>NW_027362042.1:0-512500 GCF_039654945.1 Dendrobates tinctorius | reverse complement strand
TTTATCCTGTTGCCCATGTGAAAATGAAAAAATTGATGCTGAAAGAAAATTTTTGTTGGAAAAATTAAAATGTCCTTTTTTTCCTTCCATGTTGCTTTAGTTCCTGTGAAACACCTAAAGGGTTAATAATCTTCTTGAATGTAGTTTTGAGTAGCTTGAGGGGTGCAGTTTTTAGAATGGTGTCACTTTTGGGTATTTTCTGCCATATAGACCCCTCAAAGTGACTTCAAATGTGAGGTGGTCCCTAAAAAAAATGGTTTTGTAAATTTTGTTGTAAAAATGAGAAATCACTGGTCAACTTTTAACCCTTATAACTTCCTAACAAAAAAATATTTTGCTTCCAAAATTGTGCTGATGTAAAGTAGACATGTGGGAAATTTAGTAACTATTTTGTGTCACATAACTCTCTAGTTTAACAGAATAAAAATTCAAAATTTGAAAATTGCGAAATTTTCACAATTTTCGCCAAATTTCTGATTTTTTCACAAACGCAAAAATTATCGATCTAAATTTACCACTAACATGAAGCCCAATATGTCACGAAAAAACAATTTCAGAATCGCTAGGATGCGTTGAAGCGTTCCTGAGTTATTACCTCATAAAGGGACATTGGTCAGAATTGCAAAAAATGGCCAGGTCATTAAGGTCAAAATAGGCTGGGTCATGAAGGGGTTAAGAGCCATAATTGTTTATTTTTATTATTCTTACATCAACATGGATTGTCATTTGTAAACCAAGATGTAGTTTTGAATGACACCATTCATTTTACTATATAATGTGCTTAAAGGGGGAGGAAAAGATCCAAGGACAATGAAAAAAATAAAAATGCGGTGAACATAGTCTCCAAGTCGGGTCCTTAGTATGGGGGGGGGGGATGCAGTTGGTGGTGAGGAGGAATATGTGCAATGGGATAGTAGGGGGGAGAAAAGTGTGAAGGGGTAGAAAGGGGTTGTGTAGAGACAGGGAAGGCATGGCGAAACCCTGTGAGAACACATTATGGAGGGGACAGTATGCAGAGGAGGATGCAGGGCTGCATCATCCATGAGCCAAGGTGAGAAGTCAGCTCAGGCAGCACAGAGTCTCTGAAGAGAGGGGGCGGCAGAGCAGCGTTGTCCCCTGCAATCAGATAAGCCGTGATCCTGGCTGCAAAGCTGTTTGCAGTGATTGGTGACAAGTCACTTGTGTTTGTGTCTCTGTGTGACACTGACACTGTGTGAAGATAAGAACCAGAGAGCTGCCTGGCTGGCTGTGATCAAGACCTGGGAGGGAGGACTCGAGGCTGCCTGTCTCTCTGTAATACTTTTGTTTCACTTTCATTTGAACAATTGGTTGGCTCTCTACCTCCTCTGTGTCCACCCCCTGCAGCCAGGGAGTGTGATGAGATGATTGGTGATCCAGTCAGTGAGTCACAGACACTCTACCTCTATGTATGTGTTCATCCCAAGTCCTGTCCCAAACTCCCAGTGCAGACTGCAGAAGAACGGAGATCAAGATATAATACCCACATACATCAGCGATTGTAAGCTGCAGGACTGAGTGGAGGCTCCATTATTCTCTATGTGGAGTGCGGCTCTGCGGGTGGAGGTCGGTGCCGGAGGCTCCATTATTCTCTATGTGGAGTGTGGCTCTGCGGGTGGAGGTCGGTGCTGGAGGCTCCATTATTTATGTGGAGTGCGGGTGGAGGTCGGTGCTGGAGGCTCCATTATTTATGTGGAGTGCGGGTGGAGGTCGGTGCTGGAGGCTCCATTATTCTCTATGTGGAGTGTGGCTCTGCGGGTGGAGGTCGGTGCCAGATGCTCCATTATTCTCTATGTGGAGTGCGGCTCTGCAGGTGGAGGTCGGTGCTGGAGGCTCCATTATTCTCTATGTGGAGTGTGGCTCTGCGGGTGGAGGTCGGTGCTGGAGGCTCCATTATTCTCTGTGTGGCTCTGCGGGTGGAGGTCGGTGCTGGAGGCTCCATTATTCTCTGTGTGGCTCTGCGGGTGGAGGTCGGTGCTGGAGGCTCCATTATTCTCTGTGTGGAGTGCGGGTGGAGGTCGGTGCTGGAGGCTCCATTATTCTCTATGTGGAGTGTGGCTCTGCAGGTGGAGGTCGGTGCTGGAGGCTCCATTATTCTCTATGTGGAGTGTGGCTCTGCGGGTGGAGGTCGGTGCCAGATGCTCCATTATTCTCTATGTGGAGTGCGGCTCTGCAGGTGGAGGTCGGTGCTGGAGGCTCCATTATTCTCTATGTGGAGTGTGGCTCTGCGGGTGGAGGTCGGTGCTGGAGGCTCCATTATTCTCTGTGTGGCTCTGCGGGTGGAGGTCGGTGCTGGAGGCTCCATTATTCTCTGTGTGGAGTGCGGGTGGAGGTCGGTGCTGGAGGCTCCATTATTCTCTATGTGGAGTGTGGCTCTGCAGGTGGAGGTCGGTGCTGGAGGCTCCATTATTCTCTATGTGGAGTGTGGCTCTGCGGGTGGAGGTCGGTGCTGGAGGCTCCATTATTCTCTATGTGGAGTGTGGCTCTGCGGGTGGAGGTCGGTGCTGGAGGCTCCATTATTCTCTATGTGGAGTGTGGCTCTGCGGGTGGAGGTCGGTGCTGGAGGCTCCATTATTCTCTATGTGGAGTGCGGCTCTGCGGGTGGAGGTTGGTGCTGGAGGCTCCATTATTCTGTGTGGCTCTGCGGGTGGAGGTCGGTGCTGGAGGCTCCATTATTCTCTGTAGAGTGCGGCTCTGTGGGTGGAGGTCTGTGCTGGAGGCCCCATTATTCTCTATGTGGAGTGCGGCTCTGAGGGTGGAGGTCGGTGCTGGAGGCTCCATTATTCTCTATGTGGAGTGCGGGTGGAGGTCGGTGCTGGAGGCTCCATTATTCTCTGTGTGGAGTGCGGGTGGAGGTCGGTGCTGGAGGCTCCATTATTCTCTGTGTGGAGTGCGGGTGGAGGTCGGTGCTGGAGGCTCCATTATTCTCTATGTGGAGTGCAGCTCTGCGGGTGGAGGTCGGTGCTGGAGGCTCCATTATTCTCTATGTGGAGTGTGGCTCTGCAGGTGGAGGTCGGTGCCGGAGGCTCCATTATTCTCTATGTGGAGTGTGGCTCTGCGGGTGGAGGTCGGTGCTGGAGGCTCCATTATTTATGTGGAGTGCGGGTGGAGGTCGGTGCTGGAGGCTCCATTATTCTCTATGTGGAGTGTGGCTCTGCGGGTGGAGGTCGGTGCCAGATGCTCCATTATTCTCTATGTGGAGTGTGGCTCTGCAGGTGGAGGTCGGTGCTGGAGGCTCCATTATTCTCTATGTGGAGTGTGGCTCTGCGGGTGGAGGTCGGTGCTGGAGGCTCCATTATTCTCTATGTGGAGTGTGGCTCTGCGGGTGGAGGTCGGTGCTGGAGGCTCCATTATTCTCTGTGTGGAGTGCGGGTGGAGGTCGGTGCTGGAGGCTCCATTATTCTCTATGTGGAGTGGGGCTCTTCGGGTGGAGGTCGGTGCTGGACGCTCCATTATTCTCTATGTGGAGTGTGGCTCTGCAGGTGGAGGTCGGTGCTGGACGCTCCATTATTCTCTATGTGGAGTGTGGCTCTGCAGGTGGAGGTCGGTGCTGGAGGCTCCATTATTCTCTGTGTGGAGTGCGGGTGGAGGTCGGTGCTGGAGGCTCCATTATTCTCTATGTGGAGTGCGACTCTGCGGGTGGAGGTCGGTGCTGGAGGCTCCATTATTCTCTATGTGGAGTGTGGCTCTGCGGGTGGAGGTCGGTGCTGGAGGCTCCATTATTCTCTGTGTGGAGTGCGGGTGGAGGTCGGTGCTGGAGGCTCCATTATTCTCTATGTGGAGTGTGGCTCTGCGGGTGGAGTTCGGTGCTGGAGGTTCCATTATTCTCTATGTGGAGTGGGGTTCTGCGGGTGGAGGTCGGTGCTGGAGGCTCCATTATTCTCTATGTGGAGTGTGGCTCTGCGGGTGGAGGTCGGTGCTGGAGGCTCCATTATTCTCTATGTGGAGTGCGGCTCTGCGGGTGGAGGTTGGTGCTGGAGGCTCCATTATTCTGTGTGGCTCTGCGGGTGGAGGTCGGTGCTGGAGGCTCCATTATTCTCTGTGGAGTGCGGCTCTGTGGGTGGAGGTCTGTGCTGGAGGCCCCATTATTCTCTATGTGGAGTGCGGCTCTGCGGGTGGAGGTCGGTTCTGGAGGCTCCATTATTCTCTATGTGGAGTGCGGGTGGAGGTCGGTGCTGGAGGCTCCATTATTCTCTGTGTGGAGTGCGGGTGGAGGTCGGTGCTGGAGGCTCCATTATTCTCTATGTGGAGTGGGGCTCTTCGGGTGGAGGTCGGTGCTGGAGGCTCCATTATTCTCTATGTGGAGTGCAGCTCTGCGGGTGGAGGTCGGTGCTGGAGGCTCCATTATTCTCTATGTGGAGTGTGGCTCTGCGGGTGGAGGTCGGTGCTGGAGGCTCCATTATTCTCTGTGTGGAGTGCGGGTGGAGCTCGGTGCTGGAGGCTCCATTATTCTCTATGTGGAGTGCGACTCTGCAGGTGGAGGTCGGTGCTGGAGGCTCCATTATTCTCTATGTGGAGTGTGGCTCTGCGGGTGGAGGTCGGTGCTGGAGGCTCCATTATTCTCTGTGTGGAGTGCGGGTGGAGGTCGGTGCTGGAGGCTCCGTTATTCTCTATGTGGAGTGCGGCTCTGCGGGTGGAGGTCGGTGCTGGAGGCCCCATTATTCTCTATGTGGAGTGCGGCTCTGCGGGTGGAGGTTGGTGCTGGAGGCTCCATTATTCTCTATGTGGAGTGTGGCTCTGCGGGTGGAGGTCGGTGCCAGATGCTCCATTATTCTCTATGTGGAGTGCGGGTGGAGGACGGTGCTGGAGTCTCCATTATTCTCTATGTGGAGTGTGGCTCTGCGGGTGGAGGTCGGTGCTGGAGGCTCCATTATTCTCTGTGGAGTGTTGCTCTGCAGGTGGAGGTTGGTGCTGGGGGCCCCATTATTCTCTATGTGGAGTGTAGCTCTGCGGATGGAGGTCGGTGCTGGAGGCTCCATTATTCTCTATGTGGAGTGCGGCTCTGCGGGTGCAGGTCGGTGCTGGAGGCTCCATTATTCTCTATGTGGAGTGCGGCTCTGCGGGTGCAGGTCGGTGCTGGAGGCTCCATTATTCTCTATGTGGAGTGCGGGTGGAGGTCGGTGCTGGAGGCTCCATTATTCTCTATGTGGAGTGCGGCTCTGTGGGTGCAGGTCGGTGCTGGAGGCTCCATTATTCTCTGTGTGGAGTGCGGGTGGAGGTCGGTGCTGGAGGCTCCATTATTCTCTATGTGGAGTGCGGCTCTGTGGGTGGAGGTCGGTGCTGGAGGCTCCATTATTCTCTATGTGGAGTGCGACTCTGCGGGTGGAGGTCGGTGCTGGAGGCTCTATTATTCTCTATGTGGAGTGCGGCTCTGCGGGTGGAGGTCGGTGCTGGAGGCTCCATTATTCTCTGTGTGGAGTGTGGGTGGAGGTCGGTGCTGGAGGCTCCATTATTCTCTGTGGAGTGTTGCTCTGCAGGTGGAGGTTGGTGCTGGGGGCCCCATTATTCTCTATGTGGAGTGGGGCTCTGCGGGTGGAGGTCGGTGCTGGAGGCTGCATTATTCTCTGTGTGGAGTGCGGGTGGAGGTCGGTGCTGGAGGCTCCATTATTCTCTATGTGGAGTGCGGCTCTGCGGGTGCAGGTCGGTGCTGGAGGCTCCATTATTCTCTGTGTGGAGTGCGGGTGGAGGTCGGTGCTGGAGGCTCCATTATTCTCTATGTGGAGTGCGGCTCTGTGGGTGGAGGTCGGTGCTGGAGGCTCCATTATTCTCTGTGTGGAGTGCGGGTGGAGGTCGGTGCTGGAGGCTCCATTATTCTCTATGTGGAGTGCGGCTCTGCGGGTGCAGGTCGGTGCTGGAGGCTCCATTATTCTCTGTGTGGAGTGCGGGTGGAGGTCGGTGCTGGAGGCTCCATTATTCTCTATGTGGAGTGCGGCTCTGTGGGTGGAGGTCGGTGCTGGAGGCTCCATTATTCTCTATGTGGAGTGCGACTCTGCGGGTGGAGGTCAGTGCTGGAGGCTCCATTATTCTCTATGTGGAGTGCGGCTCTGCGGGTGGAGGTCGGTGCTGGAGGCTCCATTATTCTCTGTGTGGAGTGTGGGTGGAGGTCGGTGCTGGAGGCTCCATTATTCTCTGTGGAGTGTTGCTCTGCAGGTGGAGGTTGGTGCTGGGGGCCCCATTATTCTCTATGTGGAGTGCGGGTGGAGGTCGGTGCTGGAGTCTCCATTATTCTCTATGTGGAGTGTGGCTCTGCGGGTGGAGGTCGGTGCTGGAGGCTCCGTTATTCTCTATGTGGAGTGCGGCTCTGCGGGTGGAGGTCGGTGCTGGAGGCCCCATTATTCTCTATGTGGAGTGCGGCTCTGCGGGTGGAGGTCGGTGCTGGAGGCTCCATTATTCTCTATGTGGAGTGCGGCTCTGCGGGTGGAGGTCGGTGCTGGAGGCTCCATTATTCTCTATGTGGAGTGCGGCTCTGCGGGTGGAGGTCGGTGCTGGAGGCCCCATTATTCTCTATGTGGAGTGCGGCTCTGCGGGTGGAGGTCGGTGCTGGAGGCTCCATTATTCTCTATGTGGAGTGCGGCTCTGCGGGTGGAGGTCGGTGCTGGAGGCCCCATTATTCTCTATGTGGAGTGCGGCTCTGCGGGTGGAGGTCGGTGCTGGAGGCTCCATTATTCTCTGTGTGGAGTGTGGGTGGAGGTCGGTGCTGGAGGCTCCATTATTCTCTGTGGAGTGTTGCTCTGCAGGTGGAGGTTGGTGCTGGAGGCTCCATTATTCTCTATGTGGAGTGCGGGTGGAGGACGGTGCTGGAGTCTCCATTATTCTCTATGTGGAGTGTGGCTCTGCGGGTGGAGGTCGGTGCTGGAGGCTCCGTTATTCTCTATGTGGAGTGCGGCTCTGCGGGTGGAGGTCGGTGCTGGAGGCCCCATTATTCTCTATGTGGAGTGCGGCTCTGCGGGTGGAGGTCGGTGCTGGAGGCTCCATTATTCTCTATGTGGAGTGCGGCTCTGCGGGTGGAGGTCGGTGCTGGAGGCTCCATTATTCTCTATGTGGAGTGCGGCTCTGCGGGTGGAGGTCGGTGCTGGAGGCTCCATTATTCTCTATGTGGAGTGAGGGTGGAGGTCGGTGCTGGAGGCTCCATTATTCTCTATGTGGAGTGCGGCTCTGCGGGTGGAGGTCGGTGCTGGAGGCCCCATTATTCTCTATGTGGAGTGTGGCTCTGCGGGTGGAGGTCGGTGCTGGAGGCTCCATTATTCTCTGTGTGGAGTGTGGCTCTGCGGGTGGAGGTCGGTGCTGGAGGCTCCATTATTCTCTGTGTGGAGTGCGGGTGGAGGTCGGTGCTGGAGGCTCCATTATTCTCTGTGTGGAGTGTGGCTCTGCGGGTGGAGGTCGGTGCTGGAGGCTCCATTATTCTCTGTGTGGAGTGCGGGTGGAGGTCGGTGCTGGAGGCTCCATTATTCTCTATGTGGAGTGCGGCTCTGCGGGTGCAGGTCGGTGCTGGAGGCTCCATTATTCTCTGTGTGGAGTGCGGCTCTGTGGGTGGAGGTCGGTGCTGGAGGCTCCATTATTCTCTATGTGGAGTGCAACTCTGCGGGTGGAGGTCGGTGCTGGAGGCTCCATTATTCTCTATGTGGAGTGCGGCTCTGCGGGTGGAGGTCGGTGCTGGAGGCTCCATTATTCTCTGTGTGGAGTGTGGGTGGAGGTCGGTGCTGGAGGCTCCATTATTCTCTGTGGAGTGTTGCTCTGCAGGTGGAGGTTGGTGCTGGGGGCCCCATTATTCTCTATGTGGAGTGGGGCTCTGCGGGTGGAGGTCGGTGCTGGAGGCTGCATTATTCTCTATGTGAAGTGCGGCTCTGCGGGTGGAGGTCGGTGCTGGAGGCTCCATTATTCTCTATGTGGAGTGTAGCTCTGCGGATGGAGGTCGGTGCTGGAGGCCCTATTATTCTCTATGTGGAGTGCGGGTGGAGGTCGGTGCCGGCGGCCCCATTATTCTCTATGTGGAGTGCGGCTATGCGGGTGGAGGTCGGTGCTGGAGGCCCGATTATTCTCTATCTGGAGTGCGGCTCTGCGGGTGGAGGTTAGTGCTGGAGGCCCCATTATTCTCTATGTGGAGTGCGGCTCTGCGGGTGGAGGTCGGTGCTGGAGGCCCGATTATTCTCTATGTGGAGTGCGGCTCTGCGGGTGGAGGTCGGTGCCGGAGGCTCCATTATTCTCTAGGTGGAGGTAGGTGCTGGAGATTCCCCATTACTGGGCACAGGGGGCAGTAACCTTTTCAGAGCTGAGAATATCTTGGTGCTTTTTTGTTGTCACTTTCTAAGAATCATAGCATTTTGTTCCTTTTCCTCTGATAGATGCATGTGACCCAAGTATGGAAAACTGAAGTAACGAAACACATATTACAATGTCCCTTTCCTGTCCCCACACGCAGTATAATGTTCCCACAGTATCACATCCCCCACATACAGTATAATGTTCCCCACTACAGTCACCCCACCACACAGTATAATGTTCCCCCAGTACGAAGTATCAGCCCTTGGTTTATGCAGGACTCTGCTGTCTGTGCTGGTTCTCATCGTCCTGGATGAGGTGAAGTTTATGTGTGGGGTCAGGGAGGGTTTACAGTGTGGATGTAGCAGTGCCATGTGTGCGAGGTGTACGGAGCAGAGCCGCAAGTGTGCGAGTTGTACGGAGCGGAGCCGCACGTGTATGAGGTGTACGGAGCAGAGTCGCACGTGTGTGTATGGAGCGGCGCCGCGTGTGTGAGGTGTATGGAGCGGAACCGCATGTGTACAAGGTTTACAGAGCGTAGCCACGTGCCTATAAGGTGTACGGAGCAGAGTCGCATGTGTACGAGGTTTACGGAGTGGAGCCATGTGTGTGCGAGGTGTACAGAACGGAGCCGTGTGTACGAGGCATAAAAAGCAGAACCGTGTGTGTATGATGTATGCGGAGCCATACGTGCACAAGGTGTATGGTGGGAAGCATTCATACCTCCCTGCGGGACAGTCCCGATTTTGAGAGAGATACTGCCCCGGCTGGGAGCTTACTTTTCCAGCGGACACAGGAGTACACGACGGAGCCCCGAGGAGCACTTTAAAATACGCACGTGACGTTCCACCGGAAGTGACGTGCTAGAAGCTGACCGGAAACGAGGCAATTTCAGGAGGAGATTGTGACGGAACCATGGAGGCACTTCAGGGAATGCTTCAGATCCATCACCGTGTCCTCCTCCAACAGCGCGGATAGCAGGATCGCCTTGAACTCGGGGATGCTGGCCATGTGAGCGGATCATGATATGTCCTGCATCGGGTGGCTCATGTGGGCACTACAGTGGGAGCCGGGCTGCTATAGTATCTTTATAGAATCTTTCTCTGTTTCTTTCTCTCTCTAATTTTTTTTTTCTCTCTCTCTCTCTGCTATTTCTCTCTTTTCTTTCTCTCTGTTTTCTTTTTTCTCTCTGTTCTTTGTTTTTTTTCCTCAGTACCAGTCAGTGTGCCCATAGTACCAGTAGAATAAAGGGGGTAGGAAACTAGGTGGCACTGGTCACTTTGAGCCTCTCATACTTTTTATTGGGTGTATAATCATATGCCCTGAGCACCCCTTAAAGAGGGCCAGCTCCAGACAACAGGGTACAAACAAATAACTATTACTAACAGTCCAAGTGGACAATTATATACGTAAAAGTAATGATGTCCCTGTGCCAAGCAGTGCGGAGGATCAGAATACACTGAGGAGACCAGAGCAGCGGGGTTTGGGGAGAAGAATAGAAGAATTATATGGGGCCCATTATACTGTCTGGAGCATTATATGGGGCCCATTACACTGTATGAAGTAATATATCGTGCCCATTATGCTGTATGGAGCATTATATGGGGCCCATTATACTGTATGCAGTAATATATGGGGCCCATAATAATGTATGGAGCATTATGTGGAGATAAGGGATGACTTTGTTTGTTATGGATCTGACCGCTGGGACCCCCATGATCCTGGGAAACGTAGCTTTGAAGAGCACCATGTAAATGGAGCTGTGGTCGATCATGCGCACTGTGGTGCCATTCACATGTGGTTCTTCAAATAACTCCTTAAAGAGAGTGATATGGGGACGACAAAGTATAGCAAAAATTCACTGATCGGGGTGATGAGTGCTATAGTTTGCGGGCTGGTGGGATTTGTGTGGCAGGGCTGCATTTTTGTCCCAGTCTGGCCCTGTGGCAGGCCTACCATTGCCATTAATGGCCCTTGTTCTGGATACTTCTGTGTTGTTCTTGTACGTGCGTGTGATGGCGCTGACATTCTTGTGTTTGGACACTTTTTTTTCTATTTATCTAAATCAAGATGTCCACTATTTAGCTCAGTTTTACAGGATAGATATGAAAATTTACTTTGGGGGGGGGGGGGCCTCATTTTGCTGTTCGCCTCAGGCAGCAGAGAGGCTAGGTTCACCCCTGGTAGGATGTATAGTATAATGACTGAAAATTATGGGGGTGCAGCAGGTAAGGACTGGGAATGACATTTGAAATCACACAGGCCCATGCTGTTCCCATCCCCAGGCACCAGATGGAATATATTACTAATATTACCCCGGATGGAGGAAAGCAAGATTTACTACAAGACCAGTATGTCTAATGCTACCTCCATCACAACTCTTAACAGTATGGGTGTCTTGAGAACACCAATTCTGTTAACATAACAGACAAGGCAGTCCCTGACCAGACAGGCCCTTCTGGCATTTGCCAGATGGCCAGTCCAGCCCTGGGGTGGAAGAAGACAATTGTGAGAGAACATTGTGAAGAGGAGTCAGGTATTGGGGGGAACACTGTGTGGAGGCAATGTACCATAAGAGGGATGGTGTGAGGTTAGATTGTTTTTTTTGTTATTCAGGAGCATTATAATTACATTGTTATTTCTAAAGACAACAGTGTTGGGAAGTGCTGCAGAAGAACGGAGAAGAGACCAGTTCCAGTGGTCATCATATGACCATATGCCATTTTCATACTCCTGGTCATGTGCCGACCAGCTCCTCTTCATTTTTTTGTGAAAAAACGGATTATAAAAGAACTAGTTGCCTTATGACGGTGCATACAAATCGCATAAGAGCGGTCACATGACAACTACTCAAAATGCCTCAGCTGTGAATAGGAGGGGCACCAAACAATTTTTGCCCTAGTTTCCTGAAAACCTAGATTTGCCTTTGTTCATTATACAAGTTAAATAATTTTACAGTATATTTTGATGAATTCGCAATCTCCGGTTATTACCATTACAGGAAGATGGACGGAGTCTGCTGAGCTACGGAGTCCACTCTATACAGGGGTACAAAAAGGGGTTGTCCACACCTTGAACAACCTCTACTTGATCTAAATGTTTGGTGCAGATAAAACAAAAAAAGCCTTTACTCCCCTCCGATGCCGCTGCTGTTCCTGCAGTATCGGCACTCACAAGGACACGCAAGTCCTCTCCCACTACCAGTGCTGTCATCACTGTCCCCCACCTTCAGGGGGAAACAAAAATCTGACATCAAGAGGAAGAGAGAGATCAGCCGCAGACCGGACTCCTCCTCATGTTAGATTTCCCCGAAGGGGAGACCGCGACATCAATCATAACAACCGCACAAAAGCCACGGGAGAGCGAGTGCTGCAGGAATTGTATTTCCACAAGAAAAACAGTATAAGCTTTTTATTTTTTATCGGGGCCAAGTGTGGGGTATGAGAAGGGGGTTTTCCATAGTAGTGGACAACTTCTTTATCGTGTAATGTACTAATACCATTACGTTACACGTTGAATTAGAGTTATAGCCTTTTATATTTTAACAAAGACAATAAAGCCGGCCATACACACTAGATGGCTGCCTGCTGATACGGCCATCGATAGATGGCCAACTCTCCCATACACAGGAGTGCTTGCTCTCCCGAGCGCACCGGTGTTCTCTGGGAGAAAGTTACCAACAAACATCTCTGCCTGTGGCTGATCTCCAGAACAACGCAAACAGCAGTCCGAAATTGAACAGGCCTGATGGTCAACCCCAACCATCAGTCGGCCTGTGCCCTCATTCATTAGAGCGTCTCCTGATCCAGTTGATGTTGGGGGGGTTCGGCCGACGTTAGTCTAATATTTATGGGGATGGGGGAAGTTTAATATTTAATTAGACATGCTTATATAGCACGAACATATACCGCAGTGCTGAACAGATATTGTCCTCTTTGGCTCTCAATCTAAATTACCCATCAGTTTGAAGTTTTGGGGGGAACCCACGCAAACAGAAAGAGGGCTTATAAATAGAATTGAGCGAATATGTTTGGAATCGGTCACCGAACCCGACTGTCATATTCGGGCCATATTGTTCCTCTATTTTGCCGAATTTATGTTTGATCGGTTCCCGAACATATTCGGTCATTTCTACTCCCACTGACTCCAATGACATTCGGCGAATATTGCAAAACAACATTTTTTGAAAAATGTGCTCAACTTTACTTCTAAGTTCCATGCACATGTTGTCTTTGGTGGGATTTTTACCCAGGACCCCAGCACTGAATGACCATAATGGTCAATATGGATATGACTGCAGCGATCCTTCAGCGGCCAACCTGCCTTTAGGCCCTTTTACATTTAGCGATGCACCAGCGATCCAACCAGCGATCCGACCCGGTCAGGATCGCTGGTGCATCGCTAAATGATCGCTAGTGAGCTTTCACACAGAAAGATCTCACAGCGATGCAGCAGCGACGCAGCGCACGATACTTACCATTCACACACAGCGATCCTGCGTCCTCCCGCCCGCGTCCAGCGTCGCTCGTCGTCACAGCAGGAAGTCTCAGCAGGAAGTGCCCGACGAGAAATGGAGCCAGACATTCTCGCGCGATCAGCGATGGACAGCGGGGGAGCCGGTCGTTGGTGAGTATCACACATAGCGATATCGCTAGCGATATCGCTATAACGTCACAAAACCAGTGACGTTTTAGCGATATTGCTAGCGATATCGCTTAGTGTAAAACCCCCTTTTAGCTCTGTACAGCCACCTCCTGCCTAATCTCCAGCACAGAGGATTACAGAATAGAACATTTATCCTGGTAACTATCTCTGTAACTCAGCAGCACAATGGCAGTAGGCACAAGTAGGAGATAAGGAGGGGAGGGCAGCAAAAACAAGACTGAAGCTTCAACCTCATAATTGAAGAGAAAAATGACTGAAATTCTAGTTACTGTATGTAGGAGTGTGATCAAACCTATGTCCAAGCAATAAAAGATCAAGTGACCACAACACATCTGTATACAGAGCATCTGCAGAGCGAGCGATCCAGTGTATGGGAGATCCAGGTGACAAAGCTGCTGACAAATGATCGGCAAACTATTGTTCTGCCGACGGGGATTTAAAGTGTATAGAAAGGAGGTGGGCATTAAAGTGTAGAACACTGCCAAATTCTTAGGAAAAACTGTAAGGCCCTACTCCAACATATGAAAATGCATTTTTTCAACTTGATTTTGTTTTTTGCTGCATTTTATGTTACATTTTCCCTTTTCTTTGTCACTAAAAAGAACACTGTTTTTCTAATATTTTATTTTTTTTTTCCAGTTCCCCATTAAAGACTATAATGGGGGGGGAAATGAATAAATTAAAAAAAAAAAAAAAAAATGGACATGAATTTTCATGGAATCATATTTTTTGATGGGGGGGGGGGGAAAAAAAAAAAAAAAAAAAAAAAAAAAAAAAAAAAAAAACACATCTATGGTGGAAGTCATGAACGTCTTTCCCACGGACTGTGTGTCCCTGCAAAACAGAGACTAGTCCATTTTTTTTTTTTTTCTTCTCAGAAGCACATGCATGTATATGGGCCTGCGAAAAAAAACTTAAAACATGTTGCAAATAATAAGAAGCTTTGTAATTTATGATAAAAAAAAACTGATGGTAAAAACAAGACGCATGGGCCATACATGGATAACACTAGTGCCATTTTATTTTCCCCATTTGTTTAAAGGGAACCCGTCACCCCCCAGGGCGTTTTTAACTAAAAGAGACCCCTTCAGCAGCACTAAGGCTGCATTCTGTGAAGGTGGCTCTTCTGTTTCTGACCCCCATTAACGCCAAAATATAGACTTTTATAAATAGCTCATCACACCTGCATTCTGTCACAGAGGTATGGAGAGTCTCTGTTAAACCGCCTCCCAGCTGTCCATCAACACCCCTCTATAGCGTCCCTGCACCGCCTCCTTATTTTGTATTTGCCGTTACATGTTGCCGGGCGCCTGCGCTGTAACAGTCCTCGGGTATGCGCAGTGCACGCTGCCATCATGCTATCGTGCCTCCGTGTTGCGGAGGCCCCAGCCCTGCAGTGTGAATACTTCAGAACACACTGCGGGGCGAGATCTGGGGACGCAGAAACACGCAGGCGCGATAGCCTGATGGCAGTTCCTGAGCTGCGCGCACTGCGCATACCCGAGGACTGTTGTCACAGCGCAGGCGCCCGACAACATGTAACCACAAATACAAAAGAAGGAGGCGGTGCAGGGACGCTATAGAGGGCAGTTGATGGACAGCTGGGAGACAGCTTAAACAGAGGGACACTCCATACCTCTGTGACAGAATGCAGGTATGAGGAGCTATTTATAAAAGTCTATATTTTGGCGTTAATGGGGGTCAGAAACAGAAGAGCCACCTACACAGAATGCAGCCTTAGTGCTGCTGAAGGTGGCTCTTTTAGTTAAAAACGCCCGGGGGGGGGGGGGGGGGGACAGGTTCCCTTTAAATATGGACATGTGAATGAGGCAGGAAAAAAAAAAAAAAAAATTTTTTTACTTTTTGGAGAAAAGCGCTGCATTAAATCTACATGGTCCGACACTATAAAAGGTGTATGCCAATCCGGTGTCTGGTGCCATCCGCTGCAGATATGAGAAGACTGGCTTCACCCGGTATGAACACATCACGTTGGGCTTCTCTCCTCTCAGCTGATGTAGGGGAATGTAAATATTCACAAAGAACAACCATTATACTCGCGTTTCATTAATCATATTACATGTCGGATTCTTGGCAGCACGGATTCTTACATAATCACACCACAAGTCCAGTTGGCCAAACGCTCCCCTGCGGTTACAGAAGCTGCCATCCATTAACATCTTGTGATCTCACAGCGCACATTCCTGCTGCATTACAAAGTGACCAAAAATGGTTTTCAGTGTTATTTCAGACCCCGGGGAACACGGTCCAACGCAATCCTATCCGATGAGCTCCTAGCTGTGCCGGGATTACATAGTGGCATGGTGTCTAGTGGGAAATAAGCAGAGTTTTTATTGAGGTGCAGTAAAAGTGAGCGCACACAAGGTCTTCCAGGAGAACTCCACCTGCGACTATGCCGAAAATGAGTATAGTCCACAGCAATGCAAGAACAATATTGCTGTGCACATGGTGTTAATTTTATTTTTTGTAGTATTATTTTAGCTGGGATTTTGAAACCCAGAAGCTGTATAAAAAAAAAAAATTCACAACAAATGCTACTTTACTTCAGGAAAAATACCACCGATGTTTAGAAAAACCTCAACAGAACTCACATGCTCTTGGGCAGTTTTCACACATCAGGAATACATACATGAAATCTCGTCCATGTCTTTTATTGTCCAACCCCCCCACCCCCACCTCAGTGCACGGGAGTCCAGGACCCATTGTTGGTCCTTATCAGTTTTTACAATCTTTATTGCATCCATTTTTCTAGTACGGAGAAAAAAAAAAAAAAATCTTTGCATCTCCATAAAACTAGGGCACGTCTCAGTTTAATTCTTTATCCCTTTTATTGCATTCATTGTGCAAGTAAAAGAGTTACCTGGCAGTATAGAGCTGTTAAGTCTTTTGCATGGCGACAGGGCCAGGCCGAGGGGTAGGCACCCGCCTAGACTGCTACCCTTTGCCTCCCTGGGGGGGGCCGGGGGAGAAAAAAAAAAAAAAAAAACCACAGACATTGCCAATTCCTAAGACCACGCGACACCTTCCTCTTGCTGTAGGCATTCAGCACACTGACAAGGGTGCAGGCACACAGTGTAGCAGTGCCGAGACCAGAAGTAGGCACCTTCCTGCAGCCACATTGTTAAAGGGAATCTGTCACCCTTTTTTTTGAATATCAACTGCCGGCACCAACATCAGGGGCTTATCTACAGCATTCTTCAAAGAATGGAAGTAAAGAATCTACAGAATGCTGTAGATAAGCCCCTGATGTCGGTGCCGGCAGCTCATTCGAGAAGGAAAAAAAAAAAAAAAAAAAAAAGGGATGACAGATTCTCCTTAAGGACATCCTTGGAGTTGTAGGTTCATGCGATACACTTCTATATGGGGCTGACTGAACGTTAAAAATTGATACTTCTACTAAGTTTGGATCTTCTATTCAAGCACTTATGGTGGTTCTGGTGATGCATTCACACACTAATAGTGGTTCTGGGGATGTAGTCATGTACGGATGGCGGTTTTGGTGCCATACTGATGGATTTTCTGGTGAAGTATCATTTACTGATGATGGTTCTGGTGCCATAGTAATGTACTACAGTACAGATGGTTCTGGTGTTCTAATTACGTACTGATTTTTGTTTTGTATCCATATACGGATGATGGTTCTGGTGATGAATAAATCACCAGAATCATTATCATTCCATGAATATAGCACCAGAGCCAGCAGCAGAAGTACATGATTACAGCACCAGTACAACCATCACTACATGAAAGTCACCACAACCACCATCAGTTTTGTGCAAGTTGTATTCGTCGCATTACTGACACAGAAAACTTCATACATACATCTTGATCTATGGTGGAAGTCCGTTTACTTTCCAAAAGGGTAACTGCTAAATGGCCCCCGATTATAGTTAAGCTACATTTGCTTCCTTTTTACTTTTGAAGGTATTTTTTGGTGAAAAAAGGTAGTGATTATAGTGCTAAGGCTCATACTCCTCTGTGCATGTATTGAACGAATGCAACCAGCAAACTATATTATACTTGCTGTCCATTTCCTTGTGATCCTCCTCGAGATGGTTCTACTCCTTCATTGAAGTCCAGCTGTGTTTAATTAAACTGATAGGACTTGATTTGTAAAGGCACACACCTGTCTATATAAGAGGTACTGTCACACTTAGCGATGCACAAGCGATCCCGACAACGATATGGATCGCTGGTGCATCGCTAAGTGGTCACTAGTGAGCTGCCACACAGGCAGATCTCACCAGCGACATCGCAGGGGTCGGGGGTCGCTACTTACCTGTCAGACGAGATGATCCTGACGTCCTCCCGCCCGTCGCTCGTCGGCGCCACAGGAAGCCCAGCAGGAAGTTGACGACGAGAAACAGCCCAGGCCGTTCTCGCGCGATCAGCAATAACCAGCGGGGGAGCCGGTCGGAGGTAAGTATCACATATAGCGATATCGCTGCTGTGTCACAAAACCAGTGACGTTACAGCGATATTGCTAGCGATATCGCTTAGTGTGACGGGGCCTTAAGACCTCACAGCTCACAGTGCATGTCAGATCAAATGAGAATCATGAGGTCAAGGAACTGGCCAAGGAGCTCAGAGACAGAATTGTGGGAAGTCACAGATCTGGCCAAGGTTACAAAAGTATTTCTGTAGTACTCAAGGTTCCTAAAAGCACAGTGGCCTCCATAATCCTTAAATAGAAGAAGTTTGAGACTGCCAGAAGTCTTCCTAGACCTGGCCGTCCTGCCAAACTGAGCAATCGTGGGAGAAGAGCCTTGGTGAGTGAGGTAAAGAACCCCCAAGATGACTGTGGCTGAGCTCCAGAGATGCAGTAGGGAGATAGTTCCAGAAAGTCAACGATCACTGCAGCCTTCCACCAGTCTGGCCTTTATGGCAGAGTGGCCGACGAAAGCCTCACCTCAGTGCCAGACATATGAAAGCCCGCATAGAATTTGCTAAAAACACATGAAGGACTCCCAGACTATGAGAAATACAATTCTCTGGTCTGATCAGACAAAGATAGAACTTTTGGTGATAATTCTAAGTGGCATGTGGGGAGAAGACCAGGCACTGCTCATCACCTGCCCAATACAATCCAGTGAAACATGGTGGTGGCAGCATCATGCTATGGGGGGTGTTTTTCAGCTGCACGGACAGGACGACTGGTTGCAATTGCAGGAAACATGAATGCGGCCAAGTACAGAGATATCCTGGATGAAAACCTCTTCCAGAGTGCTTTGACCCTCAGACTTGGCTGAAGGTTCACCTTCCAACAAGACAATGACCCCAAGCACACAGCTAAAATAACAAAGGAGTGGCTTCAAAACAACTCTGACCATTCTTGACTGGCCCAACCAGAGCCCTGACCTAAACCCAACTGAGCATATCTGGAAAGACCTGAAAATGGTTGTACACCAATATTCACCATCCATCCTGACAGAACTGGAGAGGATCTGCAAGGAAGAATGGCAGAGGATCCCCAATCCAGGTGTGAAAGACTTGTTGCATCATTCCCAAGAAAACTCTTGGCTGTACTAGCTCAAAAGGTGCTTCTACTCAATACTGAGCAAGGGGTCTGAATACTTATGACCATGTGATATTTCAGTTTTTCTTCAATAAATTTGATAGGGTGCATTAATGAGAAAAAAACAGAATTTTTTGAATTTACCAAATGGCTGCAATGAAACAGAGAAATTTAAAGGGGTCTGAATACTTTCCGTACCCACTGTAGATAGATTTCAGTGAGATCTAGAATTAGTGCTTTGCATGTATAGTTTATTATACATGTATTCAGCTAATAAAAAAAAACCCACACACCACAATGTGGGATTCCTACACCATTCCCATCCCCTTCATTTTGATAACCAGCAAAGGTAAAACAGTTGTGGTATGACTTCAGATCACAGCAATGGTATTTGAGGTCAATGTCTGCTGTCTTTAATCCAAAATTCACAATAGTGATTAGACAGGTTTTAGCTAATTTGAATTGTTGCCAAATTTCCTTTAAATAAATATCAGAAAATTGGCATAAAATATTCTGCATCTTTATATTTGCAAAAATAATAAGTTTTCAAAAGCACTGAAACTTTTATGCATTAAATTCTAAGTAGCAGTCAAAGGAAAATGCTTTAGTATCATAGAAACAAGAGCCAACAAAAAAATTCAAATCTGAAAAAAATTCAGGTCAAAATCATTAAGAATTGGCTCATTTCATAACAACTTTTGAAAATATGTAACATAGTGTTCCCTTTAGCTGGGGTAGGTCAGTTTAAAAAATATTTCATACACCCCATTAGATTATCTATGGTAATTGTGGAGGGGGTGGGTCCTCTGTTCAGGTTCCTAATCGGTTGTGCATTAATTACACAGACAATACATTTATTTGAATAGAGAGAGTGTAAAACATAGTTTTCCCATATGGTGGCGCTGCAGGGAAATGGAACACTTACTGCCAGATTCACAGAGATTACGGCTTATAGCCGAGGGTTTCAGCAAAAAGACATTTCAAGATCTCATTATAAAGGAGGTTTGAGAATGGACAAGGATCCACTTTTGAGGCAAGAAACTTCCAAGCTTCTCATACCTAATAAATAGTACCCAGAGACAGTACTAGCATCCATGTGTTGTCCTTTTTTTCCCCCAAAGACTAGTAGACTTACTGGCAGACACAAACAGAAAAGAGCCCCTGTGCAAGGACAGTATATGCCCCTTCTAGTCTAATAGCTCATCATAATGCACAGTTCCACCTGTTTTGCAGGTGGTAGTGGCCCCTTTACCTTTCAGCAGGGCTGCCACCAGGAATGCCAGGGCCCCATAATGGCAAAATTTTCAGGCACCCTTGAGACTCCACCCAGGCTTGATCCCAGCTCTGTCTCCACCCATCGAACCTTCCACAATCCCATCACCCACTCTTGGAGAAACTCCTCTTCCGCACAACATCCTCACCCATCACACATTAACAGTTCCCATTGAACACCATATCGCATACATAGCCAGCAGCTTTTGTTTAGGCCAAAATATTAAGCCACCACCATAACAAAGACTTTTGTTCGAGCAATACTCTACCCTACTAAACAGGTCTTAAAATATCCAATACTCTTTTTAGGTACATTTTTTGTTTTTCTTTAAGGAAATGTGTCACATACATTTCTTAAAATGACCAATAATACCACATGTAAGGGACAATACCTTCACACCATGGCCAGATCACATACTACCACCACACAGTGACCAAGCACTACAATACTGATCAATAATTTAAAAAAATAAATAAAGTAAAAAACTCGTGTTACCATAAGTGCCATTATACACAAGAGCTATATTCATAGTACACAGTGTAAGTGTACAGGTAATACAGGGCTTATTCGGTGACATTATACAAAGGAGCTCTGTATACAGTATATAGTGTCAGTCTACAGTTAACACACTTGGCACTTAACTGATGATTATGAAGGAAATATTTTTAACGCAGTCCAAATCTATGTAGTGAACAAACATCTTGGTCTAATTAACCTTCCTCAGTTACAGACTGCTTTGTGGATAGTAGACTAGTTGAGCAGTAATATAAACCGTACTCAATATTTTTATATATATATATATATATATATATATATATATATATATATATCTCGCATTCAGTGGGTGTTCAGTTTCGTAGTCCCAGTAATCTGTAGATACCCTTTTCGGAGCGCGAGTGGGGATCCTGTCGTGACACAGTATCCACCACTCAGATGACCAGCGGTGATACCGCGTCACGGCAAGACCCCCCCCACACACGCTCCGAAAAGGGTATCTACAGTGCTTTGTAAAAGTATTCGGCTCCCTGGAACTTTTCAACCTTTTCCCACATATCATGTTTCAAACATAAAAATACCAAATGTAAATTTTTGGTGAAGACTCAACAAGTGGGACCCAATTGAGAATTTGAACGAAATTTATTGATTTTAAATTTTTGTGCAAATTCAAAAACTGAAAAGTGGGGCGTGCAATATTAGTCAGCCCTTTTACTTTCAGTGCAGCAAACTCACTCCAGAAGTTCATTGTGGATCTCTGAATGATCCAATGTTGTCCTAAATGACTAATGATGATACATATAATGCACCTGTGTGTAATCAAGTCTCCGTATAAATGCACCTGCTCTGTGATAGTCTCAGGGTTCTGTTTGAAGCACAGAGAGCATCATGAAGACTAAAGAACACAACAGGCAGGTCCGTGATACTGTTGTGGAGAAGTTTAAAGCCAGATTTGGATACAAAATGATTTCCAAAACTTTAAACATCCCAAGGAGCACTGTGCCAGTGATCATATTGAAATGGAAGGAGTATCATACCACTGCAACTCTACCTAGACACAACCTTCCCTCTAAACTTTTATCTAAAAAAAAAAAAAAAAAAGGAGAAGACTGATCAGAAATGCAGCCAAGAGGCCCATGATAACTCTGGATGAACTGCAGAGATCTACAGCTGAGGTGGGACAGTCTGTCCATAGGACAACAATCAGTCATACACTGCACAAATCTGGCCTTTATGGAAGAGTGGCAAGAAGAGGCATTTCTCAAAGATATCCATAAAAAGTGTAGCTTAAAGTTTGCAACAAGCCACCTGGGAGACACACCAAAACAGGTGGAAGGTGGTGCTCTGGTCAGATGAAACCAAAATCGAACTTTTTGGCAACAATGCCAAACGATGTGTTTGGCGTAAAGGCAACACAGCTCATCACCCTGAACACGCCATCCCCACTGTCAAACATGGTGGTGGCAGCATCATGGTTTTGGGCTGCTTTTCTTCAGCAGGGACAGGGAAGATGGTTAAAATTGATGGGAAGATGGATGGAGCCAAATACAGGACCTTTCTTGAAGAAAACCTGTTGGAGTCTGCAAAAGACCTGAGACTGGGACAGAGATTTGTCTTCCAACAAGACAATGATCCCAAACATAAAGCAAAGTCTACAATGGAATGGTTCACAGATAAACGTATCTAGGTATTAAAATGGCCAAGTCAAAGTCCAGACCCGAATCCAATTGAGAATCTGTGGAAAGAGCTGAAAACTGCTGTTCACAAACGATCTCCATCAAACCTCACTGAGCTCGAGCTGTTTGCCAAGGAAGAATGGGCAAGAAATTCAGTCTCTCGATGTACAAAACTGATAGAGACATAACAGCTGCAAGTCGCTTGGGGTATCACAGCAAAAGGTGGCGCAACAAAGTATTGAGTTAAAGGGGCCGAATAATATTGCATGCCCCACTTTTCAGTTTTTGAATTTCCACAAAAATTTAAAATAACCAATACATTTCGTTCAGCTTCACAATTGTGTCCCACTTGTTGATTCTTCACCAAAAATTTACATTTGGTATCTATGTCTGAAGCATGATACTGTATGTGGAAGAAGGTTGAAAAGTTCCAGAGGGGCGAATACTTTCACAAGGCACTGTATAAGTCTATCACTATAGCATTCAGTACGGTCCAAAAAACACGCTTTTTTTTTGCAGCTGCATTTTTCCTGCCAAAAGATGCAGAAATGTATGCATCCAAATGCTAAACATGTGCACATACCTGAAAAGACAGGTCTTGCAAAAATAAAATAAATAAATAGTTCCAGAGTTCTGTTTCCTTTATTCATTTCCTACTTGCAGGGCTCAGAGCTGTGAGTAACTATAGCTGGCATACTCCACTTCTCTGTGGCAGAAGGAAGTGAGTCACCAACGGGAAGACATGAAAGTCTTGTGAACAAAGAAGAAATATCTCAGGGACTGACAAGGGAGAACAGAAATCAGATTACTTTTTCTACATGGAGAAAAAAATAATCACATTTTAAACAATATTTCCACTGGAAACCATTGCAGTATAAATCAATACATTTACAATTAGGAAGTAGTTGTGCACCAGGTCTAGGTCTACAGCTGAGTGAGAATCACATACAGGTGCTTCACACAAAATTAGAATATCAAAAAGTAAATTTCAGCTCTTCAATACAAAAAGTGAATGAAACTCATTATAAAGAGTCATTACAGAGTGATCTATTTCATGTGTTTATTTCTGTTAATATTGATAATTATGGCTCACAGCGAATGAAAACAACAAAGTCATCTCAGTAAATTTAGAATAATAAAACACCTGCAAAGGCTTCCAAATCATTTTAAAAAAACTCCCTTAGTCTGTTTCAGTAATAATAATAATATTTATTTTTATATAGCGCTAACATATTCCACAGCGCTTTACAGTTTGCACACATTTTCATCACTGTCCCCGATGGGGCTCACAATTTAAATTCCCTATCAGTATGTCTTTGGAGTGTGGGAGGAAACCGGAGTGCCCGGAGGAAACCCACGCAAACACGGGGAGAACATACAAACTCCTTGCAGATGTTGTACTTTGTGGGATTCGAACCCAGGACTCCAGCGCTGCAAGGCTGCAGTGCTATTCACTAAGCCACCGTGCTGCCAGTAGGCTCCACAATCATGGGGAAGACTGCTGACTTTACAGATGTCCAACAGGCAGTCATTGACACTCTCCACAAGGAAGGTAAGCCACAAATGGTCATTGCTAAAGAAGCTGGCTGTTCAGAGTGCTGTGTCCAAGCATATTATTGGAAAATTGAGTAGAAGGAAAAAGTGTGGTAGAAAAAGGTGCACCAGCAACTCTGATAACCGCAGCCTTGAAAGGATTAAGGCCATTCCATTCGAAAATTTGGGGGAGATTCACAAGGAGTGGACTGCTGCTGGAGTCATTGCTTCAAGAGCCACCACACACCGAGGTATCCAGGACATGGGCTACAAGTGTCATTCCTTGTGTCAAGCCACTTATTACCAATAGACAACGCCAGAAGCGTCTTACCTGGGCCAAGGAGAAAAAGAACTGGACTGTTGCTCAGTGGTCCAAGGTGTTGTTTTCCAATGAAAGTAAACAGCCAGCTTCTTTATCAATGACCTTTTGTTGCTTACCCTCCTTGTGCAGTGTGTCAATGATGGCCTTCTGGACATGTGTCAAGTCAGCAGTCTTCCCCCTGATTGTGGCACCAACTGAATCAGACTAAGGGACTTTTTAACTATTAGGAAGCCTTTTCAGGTGTTTTTGGTTACTTACTCTAATTTACTGAGATAATGACTTTGGGGTTTTCATTTGCTGTAAGCCATAATCATCAATATTAATAAACACATGAAATAGATCACTCTGTAATGACTCTATATAATGAGTTTCACTTTTTGAATTGAAGAACTGAAAAACTTTTTGAGGATATTCTCATTTTGGGAGAAGCACGTGTGTGTGATTGAGAGAAATCATCAATGGGATATGGGCATGGGACGGAGAATATGCATGATGGGTATATGGGCATGGGACTATGGGATGGAGGATATGTATGATGGGTATATGGGCACGGTACTATGGGATGGAGGATAATTATAATTTGCTATAACTAACCACAGTTATTTACTATGCTCGGGCAGCGCCGGGCTCTTCAGCTAGTGTATATACACATACACACACACAGTTCGTCCTGATGAAATTTGAAGTTAAATATTCAAGAGAAAAATGGAAAGATTATATATGGTTTTTCTGCACCATGGGAGGTAAAGGTCCAAATATAACAGTCTCTAATGCATACCTGTCGGCCATTGATGTTTGGGTCAGAAGGCGAGTGGGAGGTTCAGGCTTCACAGTCTGTACATGAAGTGTGAGGCTGTGTTCACGCGTTAGTTTTTTTTCCGCGTTTAAGCATTTTTCCCTGCAAAAACGCTTAAAAATCGCATACATTAAGCATCCCATTCTTAGAATGCATTCCGCAATTTTTGTGCACATTTTTTTTTTTTGCGGGAAAAAAATGCATAAACACATCGTGGAAAAAAACGCAGCATGTTCATTAATTTTGCGCAAAAAGCCACATTTCATTGAGAAGGTTGATGCTCCGTAACAAAAAGTGCAAAAAACACGACAAACGCGAAAAATAAAAATGCGGGTTTCCTGGGAAGGAGTCAGGTTTTGCTCAGGAAAAATCTGCTTACGTGTGCACATAGCCTGAATGTTCGATGTGTGAAAATGGCCTGACTGACTTGTTGGGGACAAGTCAGTCATTAGAAATAATGGCCATCTTCATTCCATAAACCAATGGTTGTACAAACATTTGGGGTTTTTTTACAATTAAAAATGTTTAAGCCGAGGTCTCATTTTGGCAGCAATTTTTTTTTTTTCTTAATAGTTTTTGTTCCAGTATGTTACTATGAAGCACCTGCTCAGAGAAGACCCGTGAGCCCTTAAGAGTTAACAGTTTGGGAGAACATTGCCAAGTTCTTGCTCTGAACATTCATAAACATGTGAAGTGTGCAAGGAATGACTGGATCTCCCACACAGCGCAACCCTGTACAAGCCGGCGACGGGGGCAGCACACCGGGATAGAAATGTGCGCTGTGGTTATAGTCAGTATAGACCAGTGTCAGACTGAAGAACATTGGGCCCACCAGAGGATTTGATTCAGGGGGCCCACCTTTCTCCCCCACTCAAGAGTCCCAAGGCAGCTGCAAGGTTTGCACTATGAACTCTCCTAAAGAAGATAGGGCCCACCAGAGGATTCTCCGGTTCTCTGGTGGGCAAGTCCAGCCCTGGTATAGACCCAAACAGATCCCACACCTCTGCCCAGTGCAGAACATCGCTACAGGCCCCCGACACTGGAACATGCCACTGATGACAGGTGCCACTTCCTTTGTGGCATGAGGCCTCAGGTGCCACAACCACCTCCATGTCCCCTAGAGCTATGGCCCCAATAGAAAAAAAAAGACAATTTCTCATCTGTATGACATCATTTTAAAAGTCAGCAGGTAATAAAATCTACAAGCCCAAATATACCACAGCTAATTAGGATCACATAGGAGCAAAGTTCCCAAACACATGTACACATTACTCACAACAGGCGATCGTCACAGCTCACCTTCATCCCCTCCCTGCACAGGTAAGAGACCTTGTCTAGAAAGTCATTATACAGTCAGCTCCAGCCCTTCTATTCATGTAACAAAGAGTGATTATGGATCAGTATCCGGTTTTTAAGTTATTACAAATAATGTATCACCTGCACTTTCTTCTTTAAGGGAACAATCTGTCTTTAGAGATAGGGACACCAATGTCCATGCTGGTCTGAGCCCCAGGGCATGTATCTTTAGATCGAGCAATTAAGAGACAAAAGTCCATGAAAATACTGCAGAAGGCACTACCCAGCCGCACATGTCCTGGGAGCTCTTATATTAAGACTTCTTCCAGAAAAGTGTGGACCAAGCCCAAAACCGGCCAAACACGAGATGGCTGAAGGAAGGTCCAGCGCGCTTCTGACTCCCCCATACACGGGAACATTTTGCTCGGTTGAGTGTTCAGGTGCTTTCAAAGTGAAGAGTTGATAAAACCTCTGCCAAATGGCTCTAGCAGCAACTTATCTCCTGAAGAAAAGGCTTTTTATTTCCCGATCCGTTACAAATAGGCAATAACAATTACAGATCCGTGGCCCATTGACTCCAATGTTCAAACAATGGACCCGGCAGAGATCAGTTTGTGAATCATGGAGTGAAGATTTGTGTCAGCACAACTTTTTTCTAACCAATTTCTGCTGGATCCGTTGTAAGGGCTCGTACCCATTTGCGAGTAAAAAAAAAAAAAACGGACCATTTTCTGGACAGAAAAAAAACGGACCAAAACTATGCGATTGTCATGCGTTTTGTCTGCGAGATTTAATCGCACCATCCGATTTACATCCATATGTCATGGGGTTTTTTTTCTAGGCAACCATTTTTCTACAGTCATTTACAGGACCATTTACAGTGTTCACTGACAAAGAATGGTAGTGTATCCGTTAAAAACGGATTGTCAGTTTTTGGTCCGTTTATTAACCGCACCCATTGACTTGCACTGGCGATTTTCAAGCAAAAATCACAACATGCTGCGATTTTTTTCTCAGTCCGATTTCAGATGGGGAAAAAAAAAAAAAAAAAACCCCAAGTGAGATGTCACCCATTGACTAACATTGGTCAGAGTGCAATCCGATTTTTAATCGGATTGCACTCGTCCGATTTTCTCTCCAGTGAGTATGAGCCCTAACGGATCGTTACTGGACATGTGAACAAAGCCTTAATGGTTGGTCTAAATCTGACATCGACTGGTTCAGCCGATGGCCTAATGTGTATGGGGGTGACTGGACACCAAGTTTGTAGTGCGTGTCCGAGTTCACACTGTCAAATGCATTGCTCAGCCACAGATAGTCGACTGGTGGCCTCAGAGAAAACAGGAACGCTCGACTGAACAAGTGATCCCGTGTATGGGAGAGTCAGTGGCCGGCCGAACAATGGCGGAACCACTTCACAGGTGTCATCGTATGTGTATGCGGAATTCAGACTGTAGTGTGATTTAGAGTCAGTGGATCTGATATTTAATATCATGGCCCAAGCGTGTGAATATAGTTTATTTAGGCCTCAGAGTGGCTTATGTCTCAGTCTGTGTATAGACCACAGGTCTCCTGACTTGCACGTTCAGCCTCAGACATATACCAGATGGTAAGTTCAGGTCAAGAGACCCCTGGTCTGACTGAACATGGCGGCCTACAGTATATACAGACCGTGAAATACCTCCCTCATAACCTGGTCTTAAAGGAGCTGTCGGGACAGTGACTGCAGACCTGTGAATCCTCACACCGCACGCACTGCCAGGATTCTCATACATGTGGTCACGTGCCGACTAGATTAGCACGGCCTCACTTACTTCACACGTTTTGAAGTCAGCTGGACAAGTCTAGTTGGAATGTGGAAATCACATACTTGGAGGAAACCTCATCGCTTGCTCCCAGAATCCTCAGTGCCCGCAATGTGAGGATTCACAAGTCCGCAGATTTGTACCCTAAAGTTGGACAACCCATTTAGGTGCAAAGAGAACTACTGTTTTTTTTCTCCAGCGACAATGTAACAAAAGTAATAATTACAACAATGAATAGAAACAACACAGAAAGAACAAGCGGAATAAAGCCACCCCCAGCATCAGCCCCGCGGATCCACCTCAGCACAGGCCAGGCAGGCTCTTTACCCACGGGACGCCCTCCCTGAATACTATGGGTACATTTACATCTATCACTCGCTGCTTGCTGGAGTTTTGATAAAAACAAATTTTATTAGCAGTAGATCATCACTAGAGGACTAGCAAACCTGCTGACAAGTGGTCCTCCATATTGACATGCTGTGTTTAACCCCATCCTCCAGCACTGATCACAGTGTGCATAGGCAGAAAGCTGCCAATCGGTGGTGTGGGCGGGTTTATACAGCAGGGCTGTGGAGTCGGAGTCGGTAGAAATGTACCGACTCCAGCTTTAAAAAAAATGTATTAATATTTCATAATTGAACTTTCATATGAATTTTATAAATGTTACTCAAATATATATGTTCTATCAAACTATGAACAACAGTGATAAGCAGTTCTGCTGGAGATAGAGACATTTCTTACTTCTTGTGTGTCACTGTTCTCCACTGCCCTTATCTAATCTTATACTTGGTTAACCTCATGCTGCCCCAACCCCCCTACTTACAATGTATGAAACTGAAAGTGAAAATGTGTTGCAAATTCTTAGTAGTAAAGCTCCTCCTCTAGACTAGATGTTTGGCGTTGGTCTTCCAAGCATCTCACAGCTGCCTGCTACTCAGAAGAGGAAGACTGTAAGAAGTATTATCCTTTCAACACACTTTGCATCAGTTAACTGTGAGTACATGAGGAATAATAACAGTATTACTGACCACTATATCAGTTGTACGACCTGGCAATAATTTTGTACAATTGTTTTTAGGAAAAACAATTGTCATTTGGATTGTGAATGCAGAATTAAAAACCTGAGAATGTCAAAGAAGCATCACATTAAATCAGCTGTATTTGAACATTTCACCATCACTCAAGATAGAAAACATTATGTCTGTCAGTGTATGACAAATGATCCAGACGAAAACAAATGCTGTGAAGCTAAGATGAGTGCATATTCAGGCAAAGATAAAAATGCTCCTACCAGAGCTTCTAATCTAAAGAGACATTTACAGCACTTTCATCCAGAAGTACTGAAAGCAGTGAATGAGAGAGACTGCATCCAAACCAATGAACCAGTGCCCAGCTCTTCCAGCCAAACAAAGGAGCAGAGAACTTTGCAGCCATCAGTTGCAAGATATTTTGTCAGTGACAAAGTTACTGTGACAATGACAGTAGATACATTTAAAAAACAGATCCTAGAGCTTGTTGTAAAGGATAGTGTGCCTATTTCATTATTTTCACGACCAGCTTTTATGTGTCTGAACGGGGAAATGGCCCGCAAGCTTGGTGTTTCTCTGGAGAGAGAGAGTATTAGAAAATTAGTAATCGAAGAAGCTTTTAAACAAAAGGAAGAACTTAAAAAAAACTCTCAAGGGACGCTTTCTGTTTCTTAAAATGGATGCCTGCACACGTCACAGAGTGAACTATTTTGCCATCAATGTCCGATTTGTTTGTGACAAAAATGAAATAGTTACCAAGACATTGGCAGTAAAAGACACCAAAGCTCATCACACCAGTGAGTTTCTCCAGGTCTTGGTGGAAAAGGTTCTGCAAGACTATGAACTTAAAAAAGAGCAAGTTCTTTCTGTCGTAACTGACAATGCTTCAAATATGATAAGTACTATTAAGCTAATGAATGAGAGTAATGATGGTGACCAGCAGCTAGAAGAACATTCTGGGTCCACAGACACAGAAATGTTTGAAATAGAGGAACACAGTATTGTAACTGAGGAGCAAACTGAAGTTGCTTCAGATGAACAGCAACATGATAGTTTCAACAAGATCATCTAAACTATGTCAATACGTTCTTTCATTCATCACATGCGCTGTGTTGTGCATACGCTACAGCTGGCTATAAGAGACAGTCTGCAAGAAGGACATGCTGCTGCACTGATTGGCAAGGTGAGAAAATTGGCTACTGTTGCCAGAACCCCTAAAGTTGACTCAATTTTGAAGAGACGTGCTGGAAAAGGGGCAATTATTGATCAAGCCACACGATGGGGCAGTACTTACTTAATGATTCAGCGCTTGGTTGAACTGAAAACCTTTCTTGTAGACATGGCTAACCCTCAACTGATGCTAAATGAAAGTCAGTAGAATCAGGTGACTGAGCTGGAAAAATTGCTAGAGCACCCATTTACAGTGACTAAAAAATTACAAGCAGAGGACTTAACTCCAGGTAGTTTCTTAAAGGAGTGGAAGAACCTGATGTTTCGCCTGTCCCAAAGAGGAGGGTTAATTGCAAGTGGCATTGCTACATCAATGAAACGGAGAGAGGAGCTACTATTACAAAATAACATTCTTTTGGCAGCTGTTTATGTAGACCCAATGCTTCGGATTCTTCTAGATGATCAACAGCTAAGTAAAGGAAAAGAAGCTCTGTTTGAAATAGCAGTAAGGATGAAAGGGTTGCAGAACAGTCAGGAGGAACAAGAAGAATTTGGTCGTCCTGCCTGCCACATCTTCACCCTCATCATCAACTGATGAAGAATTTAATTTCGAAAAATATTTGGATCACAAGGACCGTGCAAAGCGTTCCCGCATAGAAGAGTCATCCCCATCAAGGAACACAGCCAGTACATTTCAGCAGAATTTTTCATGTGCACTAAAAGAAATTGAGAAATTTGACCGTTCATCAAAAATAACAGTGCAACAAGCGATTCCTCTGTATCCTGACATTGTCAGAGATGTTGCCCGAGTGGTTACTGCTTTGCCACCAACACAAGTTAGTGTAGAGAGGTTGTTCTCTGCTCTCAAAATAATTAGATCAGATTTGAGGGCATCCATGAAGGAGGATCTGACAGAGGCAATACTTTTTCTGACGACAAATTTATAGATTTCTTCTTATTAACTGCATAAAAGTGTTTATTGCATATTTACTTACAGTTTAGAAAAGTTTATAAAAGTTATTTGCTATATTCTAATTGTATTCTAATAAATGTAGTTTTTGCTCTAAGTGGTCTGATTACTTATATGATGGTGAGAAACTGAATAAGCACAATGTTTAATATTTTACAACAGTAAATTTGTTGTTATGAATTGGCCATTTATGAAGGAGTCGGAGACGGAGTCGGAGCCTGATAAAATCCAGGAGTCGGAGTCGCAACTGTGGCTTACCGACTCCACAGCCCTGTTATACAGAGCTCAGCTAGATCTGCAGCAGACATTTTATGAAAACTACAGCGAGAAGCCCAGTAAGTGATACATTGCCGCAATCAGGGGCTCTAACCCTACATCAGGCTGCTCTCAGATGAGGTGGCAAAAACCTGCTGACAGATTCCTTCTTTAGGCTAAGTGCACACGTTGCAGAAAATTTCTGCTCAAAAACCTGAATCCCTTTTGCACCTATTTTTCCGCGGCGGTTTTTTGTGCGGTTTTGATGCGTTTTTTTCCGCAGCGGTTTCAAACCGCATGGAAGAAGCCAAAACCGTGGAAAAATCCACAAAATTAATGTGCATGCTGCTTTTTTTTACCGCAATGTGTTTTTTTCGCGGTAAAAAATGCATCAATGTGCACAAAAAGTGCAAAATGCATAGAAATGACTGGGAAGCTTATTTTTAGCGGTTTTATAGTGAAAACTGCGGTAAAAAACACTAAAAAGCCACTGTGTGTGAACACTGCCTAAGGCTCATTCATTCGACATCTCATGGTTACTACCTGCTGCCAGTACTGGATTACTAGGGGGTATAGCCGCTGACAGCCCCCACTGCCCCCAGTGGTTCCTGGGATTACTAGGGGGTATAGCCGCTGACAGCCCCCACTGCCCCCAGTGGTTCCTGGGATTACTAGGGGGTATAGCCGCTGACAGCCCTCACTGCCCCCAGTGGTTCTTGGGATTACTAGGGGGTATAGCCGCTGACAGCCCTCACTGCCCCCAGTGGTTCCTGGGATTACTAGGGGGTATAGCCGCTGACAGCCCTCACTACCCCCAGTGGTTCCTGGGATTACTAGGGGGTATAGCCGCTGACAGCCCTCACTACCCCCAGTGGTTCCTGGGATTACTAGGGGGTATAGCCGCTGACAGCCCTCACTGCCCCCAGTGGTTCCTGGGATTACTAGGGGGTATAGCCGCTGACAGCCGTCACTGCCCCCAGAGGTTCCTGGGATTACTAGGGGGTATAGCCGCTGACAGCCCTCACTGCCCCCAGTGGTTCCTGGGATTACTAGGGGGTATAGCCGCTGACAGCCCTCACTGCCCCCAGTGGTTCCTGGTCCCTGCTGTTCCGCGCTTTCTGCCCTCTTTCGCACCCAGGTAACATTTTGGCGTCAGCTAATGATGGAGTTAGTGGGCATCTCGGGCACAGAGCGGCAGGAGCCGGGGTCGCACCCTGCGGAGAGGATTAATATTAAATTGTAAACAGTCTGAGGAATATAGAAAAAGATTTAGATTCCACAAACCACACGCTGGCCTGGTGCCCACCATAGCACGCCACACGGACTCGCAAAACAGAGACTGGCAAGGAGAAAGATTACAGAGCGATTACTAAACAACCATCTCTGGGTCCGGAGACCCCCACCCATCAGCAAAACTTTTCAGCCCCTATTGACAAATTAAGCACTTTCTACAGAGAAAGAAATTATAATATATAGTTCAGTTTTATAATTGTTTTTCATTTTACAGAGGCTCCAAAACTCTTGTATAAGTTGCTACAATAGTGTGTACATCGCCATGTAATCATCCGCCAGACACAGTCAGCTCTGCTACATCAGAGGGACAATAAGTAACACAGGAAGGAAACAAAGTTCAGGAGTTTTCTCAGAGGGAAGCACAAGTCCCAGCAGAGCCGGCAGTGCCGCCATGCTCCCCAGCAGCGCCCGCCTCACCTTGTTCTCCTGCCCGGGGTCCAGGTGGATGGAGATGAGCCGCTGCAGCCGGGCCTTCATGTCCGGGGCTCTGCACCGCGCGCACGCCGCTTCCTCCCCTCGCTGCTCGCGGCTCCTTAGGCTTTGAAGCTGTGGTTGCCCGGCCCCGACCAATCCCGCTCCGCCCGGAGCAGCCCGCACTCTTCATTGGATCAGGAAGTGCGGGCTGTTCCTCAGAGCGCCATTGTCCTGGGCCGGCGGTGGCCGCTGCCGCCGTCATCCTCACTGCCCCCTCAGGCGCCGCAGGTTTCACTCACACAATGCTGGATAATGAGTTTCAGCCACCTCACACTTGGGAGCAGGGAGGAACAGCAGCTGCTGACTGGGAGGCTGCAGGAGAACCACAAGTCCCAGAGGCTGTCCCCAAGCATGTATTAGTCTATGAAGATGGATGATTTACAATTCTCTAATGTTGATTTATTTCCTAGCAGATGAGAAAGAGAAAAGTGCAGGAAACCATAGGGAGTAATGCGGGGACAGAGCTGACAATGGTGCAGCCGCGAACGGGTCCGTGCCCAAAATGCTGTGCTCTGAGGTATGAGCCGGGGGGGGGGGCTCTATGGACCTCTCACGCCCGCTGTGCTGCTAGCGGAACACCCCCGCGGTGCAGGAGGACGAGCCGCAGCATGTCCGCTATCTGCAGCGGAGACGCCGGTCTCACCGTCGCCATTCATTACATGCGGCAAATCCATATGGCTCAGTGGACTCGTGCAGATTTACCTGTGTGATTAGCTCGCAGCATTTTGGATGCAGTGAAAATACACTGCGTCCAAAACATTGCTATATCCACATCGGCGGGCACATAGCCTAAGGGTGTGTGCACACGTTGCGGAGTCTACCGCAGATCCGCAGCGGATTTGGCCCTGCAGGTCCGCAGCAGATTCTGCTGCGTTGTACAGTACCATTAAAGTCAATGGAATTTGAAAACCGCTGTGCACATGCTGTGGAAAAATCTGCACGGATTAGCTGCGGGTTCATTTCCACAGCATGTCACTTTGGGCTGATCTGCAGCGTTTCTGCACCCATTGACTTGCATTGATCTGCAGCAAAAACCGCAGGTCTCAAAAAGATCTGCGGCTTTGCTGAGGATGAAATGTTGCAGATCGGGAGGGGGGAAGAGTGGGTGGTGAGTGTGTGCGTGTATGGTGTGTGGGTGGTGACTGGGCATCTATGTGTGTGTGTGTATGTGTGTGCAGAGGTCTGCAGGGCTCATCGGGCTGTCCGGGGGTCTGTGCGTAGCTTATCGGGCTGTCGGAGGGGGGGTCTGTGTGGGGCTCATCAGGCTGTCGGGGGTCTGTGCGGAGCTCATCGGGCTGTTGGGGGTCATCGGGCTGTCAGGGGGGGCCTGTGCGGGGGTCATCGGTCTTGCGGGGGGGCTGCGGGGCTGTCCGTGGGTCCTCTGTCTGTCCGGGGGGGGGGTCTGCGGTGCTGTATGTGTGTGTGTGTGTGTGTATATGTGTGTATGGATGCAGGCATCGTCTGATGGGATTACAAGTCCCATCGGGCTATGCCTGCTACCCTGACAGTGATTGACACATTAGCCAATGATGGGACAGTAGTAGTCCAGTCATCCGGCTAATGTGTTGAATGTAAAAAAAAAAAAAAAAACATGCAACATTTAACATACAGAACATACAACATATAACATACAGAACATACAACATATAACATACAGAACATATAACATTAGAACATACAACATATAACATACATATAAGATACCGAACATATAACATGCAGAACATACATATAACATACAACACATAACATAGAGTATGTACCCTAAGGTACGTAATTTTGGAAAAAGAAACACCTGTCATTAATATTATTGTTATAAAAGCCGTGTACTGATTTTTTTTTTCTCATTTTCTGTTCGGCACATTCCTACCGGAGAGACCTTATCATCTCTACATTTTCAATTCTGCATTGGCGTTTCCACCCTTTCTGGGATTGTTGGAGACACCTGCCGTGCTTTATGTGACGTTCTGCATGAAGTATTCCTCCCTCAACCCACAACTGAACTCTGGCTGGAAAATGGTGCAAAATTCCAGGACATTTGTAATTTTCCTGTTTGGGGGCTGTGGATGACAAACACATTCGGATTAGAAAACCTGCTGGAAGTTGATCTGAGTATTTCAATTACAAAAAAACATTTTTCTGTTGTTCTCATGGCAATTGCAGATGCTGACTGTTGATTTGTAGCCGTGGACGTTGGCACATTTGGACGAGGAAATGACTCTCAGACTTTCAAAAACTCTGACATGGGCCAACGTTTGTATGGAAATAATTTCCATTTTCCACAGCCACTACCTCTTCCGAACACTGAATGCCATTTGTTGTGGTTGGGAATGAGGCGTTTCAAATGTGTGCCAACCTCATAAAACCGTACTCAAGTCGGGACTTGAATCACACCAAAAGGATTTACAACTACTGACAAAGGCACGAAGAACTGTGGAGTGTGCCTTTGGTTTGCTGGCATCTAAATGGTGCATGTTGGGAACAGCCATCAATCTAAAAACTGAGACAATTGATGAGGTTGTGAAAGCGTGTGTTGTTCTGCACAATTACATCATGGCAAAAGAGCGACCCAACTTAGAACTTGATGAACCTATTAATACCACGTTGCAAGATTTCCAAGATCACCCACTGAGGACAACAGTGGAAGTTGCCCAAATGAGGGATAAATTTGCTGCCTATTTTATTTCTGATATTGGATGTGTGGCATGGCAAGACGAAATGGTTTGAGCCGCTAATAAGTAAAATGTACCTGTAATGTTTGCTGACTTTAAGGCTGTGTGCCCACATTCCGTTTTTTTAAGCGTTTTTGCAGCAGCGGAAACGCTTAAAAAACGTTAACAAAACGCATTCCCATGCAATCCTATGGGATTCCACAATTGCTGTGCCCATGCTGCGGATTTTTTCGCTGTGGAATAGCATAGCGGTAAAATTCGCATTATGTCCATTAATTTTGCGAAAACGTGGTGATTCCGCCGCCGTAGGATTGCATTGAAACGCTCACTTAACGTATGTGGCTATGCCCACCATGCGTAAAGTGAGTGCTTCATGTGCGGATGGTACCCAGGGTCTGGAGCAGAGCAGACTCTCCTCCAAGCCCTGGGTACCATATTCCTGTAAAAAATAGAATTAAAATAAAAAATAGGAATATACTTACCCTCTGTCGGCTCCCGGCCCTCAGTGGTGCTGCCAGCAACTTCCGTTCCCAGGGATGCATTGTGCTAATGGCCTCTGATGATGTTGCGGCCGCTCTCTTGCAGACATATATATGATGAATGGAGGGGAAGTTGAGCACTTCTGCTCCATTCAAGACGGTACTAGTTGTCAGATACCTGTCAGTAAGTTATCCCTTAACCTATGAATAACTTAATATTTTGAGAAAAACACTTAAAAGGGGTTGTCCACTATACGGACAATCCCTTCTAAATCCCTGTTTTCCCCCAGTAAAATAACATTTATACTTCACTCCGGTGCCGATGTCATTCCAGCACTGGCTCTCCCGGTGATCGTTTGACATTATTATGTCACACAATCCATGCTGCCAATCACCGAGGGTTTCACTCTCATCTCCTTCAAACAAATAAAAGGATCAGGAGGAAGTGAGAGCTGCCCTCTTACTTCCTCTGAATGTCAATTAGCTCGTTAGGAAAGGAGAGTGAAGCCAGTACTGTTGGACAAGCCCTTTAATGTAAATATGTCTCAAATACAGAAGCACAGGGTGGGCTGAAAATATCCTCATTTTTTGAATTTCATGCGTCATGTTGGATGTCTCATGATGCTGATATACTGTTATGTGTCCTGTTATAGGATTATGTTCCTATATAACTTGAACAACAGGTTTTCTCCACAAATCATGTTCTTATAAGTTGCAGCTTTATAACTTTGTGAATATGCCACCTCCTTAGAACTGATGGCTCCTGGAACCCAAGACAATAGGATGCATATGGTGAAGTTCAGCATCACACTGTGTGCACAATGAAAATAGTGTGTGCCCACCAGCCACGACAAAGCACACACTATGACATGTTGTAGTCACTGGAGCACCCGCGATACTCTGTGTACCCAAGCACCCTCTGCAAACTCGAGTAACGAGCACTTGCGCTCATCACTAAATCTGAGATATTTATGACCTATATACTGTATAGTACATGCCATAAATGTCAAATGTGTACGAGATCCAAAGACAAATGACTGTCAAGGAAGTTAAGGATCCAACTGACCAATTTTGGACTGCTGATCCATTTGTTTTCCCTGAGATAAGCTGCCAGCAGAGATGTGAGACAGCAGCTTGCTCAGCAGAATGACCGCCCCTGTGTATGGCAGAGATAGCCGCTGGCCTAATGATTGGGTGACTGATATCTGAGGTGTATGGGGGCTTTACAAGTGCTTACCTTGTGTTAATCTGAAGTATATTTACATTCAGATATAACACCAAAGCTCAAGTCATTCATTTACACATGACAGCCTGAGAACAGGATGAATCACTGCTGCCAGACGTCTAGATGAGCCCGCGAGGACAATAGGTGCTGTCTGTGCGGAGCATTGGATGGATTGTGGCTGCAGAGGAGAACTAAAAGCCATTGTGATAAGCCTGGTCATACATTGTAAAGGCCCCTTTACATTTAGCGATGCACCAGCGATCCCGACAACGATACGACCTGGGGTCAGGATCGCTGGTGCATCGCTAAATGGTCGCTAGTGAGCTGCCACACAGGCAGATCTCACAGCGATGCAGCAGCGATACAGCGGTCGTTACTTACCTTTCAGACGTGGCGATCCTGACGGCCTCCCGTCCGCGTCCACGCGTCGCTCGTCTCACACAGCATGAAGCGCCCGACGAGAAATGGAGCTGCACGATCAACGACAGACAGCAGGGGAGCCGGTCGGAGGTAAGTATCACACATAGTGATATCGCTGCTGCGTCACCAAATCGGTGATGCTTTAGCGATATTGCTAGCGATATCGCTATGTGTAAAACCCCCTTAAGTTCCTCCCTGTTTTTCCATGAGAACTTACTAGCAGCAGTAACATCCAGAAACCTCAGCAGTCTGGTGTCACCAACTCCCCACTTCAGTGTGACATCTGCCCCAATCCTAACATTTGACATATACATTAGACACAAGTCTATGAGATCAGTGACAATCTAATGCTAACATGCTTGACCAGTTTTAGGGTTGTGAGTGCAAAAGGTGCTCACCAGGCTCGGAGAAGAGGTGAAGCCCCCTGTGGACTCCTGCACAGTAGTGTACAGTAGTGGTCCCTCAGTCCACCAATCTGAACAACAGCTGGCACAATAAACGTGATTCTATATGTAGTTATAAAGGCGGCATCCCATTATTCAGGTTGCAAACTACCCAGTGTATTATTATATAAAAGCAAAAGTAAATTTGTGAGTGTGGGTGATGTAGTTGAACATTGGGCTCCCCAGAGACAATGTTACTGGTGGGCCTTTGGCATCTCAGAGAGACGCGAGTGCTTACTACCTGTGGGGTTGGATAGTGCAAAAGAAAAAAAAAATCATACTCGCCTGCTGTCACCCTAGTGGGTCAAGCGCAGGCTGTTCCATGGTCTGTACCGGCATCAGAAGCAATGATGTCATAGTTCAAACATCCACATGACCGCTGCAGCCTGTGATAGGGTGCAGCGGTCAGGTGACTTGAACCACACGTCAGAGAAACATCCACTGATGCAGAACTCAAGTTACCTTACCGCTGCCGTCTATCGCAAGCTGCAGAGATCCTGTGGCTGTTGGATTGGCAATATCATTGCTTCTGGGGCTGGCACAGACCACAGAGCAGACTGTGCTGGATCCAGGAGAGTGACAGCTGGTGACAGAGTTATTGTGTTATTATTTATACAATCCAGTACCCAGGTAAAATCGGCATCTTTTGCCCAGACGACCACTTTAAGAAATGTATAATAATGAGCTGGAGAGAATTAGATTCTAAAGGTGCCCATACACTTTACACGCCGGCCAAAAGTTTGACAGCGATCTCTCACGACATCGATTGATTCAGAAGTTTAAAAGCCTCCAACAGACACAAAGAAAATGGTGGGTTCAGATGACCTTCCAATGTGTGTCGGGAATCCTGGCATTTTACAATCCCAATTCTAAAAAAAACAAACTGTAAACTGTAAAGAAAAGAAGAATGCAATGATTTGTAAACCTCATATTTATTCCCCACATAAAATAGATCACTGATGAGGAGAGAGTTAGATATTTCTCTATTTCATTTGAAAAACTCATTTAGTAATTAATAGCAGCAACAAATCTAAAAAAAAAAAAAAGGTGAGACAGGGTTCACAAAAATCTGGAAAAGTGGTATAAATGAAAAATAACTGGTGGCTCAAAGTCACATGATTGTATATAGAGAGGCAGAGTCTCCCAGGAGCAAAGATGGTCAGAGGTTCACCAATCTGTGAACAACTGCAACTAAAAATTGTGGAACAATTTCAGAAACATGTTCCTCAATGTAAAATTGCTAAGACATTGAATATCCCACCATCTAAGGAACATAATATCATCAAAAGCCAATGTAGAAGCTATTGCCACAAAGTATGACCCCCACTCTACACCTCTTATGGTACATGTCCTCCACACTGTCCTCTCTTTTCTATACTGGGCCCCCTCTTCACACTGCCCTCTCACACTGTGTCCCCCCCCATACTACCCAGTCTCTATAATGTGCCCTTTCATTACACTCCCCCTCCTCAGCATATACTGTTCCTTTCTTGCTGTGACCTCACACTGCCCCCCATGCTGCCCCTCTCTATTCCTCCCCTCTCTATTCCGTCGCCCCCTCACACTTTTCTTACCCCATACTGTCTCCTCACACTCTCACCTCCTTTCCCTCCATACTGTTTCCTCATACATCGCCCTTCCCCATTCTGTTTCTGCACCCATTCATCATACCGTTTCTTCACACATTCTCCCCATACTGTATCCTCAAATTTCTCCCCCATTTCTCTCCAATTATATCAAACCTTCGGAAGAGAACATAGACATGCCCAAAAACACACATGCAGACAAACACAAGCAGTAGGAATGAGCGAATACTCCTTATCCGAATGGCTATAGCGCTTACCGAATAGCTGCATCGGGAACCCAGATACCTGGAGTGCTCCCGATAATCAGCTGTTCGGTGCTGCATCTGCTGTGTCGCGGCTGTGTGACAGTCACAGTACATGCAAGGAAAGCCCAACAAACAGGCTGTGTGTGTTGTGACTGTCACACAGCTGCGACACATGCAGCTGCGGCTCCGAATAGCTGATTGTCAGGAGCGCTCCAGGTATCCGGGTTCCCGATGCAGCTATTCGTTAAGCACTATAACTATTCGGATAAGGACTAGTTATTTGGAACTACTAACACAGGAAAAGAAATATGATGTCATTGGAATCACTGAAACTTGGTGGGACAATACACATGATTGGAATACAAGACTAGAAGGATACAACTTATTTGCAAGAAACAGTCTTGATAAACGAGGAGGAGGTGTCGCATTGTATGTTAGAAACGCGTATATCTGCACAGAGATTGAAGCTTCAGAGACTGGGAGTTCTGTGGAAACTGTTTGGGTAAGAATGCAAGGACAGAACAATGGAAAGGACACCATTGTAGGCATTTACTACAGGCCGCCTGTGCAAACTGAAGATATGGGTGAACTCTTTATGCATCAAATGGCCAAGTTCTCCAAAAAATATGACATAGTTGTCATGGGAGATTTCAACTATCCAGACATTTGTTGGGAATCTCTCTCAGGCAAAACTAACAGGTCAAGGAAATTCTTATCCTCTCTTGCTGACAACTTTATCTTCCAAAAGGTAGGGGAGAAAACAAGGGGAACTGCTACCTTGGATCTAATCCTTATAAACAGGGAGGAAATGGTTGAGGAGGTAAAAGTGGCTGGGACCCTAGGAGGTAGTGACCATGCTATTTTAGAATTTTGGATAACTAGAAGAGGAAGACCTGTGAAGACTCAGACGTCAAGGTTAGATTTCAGAAAGGCAGATTTTAAGGGATTCAGAAAGAGAATTGGAGGGATCCAATGGCTGGATATCCTTAAAGACAAAAATGTCCAGGAAGGATGGGAAATCTTGAAAAATGAAATTCTCAAAGCCCAGTTGTTAACAATTCCGAAAAGAGGGAAGAATAGGAAGCATTTAAGGAAGCCAGGATGGATGAACACAGAACTTAAGCACATGCTAAAAAGGAAGAAAAAAATGTTTATAAAATGGAAAGAGGGAGGCATATCTAAAGAAGAATATAATGCTGTCTGCAGAACCTGCAGGGCACAAATCAGATTAGTAAAGCTGACAATGAATTGAGGCTTGCAAGAGATGTCAAAAGCAATAATAAAGAATTTTGGGGCTATGTCAAAAGTAAAAGAAAAGTCAAAGATGCTATAGGATTTTTACAGGATGAAAATGATGAAATGGTAAGACAGGATGTTGAGAAGTCCGAACTTTTAAATTCCTATTTTGCATCTGTTTTCTCTCAGAAAGGAAATGTAACATCAACTGTTCTTCACTGTCCTATTAAGGGAATAGAAGAATCCAGGATATCTATAAACAGAAAGATAGTGAGGAAACACTTAGCTAACCTAAATGAATTCAAGTCTCCAGGTCCAGATGAATTACACCCCAGAGTACTGAAGGAGATAGCAGAATAAATTTTTGAACCCCTCTCCATAATCTTTGAAAATTCTTGGAGAACAGGAGAAGTCCCAGAAGACTGGAGAAGAGCAAATGTTGTTCCTATCTTCAAAAAGGGGAAGAAGGTGGACCCAGGCAACTATAGGCCGGTGAGTCTGACTTCTATACCAGGAAAGATCTTTGAACAAATTATTAAACAACATGTATGTCAGTACCTGGATAAGAATGAAGTGATTAAACAGAGTCAGCATGGGTTTGTAACTAATAAGTCATGTCAGACTAACTTAATTTCCTTCTATGGCGGAATCACTGATTGGGTGGATCAAGGAAATGCTGTAGATATAGTATATCTTGACTTCAGCAAAGCATTTGACAAAGTATCTCATACAATCCTTATTGAAAAAATGACTAAGTATGGAATGGACAAGGCAACTGTTAGGTGGATTCATAACTGGCTTAGTGATCGGACCCAAAGAGTGGTCGTAAATGGCTGCACATCCAGTTGGAAGAATGTCTCAAGTGGGGTACCACAGGGCTCTGTCCTGGGCCCTGTATTGTTCAACATCTTTATCAATGATTTAATTGAAGGAATTGAGGGTAAACTGATTAAATTTGCTGATGACACAAAGCTAGGAGGGATAGCTAATACTAGAGAAGAGAGAAAGAGGATTCAAAAAGATATAAATAAACTGGAGAAGTGGGCAGTAACTAACAGAATGGTTTTTAACAGGGAAAAATGCAAAGTACTACATCTGGGCAATAAAAATGAAAAAAGCATATACAGAATGGGAGGAATAGGGCTAAGCAACAGCACATGTGAAAAAGATTTGGGTATACTAATAGATCACAGACTGAATATGAGTCAACAGTGTCATGCAGCAGCAAAAAGGCAAATGCAATTCTAGGATGTATTAACAGAAGCATACAGTCTAGATCACGTGAAGTCATTATTTCCCTCTACTCCTCTTTGGTCAGACCTCATCTGGAATATTGTTTTGGGCACCACATTTTAAAAAAGACATCAACAAACTGGAGCAAGTTCAGAAAAGAGCAACCAGAATGGTGACCGGTCTGCAAACCCTGTCTTATGAGGAAAGGTTGCAGGATTTGGGATTGTTTAGTTTGCAAAAGAGAAGACTGAGAGGAGACTTAATAGCTGTCTACAAATATGTAAAGGGCTGTCACATTGTAGAAGGATCAACTATATTCTCATTTGCACAAGGAAAGACTAGAAGCAATGGGATGAAACTGAATGGGAGGAGACACAGATTAGATATTAGAAAAAACTTTTTGACAGTTAGAGTGATCAATGAGTGGAACAAGCTGCCACGAGAAGTGGTGAGTTCTCCTTCAATGGAAGTCTTCAAACAGAGGCTGGACAGACATCTGACTGGGATGATTTAGCGAATCCTGCTTTGAGCAGGGGGTTGGACCAGATGGCCCAGGAGGTCCCTTCCAACTCTACGATTCTATGATTCTATGATTATCCGAAGCTATTCGCTCATCCCTAATAAGCAGACATGTAGAAGTGCGCATACACACACGAAGATATGCACGCACACATACATACACGTGCATGCAGACATGCACATATACAGTCATATGTAAAAGTTTGGGCACCCCTATTAATGTTAACCTTTTTTCTTAATAGCAATTTTGGTTTTTGCAACAGGTATTTCAGTTTCATATATCTAATAACTGATGGACTCAGTTATATTTCTGGATTCAAATGAGGTTTATTGTACTAACAGAAAATGTGCAATCTGCATTTAAACAAAATTTGACCGGTGCAAAAGTATGGGCACCCTTATCATTTTCTTGATTTGAACACTCCTAACTACTTTTTACTGACTTCCTGAAGCACTAAATTGGTTTTGTAACCTCATTGAGCTTTGAACTTCATAGCCAGGTGTATCAAATCATGAGAAAAGGTATTTAAAGTGGCCACTTGCAAGTAGTTCTCCTATTTGATTCTCCTATGAAGAGTGGCATCATGGGCTCCTCAAAACAACTCTCAAATGATCTGAAAACAAAGATTATTCAACATAGCTTTTCAGGAGAAGGATACAAAAAGTTGTCTCAGAGATTTAACCTGTCAGTTTCCACTGTGAGGAACATAGTAAGGAAATGGAAGAACACAGGTACAGTTCTTGTTAAGCCCAGAAGTGGCAGGCCAAGAAAAATATCAGAAAGGCAGAGAAGAAGAATGCTGAGAACAGTCAAGGACAATCCACAGACCACCTCCAAAGACCTGCAGCATCATCTTGCTGCAGATGGTGTCACTGTGCATCGGTCAACAATACAGCGCACTTTGCACAAGGAGAAGCTGTATGGGAGAGTGATGCGAAAGAAGCCGTTTCTGCAAGCACGCCACAAACAGAGTCACCTGAGGTATGCAAAAGCACATTAGAACAAGCCAGTTACATTTTGGAAGAAGGTCCTGTGGACTGATGAAACAAAGATTGAGTTGTTTAGTCATACAAAAAGGCGTTATGCATGCGCTGTATTGTTGACCGATGCACAGTGACACCATCTGCAGCAAGATGAGGCTGCCGGTCTGTGGAGGTGGTCTGTGGATTGTCCTTGACTGTTCTCACCATTCTTCTTCTCTGCCTTTCTGATATTTTTCTTGGCCTGCCACTTCTGGGCTTAACAAGAACTGTACCTGTGTTCTTCCATTTCCTTACTATGTTTCTCACAGTGGAAACTGACAGGTTAAATCTCTGAGACAACTTTTTGTATCCTTCCCCTGAAAAGCTATGTTGAATAATCTTTGTTTTCAGATCATTTGAGAGTTGTTTTGAGGAGCCCATGATGCCACTAATCATAGGAGAATCAAATAGGAGAACTACTTGCAAGTGGCCACCTTAAATACCTTTTCTCATGATTTGATACACCTGGCTATGAAGTTCAAAGCTGAATGAGGTTACAAAACCAATTTAGTGCTTCAGGAAGTCAGTAAAAAGTAGTTATTAGTGTTCAAATCAAGAAAATGATAAGGGTGCCCATACTTTTACACCGGTCAAATTTTGTTTAAATGCAGATTGCACATTTTCTGTTAGTACAATAAACCTCATTTGAATCCAGAAATATAACTGAGTCCATCAGTTATTAGATATATGAAACTGAAATAGCTGTTGCAAAAACCAAAATTGTTATAAAGAAAAAAGGTTAACATTAATAGGGGTGCCCAAACTTTTACATATGACTGTACACACAGGCAGGCAAGCACGCACACACAGAAATGTGGACAGGCACACATACACACGCAGGCAAACACACGCGCACACAGAAGTGCACGCTCAGTCATGCACCGACACGCAGATGCGCACACAGAAATGCACATGCAGTCATGCACCAACACACACATACGCACACAGAAATACACACTCAGACACACATTCAGGCACGCACTCTCATACACAGAAGTGCACATTTAAACACATGCATACATACACAGACGCAGACATGTGTGCTCAAATATGGACACCGAAATGCACAGACACACAGAAATGCACACGTAGACACACGCACGTACACATGCACACACAGACACAAGCAGTCATGCACACGTATATGCAGGTAAACACAAAAATGCTCATGTAAACAAATGCAGGCGCGCTCACACAGAGAAATGCATACGCAGATGCGCCCACCAAGGCAGACAAGCACAAATAGACACGCACACCCAGGCAGACGCGCGCACAAACATATACACATACACAGATATATCTATACACATGCAGGCATATACACAAAAATTCACATAAACATACACAAATATTATGGGTATTATTACTCTACCTTGGTTTGTCTCCCGTCCATCACACATGCTTAACCCCTTAGCGACCGCCGATACGCCTTTAAACGGCGGTATTTAATTGTACTAAAACCACAGCGCCGCTAATTCACGGCGCTGTGGAGAAAGTGAATAGCTCCCCCCAGTGTCGGATTTTCTCCGGGGTCTCGGCTGCCGGGGGTAGCCGAGACCCCAGAGAACATGAATCGGTCGGTTTTTACCGACCCCGCTTTTGCGATCGCCGTTATTAACCCTATAACGGCGACCGCAAAAAAAGCCGCGATTTTACATTTAATTTCTCTTTCCTCTGATGTGATCGCACATCAAAGGAGAAAGAGGGTCCCCGATCCCCCCCAGTACCTCTCCGTGGTCTTCTGTCCCCTCCCGGTGGTCCTGTGTCCCACCGACGTCCTCCGGTTGGCGCCGCCATCTTGGATCCGGGGAAAATGGCGGGCGCATGCGCAGTGCGCCCATCGGGAATCTGCCGGCTCCAGCTGGCAGATTCCATTCATTCATTTTGATCGCGATGATAAACTATCATCGTGATCAAAATAAACAAAATAGTACATAATCCCCCCGTTTATCACCCCCTTAGTTAGGCCAACATAACAAAATAAAGAAAATATTTTTTTTTTTTCAGTTTTCCATTAGGGTTAGGGCTAGGGTTAGGTTAGGGTTACGGTTAGGGTTGGGTTAGGGTTGGGTTAAGGTTAGGGCTAGGATTAGGGCTCTGGTTAGGGCTAGGGTTAGAATTAGGGTTAGGGCGAACTAGGATTAGGGTTAGAATTAGGATTAGGGATTAGGGTTGGGATTAAGGTTAGGGTTGGGATTAGGGGTGTGTTGGGGTTAGGGTTGGAACAAGAATTGAGGGGTTTCCACTATTTACCAACTTTGGGGGTCTAAAAATTGGGTCTAAAAAATCACTTTTTTGGAAATAAAAAAGACTTTTTATTTTCACGACTCTGCGTTTATAAACTTCTGTGAAGCGCTTGGGGGTTCAAAGTGCTCACCATACATCTAGATAAGTTCCTTAGGGGGTCTAATTTCCAAAATGGGGTCACTTGTGGGGGGTTTCCACTGTTTAGGCCCTTCAGGGGCTCTGCAAACGCAACATGATGCCCGCAGACCATTCCATCAAAGTCTGCATTCCAAAATGGCACTCCTTCCCTTCCGAGCTCTCCCATGCACCCAAACAGTGGTCCCCCCCACATATGGGGTATCAGCGTACTCAGGACAAATCGCACAATAACTGTGGGGGTATGATTTCTACTGTTACCCTTGTAAAAATAAAAATTTGGGGGCAAAAAGATCATTTTTGTGGAAAAAAATGAATTTCTTATTTTCACGGCTCTACATTATAAACTTCTGTAAAGCACTTGAAGGTTCAAAGTGCTCACCACACAACTAGATAAGTTCCTTGAGGGTCTAGTTTCCAAAATGGGGTCACTTGTTGGAGGTTTCCACTGTTTAGGCACATTAAGGGCTCTCCGAACGCAACATGGCATCCGATCTCAATTCCAGCCAATTCTGCGTTGAAAAAGTCAAACGGCGCTCCATCCCTTGTGAGCTCTGCCGTGTGCTGAAAAAGTGGTTTACCCCCACATATGGGGTATCGGCGTATTCAGGAGAAATTGTACAACAAATTTTGTGGTTGATTTTCTCTTTTAACACTTGTGAAAATAAAAAAAATTGGTTCTGAAGTAAATTTTTTGCAAAAAAAGTTGAATGTTAATTTTTTCCTTTCACATTGCTTTAGTTCCAGTGTAGCACTTAAAGGATTAATAAACTTCTTGAATGTGGTTTTGAGCACCTTGAGGGGTCTAGTTTTTAGAATGGTGCCACTTTTGGGTATTTTCTGTCATGTACACCCCTCAAAATGACTTTAAATATGATGTGGTCCCTAAAAAAAATGGTTTTGTAAATTTTGCTGTAAAAATGAGAAATCGCTGGTCAAATTTTAACCCTTATAACTTCCTAACAAAAAAAAATTTTGCTTCCAAAATTGTGGTGATGTAAAGTAGACATGTGGTTAATGTTATTTATTAAGAAATTTTTGTGACATATCTCTCTGATTTAAGGGCATAAAAATTTAAAGTTTTAAAATAGCAAAATTTTCAAAATTTTCGCTATATTTCCATTTTTTCATAAATAAACACAAGGCTTATCGAAGAAATTTTACCACTAACATGAAGTACAATATGTCACAAAAACCATTCTCAGAATCAGCGGGATCCATTAAAGCGTTCCAGAGTTATAACCTCATAAAGGGACAGTGGTCAGAATTGTAAAAATAGGCCTGGTCATTAAGCTGCAAACTGGCTCTGTCGCTAAGGGGTTAACTCAAGCGCTTCTGCGGCGGGAAGCAGCAGTGCAGGGCATGCTGAGTGATGGGGCCGTGCATATGACTCCTGTAATCTGTGGCTCAGGGGTAGAGCTGAGTGAGCGCGTCCCTGTCCTTGCACTTTTGTTTATTTTTCTTCTTCTCCCTCTCTCCTGAGCAAGGGCCAATCGGGAATTTCACCAGCACCCCGCCAGGCCAGTCGGACCCTGTATACGTAATATAAGAAGCCGAGAGTGCCGCTCTATACATCATATAGGCCTGCACTATAGGCCTCCTACATGTTATACAGACCGTACTCTCTGCCTCCTACATGCTATACAGACCGCACTCTCGGTTTCCTATATGCCACGGACGGACAGGCCACAGTTTGTAAGGATGGTATCTGGCAGTGTACGGAGCAGTGTGGGAGCCCCTCAGGGTACAGTGCTGTCGCCCTTCCTCTTCACATTGTATACAGCTGCCTTTCAGTATAAATCCGATCTCTGTCACCTCCAAAAATTCTCAGATGACTCAGTGATTGTAGGGGGTATTGTGGTGGACCGGGGTGAGGAGGAATATAGAAGGGTGGTTTCTGACTGTGTGGATTGGTGCCACACTAACTGTCTAGAACTAAATGTAAAGAAAACCAAGGAGATGGTGGTGAGTTATAGAAGGAAAAAAGATGATTACTTACTGATCACTATTGCTGGCCAGGAGGTGGAGATGGTTGAGAGCTACAAATATTTGGGGGTTCACCTTGACAGCAAACTTGATTGGAGGTGTCATACAGAGAAGATTCACAAGAAGGGAATGAGCAGACTGTACTTTCTGTGGAAGCTCAGGTCATTCAATGTGTGCAGTAAAATGCTGGAAATGTTCTACCAGTCCGTTGTAGCAAGCGCCATCTTTTTTGCTATCATTTCCTGGGGCAGCAGTGTGTGAGTAGCTGACGCCAATAAGCTCAACAAGCTTATCAAGAAGGCAAGCGCGACTGTTGGCCTCCATCTTGACTCTTTTGAGGAGGTAGTGGAAGATAGGGATTCAAAAGAAGTGCAGGGCTATAATGCACAATAATACACACCCACTATACGGGCTGTTCATGAATCAGAAGAGCACATTCAGCAGCCGTCTAATCCTACTAAGGTGCAAGAAGGAGAAATTCAGGAAATCGTTTGTGCCTACTGCTATGGGGATGTATAACAATTCACTAAGGGTGAAAGATGGCTACAACCTAGGGCCTGCTCACTAATGTAAAGGATCAGAGACTTGTGTACCTTTGCTTGTTACGTATTGTCGTTAGTCATGTGCAGGATCTGTGTCTAGTAATTACTCTATGTAATTCTGTTTGTAATGTAATGTAGTAATACTGTTCGTAATGTTTTGTTTGTAACGGTGTTGTAACGCTGCTGTGATACCATAATTTCCCTCGGGATCAATAAAGTGTATGGTATCGTATGGTATCGTATGGTAGGCGGAGTGTGTTGTGTATGTCATATAGGAGGCCAAGAGTGTGGTCTGTACTGCATATAGGAGGCAGAGAGTATGGTCTGTATATCATATATGGGGTCTATAATGTGGGCCCGCACTCCAAACCTCATATATGATGTATACCACACTCTAGGCCTCCTGTGTGACCTATAGACTCTCGGCCTCCTATATGACATATAGGCCATATAAGAGGCCAAGAGTGTTGTCTATATTTCATATAGGAGGCCAAGATTGCGACACATCATGTATAAATCAATGATATTGTTGACCAATGTTGGGATGGGAACACTCACCCACAAAAATGATCTTGCACTTTAGAAGCAGACAGTAGCCAAGAACAAGCAGGGAGAGCTGTAGCCGGCGTTTCCAGGGAGGGAGAGCAGAAGTCGGTGTAACTATATAGCCGGCATTACAGGGCAGGATAGCGGGAGCCGGGAGAGCAGAGCGTGGCGTGTCACTTGACACCACCATTGCTATAGCCACTGCCTACGTTTCAGGGAAGGACAGCTGGAAAGCAGAGCGCGATGTATGTCACCGCCCACAAAGAATGTCAACGTCCATCCTGATCATCTGTGAGTGTCGCCATGGTCAGAGCTAAAAGTATGTTCGCACAGCCCTGCATATACTTCGCCCGCACGTTTAAAGGGCCTGCATCACCAATTCCCTCTCTCATCATTTGGTGCATTGTGAAATGAAAAATCCTGTAAAGAACCAAGACTGTTGATCAGCAAGAATCCTACATCAGACAAGAATGCGACAACATTCCTCTACAAAACTCCAGCATTTGTCTCCTCATTTGCAAGACATTTGCAGACCTTTGTAAAGAAGAGGGAAGGCTGCACAGACATAGCCTTAGCCTAACATTTTTGAGATGTGTTGATGCCATTCACTTTTTTCAAGTGAAATGGAAAATGTCTAACATTCACCTTCTGATCTGTGGTCCAAATCATTGCATTCATTTCTTTACATTTTACAAAGCCTCTCAACCTTTTTGGAATTGGGGTTGTACATCCTTTTTCTCACATGAGCACATATATGGGCCCCTTATGGTTTCAGTTACATAGCAATCTATACTTATCTGTACAGTGTATACAATACAATTGCTACATTTCTATATTTAGGGTCTTTCATTAATTTAGATTTTTGCCACTATGTTATATCTGCTGTAAGTTACAAATGCAGATTTAATCATATACAAAATATTTTCCTGTGCCCGGTAACTTGGGTGTATTGGTGCAGTGCCCAGTCTCGTGTGAGCTCAGAGCACCTCTGGTTTATAACAGCACGGAGATCTGGGAACATTCTTACCATAGAAGGCTGGACATTCCTCCTGTGCTCAATGTGGCTGCAAGATCAAGCAGATTCTTCTCATAGACTTCACAGAAACATTAGGAAAAAATACATTTTTACCCCTAAAGAAGAAATCCCAAATGTAAGAAAAAGTATCTACTATACATGGATAGAATGATATCCATCACATAAATTAATGTAAAGGACTCTGGAGGTTCTCCGAGCTGGAGAGGTGTAAGATAAAGCAGTCATCATAGGGTAGGTATGATTGGGGACATCCGAATTTCCTGTGATTAATCTGGTGGTCATTAGTCAGCCTCTGACCAATCAGAACGGCTGCTCAGCAGCACAGGAAATAGAGAGCACCTCTAAAGGGGTCCTCTGCTTTTGCCTATTCCTACTTATTAGAAGAGTTCACTGAGAATTGGGCCCACAGTTCCCCCTATACAAAGTATGATGGTCTCCACAGACCCCCATACAGTGTGATGGTCCACTAAAGCCACCCACCACTTTATAACGGTCCCCCCACAGCCACTCCACACACTATAATCATGGTTCCTCCCACAGCCACCCCACACATATGATGGTCCTCCTACAGTCCACCATACAGTATGATGGACTCCCCACAGCCTCTCCACACAATATGATAGTCCCTTTATAGCCACCACACACAGTAGGATGGTCTTTCAACACACCCCCATGCAGTATGATTGTCCCCCCACAGCCCCCCATACAATATGATTGTCCCTCCACAGCTTCAGTACAATATGATCCCCTTGCAACCTCCCAGAGTATGATGGTCCCCCACAACCCTCCATATAGTATGATGGTCCCCCACAATCCTCCATATAGTATGATGGTCCTCCAATAGCCCCAATACAGTATGATAGTCCCTTTATAGCCAAAACACACAGTACGATGGTCTCTCCATAAACGCCCATGCAGTATGATTGTCCCCCCACAGCTTCAATACAATATGATCCCCTTGCAACCTCCCAGAGTATGATGGTTCCCCACAACCCTCCATATAGTATGATGGTCCCCCACAACACTCCATATGGTATGATGGTCCTCCAATAGCCCCAATACTGTATGATAGTCCCTTTATAGCCAAAACACACAGTACGATGGTCTCCCCACAAACCCCCATGCAGTATGATTGTCCCCCCACAGCTTCAATACAATATGATCCCCTTGTAACCTCCCATAGTATGATGGTCCCACCCACAGTCCAAATACAGTATGACGGTCCCCCATAGCCCTCCATATTGTATGATGGTGTAAAGGTACTAGAGTGAGGTTCGTGGGATGCAGTGAAGAGCCAGAGGCAGAGAAGGGGTTAACAGGATTTACTTTTACAGGTTATTGACGTGCAAAGTATATTCTGCACAGGGAGATCAGATCAGCAAAGAAATGTCACAGGAACACTAAGCGCAACAACAGAATTTGAACAAAAACACAATAGTTGAGGGGAAAAGGGTGTACGAAAGAGGTAACTTATTGCTTGAAGTTCTTGTTGGGGAGAGGCTGGAATATCTCCTGTCGGCATCGTAGGTCGTGAACAATGTCTCTGGCTCTGTTATGGAGGAACGAAATGCACTGTCTCTCAACCGTGCTGATGTATCCGGGCTCGCTTGGCTTGAGTACGTTGAGAAACAGTATCTTTCGTTGATTCCTCTGGGATGGCACAGAACACGAACAGCATGCAGACCCGCAGACTGCGGCAGCGCAGAGCGAGCAAAACTATCTTTCACTGAGGGCAGGAAGGATCTGACCGGTACGGGAATGTCTGGGGGAATCTCAGTCAGTACACAGCCCATTGGTGAGTCAATCCGCAGAGGACTAAAGGATGAGTCCTTAGCAGTCGGAGCAGTAGGGAGGGAGTCAACCTTCTCCTTGTTCTCCTGTCGCCTTCCCACCAAATCTCCCTTGTTCCCATGCTCAGCCACTTTTATCTCCCCCACACCCCCTGCTGTCCAGTGCAAAGGTCCTCCCCACTTAGAAGAATTGTCCCCCTCAACAGTGGTAATAGTCCCGATAGTTCCGGTCCCAAAGTGTACAGGGAACCGCTGACTCTGTCCTGGCTCATTTTCTTACAATGGTCCCCCAATACAGTATGATGGTCCCTTTACAGCCAACCCACAGTATGATGCCCCCCCAGCACAAACAAAAAAATAAAAACAAAAAACCTTATACTCACCTAAGTTTAGCTCCCTGTCCTGTGTAGCCTTCATTTCTTCTATCCTGTCTTGCAGTGGACGCGGGCAGCGCGATGCAGTGACATCATTGCACCGCCTGGCATTCCACCGCTTGGCACTGGCCCCAGCTGGCTGAAAAGAAGCCCACAGTCTGTTGGAGTGAGGGAGCACAGAACCAATGGCTACATGATCCTTCACAGCGGAAGGCGGACGGGCTGGGGAATCACAGACTGGGAGGAGAAGACCCTGGGTACAGTCCGGCCCCTGTGCACCGAAATCTAGTTAACTTCAAATGGTGATCAAAGAAGAAAACCAAGCGGATTTCTTCACGAAAGGTATCAATGTGATCAGTATTACAGCCAAGTCTTACTGTACATCACAACATTGTGCTGACAGGTTCTCTTTAGGGGCGAGTGTCCACCTCCAGCAGGCATATATGCCCGAAAATGATGCACGGCAGAGCAGGCGTTCATTCTGTCAGCGCCATTCTAGTCTATGGCCCTGTTTGCGGGGAGGATCCGGACATAAGCCACGACGGGGCCAACGAACAAGGGAAAAAACGCTTTAGGAAAGCAGCCCAAGGCCAGAACTATGACTTGGTTATTCCTCATCTTCTTGAGGCCATGGCCTGCTGACCATGTAAAAAATACATTACAAAGCTTCTCCAATACTTTGCAGTGTTAGACACGTACAGCACACGGATGGAACATGGATGCTATTTGTGTGCTGTACATAGTTTTCACGGACCCAGCTCTTTTCATCTGTGCTGCCAGTAAAAAATGGACATGTCTACAAATGGTTTGCACAGACACATGATCCATTTAAAAACATGGACATGTCAGCAGCCCTATAGGTTATGATGGGTACGTGTGGGAACCGTGAGAAAAAACGGACACCACACGTACTGGAAGCAGGGAGATATTCACATGTCCGTTATACTGGTATCACGGATGAAGAGTATCAACACAAGTCTATGGGTCCAGGAAAATGACAGAAGGCACATTGTGAATGTAAATGTATGGGAGAAGCTTTGTCATTTCTTTATTCATAAGTGAAATCACTGATGTTAAACGCTGACACTGAACTGATAATAGCCAAACTCTGATGGCACACTGACCAGACACTGATTGAACTTGGGACCAAAATGCTGATGACACTCGTACCTTTTTTTTTGCGTATGTGAACAATCACAAATGTCTGAATCACGCCTTGGGAAACTGTTTTAGGAACGAGTATTTTTGCTTCTGTCATATGACCACTAGGTGGCACTATTTACTATTCCATTCTGATGTTATAGAAACAAGTCTTTGTAGAAAACAGTTCTGCAAAGTCAGAAAGTCAAATATTGTCTAAATTGTTTATTTTTTCCACCTGACTCCTACTGTATAGGTCTCTGTGTCTAAGGGTACCGTTACACTTAGCGATGCACCAGCGATCCCGACAGCGATATGGATCGCTGGTGCATTGCTAAGTGGTCGCTAGTGAGCTGCCACACAGGCAGATCTCACCAGCAACATAGCAGGGGTCGGGGGTCGCTACTTACCTGTCATAGAATCATAGAATCATAGAATCGTAGAGTTGGAAGGGACCTCCTGGGCCATCTGGTCCAACCCCCTGCTCAAAGCAGGATTCGCTAAATCATCCCAGTCAGATGTCTGTCCAGCCTCTGTTTGAAGACTTTCATTGAAGGAGAACTCACCACTTCTCGTGGCAGCCTGTTCCACTCATTGATCACTCTAACTGTCAAAAAGTTTTTTCTAATATCTAATCTGTGTCTCCTCCCATTCAGTTTCATCCCATTGCTTCTAGTCTTTCCTTGTGCAAATGAGAATAAAGTTGAGCCTTCTACAATGTGACAGCCCTTTAGATATTTGTAGACAGCAATTAAGTCTCCTCTCAGTCTTCTCTTTTGCAAACTAAACATTCCCAAATCCTGCAACCTTTCCTCATAAGACAGGGTTTGCAGACCGGTCACCATTCTGGTCGCTCTTTTCTGAACTTGCTCCAGTTTGTTGATGTCTTTTTTAAAATGTGGTGCCCAAAACTGGACACAATATTCCAGATGAGGTCTGACCAAAGAGGAGTAGAGGGAAATAATGACTTCACGTGATCTAGACTGTATGCTTCTGTTAATACATCCTAGAACTGCATTTGCCTTTTTTGCTGCTGCATCACACTGTTGACTCATATTCAGTCTGTGATCTATTAGTATACCCAAGTCTTTTTCACATGTGCTGTCACTTAGCCCTATTCCTCCCATTCTATATATGCTTTTTTCATTTTTATTGCCCAGATGTAGTACTTTGCATTTCTCCCTGTTAAAAACCATTCTGTTAGTTACTGCCCACTTCTCCAGTTTATTTAAATCTTTTTGAATCCTCTCTCTCTCTTCTCTAGTATTAGCTATCCCTCCTAGCTTTGTGTCATCAGCAAATTTAATCAGTTTACCCTCAATTCCTTCATCTAAATCGTTGATAAAGATGTTGAACAATACAGGGCCCAGGACAGAGCCCTGTGGTACCCCACTTGAGACATTCTTCCAACTGGATGTGCAGCCATTTACGACCACTCTTTGGGTCCGATCACTAAGCCAGCTATGAATCCACCTAACAGTTGCCTTGTCCATTCCATACTTAGTCATTTTTTCAATAAGGATTGTATGAGAGACTTTGTCAAATGCTTTGCTGAAGTCAAGATATACTATATCTACAGCATTTCCTTGATCCACCCAATCAGTGATACCGTCATAGAAGGAAATTAAGTTAGTCTGACATGACTTATTAGTTACAAACCCATGCTGACTCTGTTTGATCACTTCATTCTTATCCAGGTATTGACTTACATGTTGTTTAATAATTTGTTCAAAGATCTTTCCTGGTATAGAAGTCAGACTCACCGGCCTATAGTTGCCTGGGTCCACCTTCTTCCCCTTTTTGAAGATAGGAACAACATTTGCTCTTCTCCAGTCTTCTGGCACTTCTCCTGTTCTCCAAGAATTTTCAAAGATTATGGAGAGTGGTTCAGAAATTTCTTCTGCTATCTCCTTCAGTACTCTGGGGTGTAATTCATCTGGACCTGGAGACTTGAATTCATTTAGGTTAGCTAAGTGTTTCCTCACTATCTTTCTGTTTATAGATATCCTGGATTCTTCTATTCCCTTAATAGGACAGTGAATAACAGTTGGTGTTACATTTCCTTTCTGAGAGAAAACAGATGCAAAATAGGAATTTAAAAGTTCAGCCTTCTCAACATCCTGTCTTACCATTTCATCATTTTCATCCTGTAAAAATCCTATAGCATCTTTGACTTTTCTTTTACTTTTGACATATCCCCAAAATCCTTTATTATTGCTTTTGACATCTCTTGCAAGCCTCAATTCATTTTCAGCTTTAGCTAATCTGATTTGTGCCCTGCAGATTCTGCAGACAGCATTATATTCTTCTTTAGATATGCCTCCCTCTTTCCATTTTATAAACATTTTTTTCTTCCTTTTTAGCATGTGCTTAAGTTCTGTGTTCACCCATCCTGGTTTCCTTAAATGCTTCCTATTCTTCCCTCTTTTCGGAATTGTTAACAACTGTGCTTTGAGAATTTCATTTTTCAAGATTTCCCATCCTTCCTGGACATTTTTGTCTTTAAGGATATCCAGCCATTGGATTCCTCCAATTATCTTTCTGAATCCCTTAAAATCTGCCTTTCTGAAATCTAACCTTGACGTCTGAGTCTTCACAGGTCTTCCGCCTCTAGTTATCCAAAATTCTAAAATAGCATGGTCGCTACCTCCTAGGGTTCCAGCCACTTTTACCTCCTCAACCATTTCCTCCCTGTTTATAAGGATTAGATCCAAGGTAGCAGTTCCCCTTGTTTTCTCCCCTACCTTTTGGAAGATAAAGTTGTCAGCAAGAGAGGATAAGAATTTCCTTGACCTGTTAGTTTTGCCTGAGAGAGATTCCCAACAAATGTCTGGATAGTTGAAATCTCCCATGACAACTATGTCATATTTTTTGGAGAACTTGGCCATTTGATGCATAAAGAGTTCATCCATATCTTCAGCTTGCACAGGCGGCCTGTAGTAAATGCCTACAATGGTGTCCTTTCCATTGTTCTGTCCTTGTATTCTTACCCAAACAGTTTCCACAGAACTCCCAGTCTCTGAAGCTTCAATCTCTGTGCATATATACTTGTTTCTAACATACAATGCGACACCCCCTCCTCGTTTATCAAGTCTGTTTCTTGCAAATAAGTTGTATCCTTCTAGTCTTGTATTCCAATCATGTGTATCGTCCCACCAAGTTTCAGTGATTCCAATGACATCATATTTCTTTTCCTGTGTTAGTAGTTCCAATTCTCCTTGTTTGTTGCCCATGCTTTGTGCATTAGTATAGAAACATTTTAGTTTGTGATTGGTTTCTCTTTCTCCAATATTTTTATTAATTAGATTCTTTTGTCTTTGTTCTTCCTTTCCACTTCTAATAGCAGAGTTCTCAATAGCATTTGTCAGGTGTATGGCTTTTTCTGGTCTTTTGCTTCCCTTCCCATGTTGTTCTAGTTTAAAGCTCTCCTTACAAGTGTAGCAAGGCGACTTCCAAATACATGCTTTCCAGTCTTCGTAAGGTGCACCCCATCTCTAGCAAGTAGTCCATCGTATAAGTAGTTCACTCCGTGATCCAGAAATCCAAATCGTTGCTGACGGCACCATCGACGTAGCCAGTTGTTCACCTGCAGAATCTTATTCCACCTCCTTGTTCCATGGCCATCCACTGGGAGGATGGAAGAGAAGACCACCTGCGCTCCCAGTTCTTTCACTTTCTTGCCTAAGTCTTCAAAGTCTCTGCAGATGGTTTCCAGGTCGTTTCTTGCGGTGTCATTTGTCCCCACATGTAGTAGCAGGAATGGGTAGTCATCTGTAGGTCTGAAGAGTCCTGATATCCTGTCAGACACATCTTTAATTTTTGCACCTGGAAGACAGCACATTTCTCTTGAAGTTATATCCGGTCTGCAGATAGCGGCCTCTGTTCCTCTCAACAGGGAATCCCCCATGACCACCACTCTCCGTTTCTTCTTCACAACATTTTTCTTTCTCCATCCAGGAGGACTCTGAAGGCGTACAAGGTTGCTGTTTGTTGGCAAAGTCTTATCCTGATGTATTTCTTCATCATTTTCCTGCGTGAGAGCCTGGTACTGGTTCCTGAGCAGTATGGGTGCTGACTGCCTCCTGATCCTCCTGCTTCTCTGGGTCACATGTCTCCATTCCTCTGTTTCTTCAGGTGCACTTCGAATTTCTTCTCTTTCTGTAACATGAAGAGATAATTCTGCTCTGTCCAAGAACTCTTCACCTTCCTTAATGATCTTCAACGTAGCCAACCTCTCTTCGAGATTTTGCAACTTTTCCTCCAACAGGGACACAAGCTTGCATTTGTGGCATGTGAAGTTTGGCTTTTCCACTGGTAAGTCTGTGAACATGTAGCAAGAAATGCAGCTCACCAAGTGGCTCCTGGCCTCTTCCATCTTGAGATTTCTTAAAAACGATGAAAGATGAGCCAAAATTCGCACGCCGATAGGCGCGCGGTTTTTCCGATTTCCTCTTTTCAGCTGCAACGGCCAAAACCCAGTGATCGTTGAGCTCGCGGAGACTCTTCACTTATCCCAGAAGGCACTGGGAATATGCAAATGATCTCCTCAAGACTCTTCCCCTGGTTTTCCGATTTCCTCTTTTCAGCTGCAACGGCCAAAACCCAGTGATCGTTGAGCTCGCGGAGACTCTTCACTTATCCCAGAAGGCACTGGGAATATGCAAATGATCTCCTCAAGACTCTTCCCCTGGTTTTCCGATTTCCTCTTTTCAGCTGCAACGGCCAAAACCCAGTGATCGTTGAGCTCGCGGAGACTCTTCACTTATCCCAGAAGGCACTGGGAATATGCAAATGATCTCCTCAAGACTCTTCCCCTGGTTTTCCGATTTCCTCTTTTCAGCTGCAACGGCCAAAACCCAGTGATCGTTGAGCTCGCGGAGACTCTTCACTTATCCCAGAAGGCACTGGGAATATGCAAATGATCTCCTCAAGACTCTTCCCCTGGTTTTCCGATTTCCTCTTTTCAGCTGCAACGGCCAAAACCCAGTGATCGTTGAGCTCGCGGAGACTCTTCACTTATCCCAGAAGGCACTGGGAATATGCAAATGATCTCCTCAAGACTCTTCCCCTGGTTTTCCGATTTCCTCTTTTCAGCTGCAACGGCCAAAACCCAGTGATCGTTGAGCTCGCGGAGACTCTTCACTTATCCCAGAAGGCACTGGGAATATGCAAATGATCTCCTCAAGACTCTTCCCCTGGTTTTCCGATTTCCTCTTTTCAGCTGCAACGGCCAAAACCCAGTGATCGTTGAGCTCGCGGAGACTCTTCACTTATCCCAGAAGGCACTGGGAATATGCAAATGATCTCCTCAAGACTCTTCCCCTGGTCCTCCCGCCCGAGTCCACGCTCGTCGCTCGTCAGCGCCACAGGAAGCCCAGCAGGAAGCAGACGACGAGAAACGGTCCAGGACATTCTCGCGCGATCAGCGATAACCAGCGGGGGAGCCGGTCGGAGGTAAGTATCACACATAGCGATATTCCTAGCAATATCACTGCTACATCACAAAACCAGTGACATTATAGCGATATCGCTATGTGTAACGGGCCCTTAAGAAACTGAGAGGCAGCAGAAAGGAATAATTGTGCCACAGAGCCACTGTGACAGCCAGGAGCAGACAGACATAGAAAAGAGCCCCTATGCTCAGGGCCGGGAAAAGGGGTGGGCAGGGTAGGCACCCGCCTAGGGCACTGCTTCCTGCCTCCCCAAGGGGGCGCACTGGTCAGTGCCCTGTTTGAGAAGGCACATGAAGGGGATGTCGGGTGGTGCGATACGGTGACATCATCACGCCATCCAGCGTCGTCTACTACAGGAAGCAAGAGGAGACGGCAGCCGCGAAGTACAGGGAGCTGGAATTAGGTAATTATAAGCCAATGGGGGACTTAAGAGAGGCTGGCTATGGGGGGACATATGTGGAGCTGGCTATAATGGACATAAGAGGGGCTGGCTGAGGGGGGCATAAGCACAGCATATGGTAGACAAACAAGGGGCTGGCTTGGGGGGGGCATAAGAGGTGCTGGCTGTGGGGTACATATGAGAGGCTGACTGAGAGACATATGAGAGTCTGACTCTGGGAGACATGTGAGAGGCTGACTGTGGGGGACATATGAGAGGCTGACTGTGGGAGACATGTGAAAGGTTGACTGTGGGGGACATATGAGAGACTGACTGTGGGGGACATATGAGAGGCTGACTGTGGGGGACATATGAGAGGCTGACTGTGGGAGACATGTGAAAGGTTGACTGTGGGGGACATATGAGAGGCTGACTGTGGGGGACATATGAGAGGCTGACTGTGGGAGACATGTGAGAGGCTGACTGTGGGGGACATATGAGAGGCTGACTGTGGGGGACATATGAGAGGCTGACTGTGTGCTGTTTCATCTGACTATTGTGTTATGTTACCATTCTTTGTGTTCAGTTTTGCATTTGGTCTGCTGCCACCTGCTGTCCTTTTCTGTATAGCAGACGGCAGCTAATTAATTCTAGTACATGCCTCCCACTTCCAGGTCAGGTGACTCCTTCTCTTCCTGCCGGTGGCCATAACTAGTTTCTTTTTCACCCGGGAGAGACACAAATACCAGGCTGTGTAAGGCGTCAGTTTTTTGACCACTCACAATTTGCTAAATTTGCTGAATCATCTTGCTGCACACATCTTGCTGTACCACCTGGGTTGTTACATCTGCATTTCTGGAGAAGTACTGCATTACCAATCATACGCTGTATGTCCAGATTTCCAATAAACAAGTCGGACTTCACAATATCTGGTGTGTATCATCTCTCCGGACGCATGAACAGCAAAACAGCAACAATGGTCCTGTCTGCTCTGCATCGAGGAAACGGAAGGTAGGAATCTCTCCCAGCCCCACTCAACTACACCTCCATTCGCCTCATGTGGGGATAGAACAGTCAAAAAACTGTCTTGAAGCCCGGAAAAAAATCACCCTTATATCCTAACCCGTCTGCCCGCTCACATACTGCAGCCCTGCTCTGCTAAAAAACTCTGCAGCGTCACCCCAGACCACATTGTGCATAGAGACTGTCTGTATATTATACAACATTGCTGCAGATTGTCAGACTTCAAAACCCCACAATTCTCTAAAAACACATTGGGGATCTCGTCAGGACGTCTTAACTAAGCTACACTGCGATTTCCAGCCCCCAATTCAAAAGTTGAGTTTCGTAATGAGACAGTGCACCTTAAATTAAAATGGCCGAAAAAGACCCTGCACAGTCTCCCACTGCTGAAACAGAGCAAATACTACCCGATACTGTCCATTATGAAGAGGGGGAAACAGAGCCAGCTTCAGAAACAGACCAAGACTCACGACCAAGACGCTCTATCAAACCAACCATAAAGGCTGTCGAAAACTATCACAGTGCAAAGGATGAGTTCAATGACAACCTGGACGACCTATGGGAACGAGTCACCTCCCTCATGTCAAGCATCCAACGCCACAAAAATGATGCAGCGAGTCTACAGGACACTATAAAACGGCTAGACACAGCCCACGGAAGATACAAGAGACTATCCGCAAGGTACGTTGCCTTCCTAAATGACTCTAATATTGATGAAGTCTCATCAGAATTAAGCAAAGTGGATTCCACAGAAAGAGAAAGGGACGCCGCTGTGCAAGATGCCAAAGATAAAGTGGAGCTCCGTATTGCTCATCTGCAAGAATCAAGATCCCACAGGTCAGGCTCATCCAGACACTCTGCTCGGTCATATAAATCATCCTGCTCAAGAACTTCAGCCCTCAGCGACAGAATCCTAGAGGCCCGTTTAAATGCAGAGCGATCCAAACTAAGACGTTCCTTTACAGAAAAGAAAGCAGAACCAGAGGCAGAAGCCAAGAAAGCAGAGGCAGAAGCCAAGAAATCTGAAGCACAGGCAGAAGCCAAGAAAGCAGAGGCTCAAGCAAAGATCCTTCAAACAGAAGCAGAGGCTCAGGCAAAGATTCTTCAAACAGAAATGGAGGAAGAAATCGCGCTAGCCAAAGTAAAAATACTTGAGCAAGCATTGAAGCAAAACCTCGACCTGACTTGTCTACCACCACTGGAAGAAGAGGACCCAGCTGTCCGTACCAGTGATTATGTGCAGAAACAGATATCTGCAGCAACGTTCAACCCAACAATGTGGAAATGTCCAAGTCAGCCCAACTTACGGTGCCATGTTACCCACAGCATCTGCGGAGACCCAAGACCAACACCATAATGTGTCCCCTCAGGAGCAGCAATCACCACAAGACGACCACAAGATGCACTCTAGTCCATCTCCACTGTTCAAGCCGCAGTCATCGAAATCTCCAGAGATTAAACCACAGCTCAACCCTGCAGCAACATCATTCTACCCGGGAACAATTCATCCTTCCACGCCACACAGCTTATACGCCCGAGAGGCAACAAAAGCTAACATGGTAACAAGGAGTGAAGGATCGGATATGCCTGAGTTAGCCAGGTTTATGGTGAGCAAAGATCTAATCAGCACCAGCCTTTCAAAGTTTGACGACTGTGCAGAGAACTACAGAGCCTGGAAAGCAACCTTCAAGGCCACCATTGTTGACCTCAATCTATCTGCAGAACAGGAGCTCGACCTCATGGTAAAATGGTTGGGTCCTGACTCCACGAACCGTATCAAGAGTCTTTGGACCATCTCCGTGGGGCAAGCTGAAGCAGGTCTTGCTGCTGCCTGGCTGAGACTCGAACCTACAGCAGCGCTGAAGCCATAGAAAAGTCCCTATTCAAGAGACTGCAAAACGTTCCAAGGATCAACCTTAAGGAAGCCCACAAGCTTCTGGACTTAAGCGATCTGCTTATGGAGCTGGAACTCGCAAAAAAAGACCCTCGTCTGTCTGGATTGTGCTACCTGGACACCGCCCATGGGGTGAACCCAATTGTCTCAAAGCTGCCGCATAGTCTGCAAGAGAAGTGGGCAGTATGCGTTTCCAGGTACAAAAGATCACATGATGTCATCTTTCCTCTGTTCGATCAGTTCTGCAAGTCTGCCGACGAACAGGCCCAAATGAGGAACGACCCTAGCCTAGACTTCCTGGAGTCTAACACTACAGCTCCAGCAACACCGTCATCAAGGTATTAAAGCGTCTCACATAGATGCAAGGACTTGAGGAGCAGTGCAAGTGTCAGAAAGACTAACCTGCCACCACCTGCAGTAACTGCCAATAAACAGTGCACTATTCCATCGAGAGATAAGTCTTTCAATCGTGAGTGTCCCATTCACAAAAAAAACACACTCATTGAACAAATGTAGAGGCTTCAGGTCCAAAACCGTGCAAGAGCGCAAGAAAATCCTCAGCGAACTTGGGGTATGTTTCAAGTGCTGCGCCTCATTAGAACACATGGCCAAGGACTGTAAATCTGCCATTAAGTGTGAAGAATGTCATAGTGACAAACACCCATCAGCTTTGCATCCAACCTCAGGCACCAGCGATCCAGCAGTCACAGTTACCTCTAATCCGGCTACAAGCCATGGCGGGGAGCCACAGAATAACGCCAATTCTACCACAGCTGTCTCCTGCTCATGCTCAGAGGTATGTGGGGAGAGCCAAAGTGATAAATGCTGTGCCAGGATATGTCTAATCAGAGTTTATCCAGAAGGGCAACCAGAGAAGGCAGTAAAAATGCCATCATTGACGATCAGAGCAATCGATCCCTAGCTGGATCCAAGTTCTTTGAAGCCTTTGGAATCAAGGGACCAGCAACGCCATATACGCTGAACACTTGCTCAGGCCGCTTAGAGACTAGCGGCAGAAGGGCACAAGGTTTCATTGCTTCTCCTGTCAACGGAGGCGTAGAAATACCCTTACCTATGCCAATCGAATGCGATCAAATACCCGACCAAAGGGATGAGATCCCTACCCCAGAAGCTGCGTTCCACCAACCACACCTAAGGCACCTAGTCAGCGTTATCCCACCTATGGACTCAGATGCTGAAATCCTACTTCTGCTCGGCAGAGGCAATTTAAGGATACATAAGGTCCGCCAACAGTGTAATGGTCCTGACGATGCCCCCTACGCACAGAGACTCGACTTGGGGTGGGTAATCATAGGAAATGTGTGCTTGGACCGAACAAGAGTCGATTCCTTTAAGACCTATGTACGCAGAGATGGACAAGCTACTTTCTGCAAACCATGCCTTCATCACTATGAGGTGAAAGAGAAGCCTCCAGATCCCGTACAGCTGCCTGATGTCATTCCTTCGCCCTATGCAGACGACTTGGGAAGATCGGTGTTTCATACAACTAAGAATCACAACAAAGTAGCCCCGTCAATGGAAGAGAAGGAATTTGTCAGGATAATGGACAATGAGTTCCTTAAGGACGAGACCAATCACTGGGTTTTTCCCCTACCCTTCCGAGCTACCAGGGTAAGACTCCTGAACAATCGTGATCAAGCCTTGTCCAGATTCAACTCTCTCCAGCGCACACTTAGCAACAAACCGGAGATGAAAAAACACATTGTCACCTTCATGAGCAAGATATTCCGGAATAACCATGCGGAGCCAGCGCCTCCCTTAAAGGAAAACGAGGAGTGCTGGTACCTACCCTCATTCGAAGTATATCACCCACGGAAACCTAAGCAAATTAGAGTTGTCTTTGATTCAAGCGCCAAACATCAAGGTGTATCTCTCAACGATGTCCTCCTCACGGGTCCTAACCTTACAAACAACCTAGTAGGAGTGTTGATGAGGTTCCGGAAAGAGCCCATCGCCATCACCGCCGACATTGAACAGATGTTCCACTGTTTCATTGTCAGAGCGGACCATAGGAATTTCCTCAGGTTCCTGTGGTACAAGGACAATGACCCCAGCAAAGAGATGGTAGAGTATCGCATGAGAGTGCACGTATTCGGGAACAGCCCTTCCCCAGCAGTGGCAACCTATGGCCTGAGGAGAACCGCTCAAGAAGGAGAGACCGAATATGGAACAGATGCCAGAGACTTTGTAGAGAAAGACTTCTATGTAGATGATGGACTAAAATCTCTACCCACAGAAGAAGCGGCTATCGATCTACTCAAGAGGACCCAAGGTCCTAAGTTTCTGCTGGAACAGAAGGGAAGTGAACGTGTCCAGGAAGTCTTCAGCATCCAGGATCCGGATGGTGATCCAGAAGTCCGCTCCGAGGTCAGTGCTTTGGCCACGAACACTAAACCAACCTCCAGCCTCGGTTGCCAGCGCTTCGAACGCTTCTCCAATTGGATGAGACTCGTCAAGACTATTGCAAGGTTAGTCCACATTGCAAGATCTTATCACAACTCACGTGGAGACAAAGACTGTCACGGCTGGCACGTCTGCCGTAAAGCACTCTCTGCCGAGGACATTTCTCACTGCGAGTCCCTTATAATACGTTACGTCCAGCAGAGCGTATTCAGTACTGAATGGGAATGCCTACACCACAAACAGCAGATCCCTCTGAAAAGCCCCATTGCCCACTTGAATCCAGCAATGGACGGCTTCGGTTTGCTGAGAGTCGGTGGTCGTTTAAATCAAGCCAAGATTGCGGCTTCAGAGCAACATCCTTGCATCATTCCCACTAAACATCATATCACTGATCTACTGATCTGGCACTTTCATGAAAAAAATGAGCACCAAGGCAGGCAGATCACAGAAGGCAAGTTACGGTTATGGTCTGTGTGGCTTTGGATCATAGGTATGAAAAGACGTGTAGCAGGATCACTACATCGCTGTGTGCAATGTCGTAAAACCAGAGGAAAACATGTACATCAACAAATGGCCAACCTGCCCTCTGACAGATTGAGTGCCGAGCCGCCTTTCACCTACGTTGGCCTAGATGTCTTTGGGCCATGGATGGTATCTGCATGCAGAACTCGAGGCGGCCACGCCAACAGCAAACGTTGGGCCGTACTATTCACTTGCATGAGTGTCCGTGCCGTCCACATAGAGGTAATAGAGTCTATGGACACATCCAGCCTGATCAACGCCCTTCGGCGGTTTCTAGCGATCAGAGGACCAGTGAAACAGTTGAGATCTGACCGCGGAAGCAACTTCATCGGTGCATGTCGAGAGCTGGATATTGACATCAAGCCAATTCAGGATCAACTGGCAGAAGGAGGTTGCACCTGGATCTTCAATCCTCCGCATAGTTCTGACATGGGAGGTTCCTGGGAAAGGATGATCGGGATCTCACGCAACATCCTGAATTCTATGTTTATGGACGTAAACTCTTCAAGGCTTGGTTACTCTTCTGGCTGAAGCTTCTGCCATAATCAACTCAAGACCACTTGTCCCAGTGCCCATGGATCCCGAAAAACCGACCATTCTTACGCCAGCTACTCTTCTCACCAAAAAGACCAGGAACCCGCTAACAGTTAGTGGAGAGTTTACTCACACAAACACCTACCAGAAACAGAGGAAACGTGTGCAGTACCTCGCTGACTACTTCTGGAACCGGTGGAGAAAGGAATATCTCGTGACTCTCCAAGGAAGAAGAAAATGGTGACAGAATAAATCGAACTTGAAAGAAGGAGACGTGGTACTAATGAAAGAACAAGCCCAAAGGATCGACTGGCCTATGGGAATCATTACAAAGACTTTCCCTAGTCAAGATGGTAGGGTCCGGAAGGTGGAGCTGAAGGCCCTTAGGAAAGGCGAGCCTAAGACATTTCAGAGGCCAATCCACGAGCTCGTATTGATACTACCAATTAACGACATTTCGGTAGGATGAACCATGAACAGAACACTGCCTTACTACTTTGTCCATTGGATTACCACTGGGTCGGAGACAGTTTGGCCTAGTGCGGCTTCTCCGATCCGAAGATGGGTTTTCATTGGATTGTCTCAGGAACTGACTGTCATCTACCTCATTTTGAAGTTGTTATTGTTGAATGCATATTTGTGTTTCCTTTCTAGGTTATTGAACTTCATTTAAACAAAAAATAATAATATAGTGAAATCCCTTATGGAATTTCAGACGGGGAGTGTGCTGTTCCATCTAAGGTTATGACTATATGCTTATATAGATTGTGTTATGTTACCATTCTTTGTGTTAAGTTTTGCATTTGGTCTGCTGCCACCTGCTGTCCTTTTCTGTATAGCAGACGGCAGCTAATTAATTCTAGTACATGCCTCCCACTTCCAGGTCAAGTGACTCCTTCTCTTCCTGCCAGTGGCCATTACTAGTTTCTTTTACACCCGGTAGAGACACGCTTACCAGGCTGTGGATGGCATCAGTTTTTTGACCACTCACAATTTGCTAAATTTGCTGAATAATCTTGCTGCATACCTTGCTGCACACATCTTGCTGTACCACCTGGGTGGTTACACCTGCATTTCTGGAGAAGTACTGCATTACCAATCATACGCTGTATGTCCAGATTTCCAATAAACAAGTCTGGACTTCACAATATCTGGTGTGTATCATCTTTCCAGACACATGAACAGCAAAACAGCAACAATGGTCCTGTCTGCTCTGCATCGAGGAAACGGAAGGTAGGAATCTCTCCCAGCCCCACTCAACTACACCTCCATTCGCCTAATGTGGGGACAGAACAGACTGTGGGAGACATGAGAGGCTGACTGTGGGGGACATATGAAAGGTTGGCTGTGGGGGGCATATGAGAGGCTGACTGTGGGAGACATGAGAGGCTGGCTGTGGGAGACATATGAGAGGCTGACTGTGGGGGACATATGAAAGGTTGGCTGTGGGGGACATATGAGAGGCTGACTGTGGGAGACATGAGAGGCTGGCTGTGGGAGACATGAGAGGCTGGCTGTGGGAGACATGTGAGAGGCTGACTGGGGGACATGTGAGAGGCTGGCTGTGGGGGACATATGAGAGACTGACTGGGAGACATGAGAGGTTGGCTGTGGGAGACATGTGAGAGGCTGACTGTGGGGGACATATGAGAGGCTAACTGTGGGGGACATATGAGAGGCTGACTGTGGGAGACATGAGAGGCTGGATGTGGGAGACATGAGAGGCTGGCTGTGGGAGACATGTGAGAGGCTGACTGGGGGACATGTGAGAGGCTGACTGTGGCAGACATGAGAGGCTGGCTGTGGGGGACATGTGAGAGGCTGGCTGTGAGGGACATGTGAGAGGCTGGCTGTGGGGGACATATGAGAGACTGACTGGGAGACATGAGAGGCTGGCTGTGGGAGACATGTGAGAGGCTGACTGTGGGGGACATATGAGAGGCTAACTGTGGGAGACATGATAGGCTGGCTGTGGGGGACATATGAGAGGCTGACTGTGGGAGACATGAGAGGCTGGCTGTGGGAGACATGTGAGAGGCTGACTGTGGGAGACATGTGAGAGGCTGACTGTGGGAGACATGTGAGAGGCTGACTGTGGGGGACATATGAGAGGCTGACTGTGGGAGACATGAGAGGCTGGCTGTGGGAGACATGTGAGAGGCTGACTGTGGGAGACATGTGAGAGGCTGACTGTGGGAGACATGTGAGAGGCTGACTGTGGGAGACATGTGAGAGGCTGATTGTGGGGGACATATGAGAGGCTGATTGGGGGGGGACATATTAGAGGCTGACTGTGGGGGACATATTAGAGGCTGACTGTGGGGGACATATGAAAGGTTGGCTGTGGGGGACATATGAGAGGCTGACTGGGAGACATGAGAGGCTGGATGTGGGAGACATGAGAGGCTGACTGTGGGAGACATGAGGCTGACTGGGGGGGACATATGAAAGGCTGGCTGTGGGGGACATATGAGAGGCTGACTGTGGGGGCATATTAGAGGCTGACTGTGGGGGACATATGAAAGGTTGGCTGTGGGGGACATATGAGAGGCTGACTGGGAGACATGAGAGGCTGGCTATGGGGGACATATGAGAGGCTGACTGTGGGAGACATGAGGCTGACTGGGGGGGACATATGAAAGGCTGGCTGTGGAGGACATAAGAGGGACTGTCTGTGGGGCTGCATCATCTGCCTAGGGCACCAAAATACCTTGTCCCGGCCCTGCCTGTGTTCATCGTACAATACTACCTACTTTGCAGGTGGAAGTGGACCCTCTTAGTTTCTGGGCCCCTGTGTGGTTACACGGTAGTATATCCGACCCTAGCGGTAGCCCGCCAGAGAGCTGGAGGTATGGGGCAGATGGCGATTATGCATCTGATACATCTGATGCACATAATAATGCAGATTATAAAATCACATATTTATATGTTAAATGTATATTTTATAAGTTTGATTTTTTTAACTTGCTATTTATCACTTTCTATATTTCAAAAGAAAATTGTGATCTAAGGATAACCTTAGGGTATGTTTCCACAGTCAGGATTGGCTCAGGATTTGACACAGGTAAAATCTGCCCCAAATATGTATCAGAGGTCACTGGCAGGTCACCTGCGTTTTTGATTATTTTTTTTTCATGTGGATTTGTATGCGTTTTTTTGTAAGCTAAATAAAGATATATTATTTAACAAAAAAAAAGAATTGTGATGTCATTTCCTTGTCCAACCTCTTCTTTTACATACTCCATTGAAGAATGTTTACACACATAGATAGATATGGGATAGATAGACGGCTCTTGGGACCGGAGTATACGGCTGCATGTATTTCTATACAGCTGAACGCTCCGGTCCCGAGTGCAGTGGCGGGTACTGAGGTGCGAGTTTCTCGCATGTCTGACCCCGGCCTAATATGCAATATCTTTTCCTTTTTTTTTAAATTAAAAAAAAAAAATGGCGTGGGCTCCAGGGCAATTTTCTGCGCCTGAGAGGGAAAGCCAGCGACTGGGGGCCGATGATTATAGCCTGGGAAGGGGTTAATACCCATGGATCTTCCCAGGCAATGATTATCAGCCCGCAGCTGTCTGTATAGCCTTTACTGGCTATTAAAATAGGGGGACACCAAAAAAAAGACATGACGTCCCCCTATAATTAATAGCCAGAAATGCTATGCAGAGCCCCCCACGGCTACAAACACCAGCCCGCAACCGCCCCAGAACTGGCGCATCTGTAAGATGCGCCAATTCTGGCACTTAGCCTCTCTCTTCCCACTGCCGTGTAGCGGTGGCATATGGGGTAATAAAGGGTTAATGACACCTATGATTGTAAGGTGACATCAAGCCCGGTTAGTAATGCAGAGGCGTCAATAAAACACCTCACAGTTTTGCCATTTTATTATAGGCCTAATTCCCCGAAGCCCTAGATCTCCTGAAAAAAATAAATAAATAAACAAACACATACTTCCTGTCCAACGTAGTCCTTAATAACGAGTGTCCCATGATGAGTCCAGCTCTGCTACATCTAGATGCATGACATCTAGAGATAGCAGAGCTTGTAGATGACCAACGGAGATCTCCGGCGATCACCTACAATGTAGTCTAGATAACCCCCAGTCACGTGCATGGCAGTTCTCGTGGTAAGCGATCGCAAGAACTGCAGTGGACGGGGACATCCAGCTGTGGGAGGAGGTAAGAACTTATTTAACCCTTTAATGACCGCCAATACGTCTTTTAACCGACCTGAGATATAAAAAAAAAAGCCTCCCCATACAGGTGACAATCAAGCAGCTGTTGACTGTACACTATAGCTGACAACTTGCTGCATCAGCCACGGTCAGTGTTGTCACCGTCCAGATCTGTTTAGATATCCCTTAGATGCTGTGGTAAATAATGACTATATCATATAAATGGTTAAAAGAGTGTGGGGGCTTTCTCTTTATCCCCATCAGCACCCTGAGATCATGATTGTGTAGATCGGATGTTTGCCATGGCAATTCATGGCCAAATAACAGCCTTAAGGTAGTGTCACACTTAGCGATGCACCAGCGATCCCGACCAGCGATACAACGTGGTCAGGATCGCTGGTGCATCGCTAAGTGGTCACTAGTGAGCTGCCACACAGGCAGATCTCACCAGCGACATAGCAGGGGTCGGGGGTCGCTACTTACCTGTCAGACGAGGCGATCTTGACATCCTCCCGCCCACGTCCACGCGTCGCTGCCACAGGAAGCGCCGCAGGAAGCTGACGACGATAAACGGTCCAGGACGTTCTCGCGCGATCAGCGATAATCAGCGGGGGAGCCGGTCGGAGGTAAGTATCAGACATAGCAATATCGCTGCTGCGTCACAAAACCTGTGACGCTATAGTGATATTGCTAGCGATACCGCTTAGTGTGACAGGCCCTTTAGAGTCTCCCGGCTATAGTGGTCAGTTCAGAAGTTACTGACATTTAGGAGGTAAAAATACACTTTTTCATTTCTATCATGCCACTTTGTATTAATTCCTGAAAAGCACCTGAAGGGTTAATAAACTACCTGACAGCAGTTTTCAGAATGTCAGGGGGTGCTGTTTTTAAAATGGTATCACTTTTGGGGTTTTTCCAATATGTAGGACCCTCAAAGTCACTGAAAACCTGGATAGGTCCCTAAAAAAAATAGTTTTGCAAATTTCCATGCAAAAATGAAAAATTGCTGCTCCATTTTTAAAACCTCCTAAAATGCTAACAAAATAAATTAGCATTTTACAAATGGTGGTGATGTAAAGCCGACATGTGGGAAATATTATTTATTAATGTTTTGCTATGGTATGACTATCTGAATTAAAGGGATAATCATTCAAAGTTTGCTATTTTTTTACATTTTAGTCAAATTTCTGATATTTTTTATAAACAAACAAAACATATCAATCTAAATTTATTATTATCATAAAGTATAATGTGCCACAAAAAAAAAAATCTCAAAATCGCTGGAATTTGCGTTCCAGAGTTATTATCACATAAATTGACGCTGGTCAGCTTTTTTTTAAATTTGGCTCTGTCACTAAGGGGTTAAATTAGTAAACATGCGTAGTAAGCTGCGTTTAAAGGGAATCTGTCACCCCTTTTTTGAGATGTCATATAATGATATCATTCAATTGTGTGTCACATAAGGATTCTCTTAGTACTTTTGCTTCCCCCTGACCCCGCACCTTTCATGCATAAATACCTTTCTTATATCGGTTCAGATGTATGGAAACCTGCCACGGTCCGGTCCGATGGGCGGGGCTTATTCACCTGCTCCCCCCCCTGCCTTGCTCTATGCATTTCTTCTTGCCTAGAGCAAGACAGGGAGGGGGGGAGCAGTTGAATAAGCCCCGCCCATCGGACCGGACCGTGGCAGTTTCCATACATCTGAACCGATATAAGAAAGGTATTTATGCATGAAAGGTGCGGGGTCAGGGGGAAGCAAAAGTACTAAGAGAATCCTTATGTGACACACAATTGAATGATATCATTATATGATATCTCAAAAAGGGGTGACAGATTCCCTTTAAACAGTTATTACGCATGTGACTAATCATTAGATGTGGTTTTACCACATCTAATTATAGTCTATGGAAAATTTACGAGTCAGCGACGCGTGTCCGTTTAAGAGGGTCTGCCGCCTGCGTCTTTTAACGCATAGTGGAGACAGGATTTCATGACATCCCCTCCACTATGCTGTAACATCTGGACGCTGCGTGTTTGACGCTGCGGATGTACACAGCGTTTCCTGACCGTGGAAACATACCCTAAAACCGATGCTTTATGTTCTGTAGAGATCACTTTTCATCAGTCTCATTATCACCACAGGCAGGTTTCTAATAACACTGGTCAACAGCATTTTTGGTGCCAAAGATATTTCATCGAATTTAGGGTATTTTTGGGGTGCTGATTCTGAATATGTCATCAGTTTTGCCAGATTGGCTCAAGTTTTTGAGATTTTTGGTATCTTATTTATAGCACTTGTTGGTAAATGCGACGCATCATCTCATTAATTTCTTTGGATTAGTACTTGAACTGAGCAGTTCTCAATATAGTTTTGTGTTAATTAGTGTTCTAAAAGTTTGTTCATAGCTTGATTTTTGCACTAACTTTATGTTGTTGTCTGTTTTCCAGTGAAAAGCATGAACTCATCATGAAGAAGTTGTCTTAACGATCCAGACTCATTCTGTTACATTTGTGGTGAATATACACTGCCAAAACATAGAAGAAACATAACAGACTTCGTAAAAAAAGTGTATTTTGCCTATTTTGGGGTTATGCTTGGGGACCAAGACAAGTTTTGGGCACCACACATAGTGTGCAAAGCATGTATCGAATTATTACGAAAATGGAGCAAAGGACAAAGAAAAAGCTTCAAATTTGGTGTTCCAATGGTGTGGAGAGAGCCAAAAAATCATCATGATGACTGTTATTTATGGTAAACACAGGTACAGGCACATCTTCACAATGAGGGACAGGCCTTCTTGCAGATTCCATGTTACTCCCATTTTCGTTTCTTATGCTTATTGAATCCTTGCACTTGCACTGCACAGAAATAACAGTCATCATGATGATTTTTTGGCTCTCTCCACACCATTGGAACACCAAATTTGAAGCTTTTTCTTTGTCCTTTGCTCCATTTTCGTAATAATTCGATACATGCTTTGCACACTATGTGTGGTGCCCAAAACTTGTCTTGGTCCCCAAGCATAACCCCAAAATAGGCAAAATACACTTTTTTTACGAAGTGTGTTATGTTTCTTCTATGTTTTGGCAGTGTATATTCACCACAAATGTAACAGAATGAGTCTGGATCGTTAAGACAACTTCTTCATGATGAGTTCATGCTTTTCACTGGAAAACAGACAACAACATAAAGTTAGTGCAAAAATCAAGCTATGAACAAACTTTTAGAACACTAATTAACACAAAACTATATTGAGAACTGCTCAGTTCAAGTACTAATCCAAAGAAATTAATGAGATGATGCGTCGCATTTACCAACAAGTGCTATAAATAAGATACCAAAAATCTCAAAAACTTGAGCCAATCTGGCAAAACTGATGACATATTCAGAATCAGCACCCCAAAAATACCCCAAATTCATTAAAATATTTTGGACACCAGAAAAAAAAATTTTTTTCGTTGACCTGTGTAATAGATAACACCTCTATATACAATAGATAACACAGGATCCACCATTCGCAATTGGTTAGGTTACAGCTCACTCTTCCCCTTAACCCCTTCCTTGCCTGCATCAGGACATGCCTAGATAACTCAACAAAAGTCAATGAACATCTCCAGACTATTGTTGTCGATGACCTATGTGTATGCTGTAAAATATAACTCTGCATGCTACTATCAGAAGCTTAGGCAATATGTCTGTCCCCATAATTGTGGACAGAAAATAGAATTAAAAAAATATAAAAGAAAAAAAAAATAGAAATATAATTATGTTTTACTATCTGGTTTTAATTTTTAAAAATAATATAGCTGATACATTCCGTTTAAGAGACATTTCAAGTGATGTACCTTGTACTGAGCAGAACCACCAAGCTTGTATACGCCATTTGTTGTGGACATCATTACATTGTATTGTACTTTTTTATCTCCTTATGCTGAAAGTTTAACAGAAATATTAAATGCAACATCAAAAAATCTATATCTTCCTCACTCTCAGTTTTGATAAAATTTCTGTTTGGGCTGATGTAGATGTGGCAGAGCTAAGACTTCTTGGCTGTGTATAACCCCACTCAAGCTGCCAATCAGTGGTGGGGACGGGGTTACACACAGCCTGACTGGTGTGCACATGAGATGTAGTCCTCTAGTGATAATCTCTTGCTGCTAAAACACTTATTGTATTGAAACACAATTCATATTATCAGTGTCTCAGCTCCTACATCATGCTGCTCTCAGATTACACAGCAAAAACCTGGTGACAGATTCCCTTTAACAGCTGAGACCAGCAGGCATGGCCCAAACTTTTCGATGCTGCACTGAGGAGAGCACTGAAACCACAAACGATAGATCCAACAAACCGGCCACCTTTAAAGCAGCATTTGCAAGCGCTATAGCAAAGAGCTTGTAAGCGCTGTGCTTCTTACTTGGGAGACCTACCAGTCTAACAGAGGAGGCCGACAGTGAGCAGTAAACTATAAAAAATGAAAAATCCCTCTGTTCTAGAAAACAGAATTTTTTTTAATAAGAAGTGAATTGCACAGTTACATGTTTTTACAAGAACTTTTCAATCTCACCAATTCATGATGTTGCGGAAAACACTATTCACGTTCGTATCTAAATGTGAATCTACTAAACTGAAGATCTATAAGAGTAGAACCTCCACATCACCATTACCCCGGCCAGACTTTTGGGTAAGGTGACAGCCTAGGTTGAGATGTAACTTGTTTTTTCCTTTTTGCTTCTTTTGTGCTACACTTCCTGTCCTATTGTGTGTTACCGCAGGCAATAAACACATCGATGAGATGTACTCGCTGACTAATATCATTAGACCTCACTTGTTTGGCTGCCATGCAAACTCTTCCTGCACACAGTCTAAGGCCTCTTTCACACATCAGTATTTTTGATCAGTATTTCATCAGTATTTGTATGCCAAAACCAGGAATGTCTCCAAAATAAGGAACAGGTGTCAGTCTTTCAATTATATTTTTTTCTTGGTAAGTTCCATTCCTGGCTTTGGCATACAAACACTGATGCAAAATACTGACCAAATACTGACGTGTGAATGAGCCTTAACTCTGCAGCAAATCACTTCCAGACTTAAGAAATCTGTTTACAGAAATAGAAATCAAATGGTAATCCACCTGTTTTGTCCTGATGAAGAAGTTTCAAACTTCGAAACACGTGGACCAATAAATTGCAGAATTGTATTTCTGTCTTTTCATCCATCATTCAGTGCAGGTTAACCAATTTGTGTCCACTTAGGTGAGAGAGTCAACCTTAATATCACTGGTGGTTAACATGTGAAACCCAGTGTGGAGCACAGCAATGGAAGACCGGCATAGGAGAAGGGAAAGGGGCCAGCGCTGAAGCCAGGACAGATTCATAACAGGAGTGAGGAATGTTACCAGACCATGAGGGAAACTAGATTTAAGTTTAGCCAGACGAGGATTAGTATGGTATACGTATACATTACTGTGTGAATTAGGGCTGACACTACCCTGTCAGCTGCTATCACATTAAGGCTGTGTGCACACATTGCGGATTTTTAGCGTTTTTGCAGTGTTTTTTCGCGGTGAAAACGCTGCGTAAACGCTAAAAATCCGTAACCGATTGAATTCAATAGCATCCCGCACATGCTGTGCTAATGCTGCGTATTTTTCCACGGTGGAATCGAATTGCGGAAAAATCCGCAGCATGGTCATTCTTTTTGCGGAATCGCAACGATTCCGCACACATAGGAATGCATTGTTCCGCTTACTTTCGGCATGTGGCTATTGCCCACCATGCGCAAAGTAAGCAGAAAATGTGCGGATGGTACCCAGGGTCTGGAGGAGAGGAGACTCTCCTCCAGGCTCTGGGTACCATATCCCTGTTAAAAAAATAATTAAAATAAAAAATTGTGATATTCTCACCTTCCGGCGTCCCCTGCAGCCTTCCCGCCTGTCAGCCACGCTTCCGGCATCTTCCGGTCCCAGTGATGCCTTGTGACAATGACCTTTGATGACGTAGGGTCTCGTGAGACTGCTATGCCATCATAGGTCATTGTCACAAGGCATCGCTGGGAATGTGACTTGCCGGGAACATCGCTGAGGCCAGGGGACGCTGCGTGGGACGCCGGAAGGTGAGAAAAAAAATAAAAAATCGTGTTAAATTATTTTAACCTCTTTCCTACATTGGACGTAATATTCAGTCCATTTGACCTGGGACCTAATTCCCAAGGACGGAATATTACGTCACACGTGATCAGCGGTGCTCACGGGGGTAGCGCAGGTGATCGCGGCCGGGTGTCAGCTGATTTTCATAGCTGACACCCGGCACTATGTATCAGGGGCGGTCATGGACCGCCCCTGGCACATTAACCCCTGGCACACTGTGACCCCTGGAGCGACGCGATGTGCTGCGTCGCTCTGAGAGTCCTCCTCCCTGCAGGCCCCCGGATTCAATATGGCCGCGGGGGCCTTCGGGGTCCTGCAGGGAGGTGTCTTCCTCACTGCCTGCTAAGAGGAGGAAGCCTGCAGCAGTGCCTGTCAGATCGCCGATCTGACACAGCGCTGTTCTAAGTGTCAGATCGGCGATCAGACAAAAGACAGTGATGTCCCCTCCTGGGAAAATATAATAAAGTTAAAAAAAAAAAAAAGTGTAAAAATAATTTAAAAAAAAAAATCACAAAATAAAAAAAATTCCCTAATAAATTCTTTTTTTTCCTAAATAAAAAAAACAATAAAAGTACACATACTTAATATCGCCGTGTCTGTAACGACCCGCCCTATAAAAATATCCCACTAGTTAACCCCTTTAGTGAACCCCTTAAAAAAAAAAAGCAAAAAACAATGCTTTATTATCATACCGCCGAACAAAAAGTGCAATAGCGCGCAATCAAAAATACGGATATGAATAAACATGGCAACGCTGAAAACGCTATTTTGTCCCGCAAAAAACGATCTGCCACATAGTGTCCTCAGCGAAAAAATAAAAAAGTTATAGCTCGCAGAATAAAGCGATGCAAAAATAATTATTTTTATATAAAATTGTTTTTATTGCATAAAAGCGACAAAACATAAAATAAGACATAAATGAGGTATCGCTGTAACCGTACTGACCCAAAGAATAAAACCGCTTTATCAATTTTACCGCACGCGGAACGGTGTAAACGCACCCCCCCAAAAGAAATTCATGAAACGCTGGTTTTTGTTCATTCTGCGTCCCAAAAATCGGAATAAAAAGCGATCAAAAAAGTCACGTGCCCGAAAATGGTACCAATAAAAACGTCACCTCGTACCGCAAAAAATAAGACCTCACATGACTCGGTGGGTCAAAATATGGAAAAATTATAGCTCTCAATATATGGTGATGCAAAAACTATTTTTACAATAAAAAGAGTCTTTTAGCATGTGACAGCTGCCAAATATAAAAACCGCCAACCCCCCGTTATCACCCCCTTAGTTAGGGGAAAATAGGGTTAGGTCTAGGGCTGAGATTAGGGTTAGGGGTGAGTTGGGGTTAGGGTTGGAGTTAGAATTGGGGGTTTCCACTGTTTTGGCACATCAGGGGCTTTCCAAACGCAACATGGCGTTTGATCTCAATTCCAGCCAAAAAAGTCAAATGGCGCTGCTTCCCTTCCGAGCTCTGCCATGCGCCCAAATAGTGGTTTACCCCACATATGGGGTATCAGCGTACTCAGGGCAAATTGCACGATAATTTTTGGGGTCCTGTTTCCCTTGGGAAAATAAAAATTGGGGGTGAAAACATCATTTTTGTGGGAAAAATATGATTTTTTAATTGTACGGCTGTACGTTATAAACTTCTGTGAAGCCCTTGTGGGTTCAAACTTCTCACCACACATCTAGATAAGTTCCTTGGGGGGGTCTAGTTTCCAAAATGGGGTCACTTGTGGGGGGTTCCACTATTTAGGCACATAAGGGGCTCTCCAAACGTGACATGGCGCCCGATCTCAATTCCAGCCAATTTTGCGCTGAAAAAGTCAAACGGCGCTCCTTCCTTTCTGAGCTCTGCCATGCGCCGAAACAATGGTTCATCCCCACATATCAGGTATCAGCGTACTCAGGACAAATTGCACAATAACTTTTGCAGTCCAATTTCTCCTGTTACCCTTGGTAAAATAAAAAAAATTGGACCTGAATTAATTTTTTTTGTGAAAAAAAGTAAAATGTTCATTTTTTTAAACATTCAAAAAATTCCTGTGAAGCACCTGAAGGGTTAATAAACTTCTTGAATGTGGTTTTGAGCACCTTGAGGGGTGCAGTTTTTAGAATGGTGTCAACTTTTGGGTATTTTCTATCATATAGACCCCTCAAAGTGACTTCAAATGTGATGTGGTGACTAAAAATAAAATGGTGTTGTAAAAATGAGAAATTGCTGGTCAACTTTTAACCCTTATAACTTCCTAACAAAAAAAAATTTTGGTTCCAAAATTGTGCTGATGTAAAGTAAACATGTGGGAAATGTTACTTATTAAGTTTTTTATGTGCCATATCTCTGTGATTTAAGGGCATAAAAATTCAAAAGTTGGAAAATTGCGAAATTTTCAAAATTTTGGCCAAATTTCCGTTTTTTTCAAAAATAAACACAAGTTATATCAAATAAATTTTACCACTGCCATGAAGTACAATATGTCACGAGAAAATGTCAGAATCACCGGGATGCATGGAAGTGTTCCAGAGTTATTATCTCATAAAGGGATAGTGGTCAGAATTGTAAAAATAGGCCTGGGCATTAATGTGCAAACCACCCTTGGGAGTAAAGGGGTTAAACTTTATATCTTTTTACTACTGATGCTGCATAGGCAGCTTCAATAGTAAAAAGTTGGTCACACTTGTCAAGCACATGACGAGTGTGACCAACCTGTCAATCAGTTTTCCAAGCGATGCTACAGATCGCTTGGAAAACGCTAGTATTCTGCAAGCTAATTACGCTTGCAAAATGCCAGTTTTTCACGGGAAATACACGGGAATTAGGCATGCGAATTTCCCGCGGCAGCGAGTTGCGGAATTCCCGCAGAAAATTCCATGAAAAATCCGCACGTGTGCACATAGCCTTAAAATGTAAGTCACTTCTGGGATTTATGTGACTAAAAAGGAAGTTTTCTTCTGTCTCTGGGTTTGAGACCTTTAATCACGGAGATTTATAGTGTGTCTCAGAATGGCCAGTTGGGAATGTAGAAATTAGGTTGCATAATATCAAAGGTACATTACTGGTTGGGAGTCTGAAAAGTGTCTGAGGCTGTTCCTTATTTCTGGTGCTAAATGCTCGGTCCGGTGACCTATCCGTTGTGACAGTCACTGGTATAGTGCTGAAGGGGAGATCTGTTTCACTACGCCTAATGGTGTCAGTTATATAAAACCCAGTTTTTCCTCCACCACACCAAGAGTTTTATAAGGGTTAACCTAAATTGCATAATGGGTTGTCTTTTATGTGGACATCCATAAAGTGGGTGGGAGTATGTCCACCTTATCTCCACCTGCAGAGCCCGCACCGCCATGTTCTAACAGGACCTGTGTGGTGTCACAGTCATGTGAACATTCACATGGGGGAGGCGTCACATGGTCTGGGGCTTAAGTAGCTGGCCTCCAAAAGCAGCAGGGTTCAGTGTCTGGAGAGGAAGCACTCCAGGAAAGTGTTTGTGCCCATGTTAAAGCCTGACCTGTGGACATTACTAACCTTGAGCAGGCTGATCCCCGCCAGGAGAAGGATTGTGTTTTGTTTTACTGTTTTGCCCAGAAGGCCGTGGTTATTTTTCCCAGCTTGGTTTATGCTGCCTTTAATAAACCAAGCACGCTCTTTAATAGACAGTGTTCCGTTTCTACCTCTGTGTCCAGCTGAGTGAGTCGCTCTACCACACCGCGTAAGACATTCAGTAGACGAATTTAGGGATCTATTCTAAAGGAACATGGCCCCACATGGTGGTTTATTTTTTATCCCAGACAGTGAAGAATGATGAACTTTGACCAGTCTATGTTTAGGATGTAGTTAAAAATAAATTGCATTCAATTGGGAGGAATACCAGGGCAGCACCATCTTATGTAGCATAGGAAAAAGGACACACGGAGATGTCTCTCCAGGAACCAATAAACAAGTGCACAGAAATAACAATGGATACTTTTTAAGGATTTGTGATGAAGATCAAGTACTTCAAATCAGCATCAAATTACTGTGCACTGTGCAGTATAAGTCAATGGGCTTTTCAAAATCTCACTCACTTGTTGCCGGAAAAAAAAAATCTACTAAAAAAATTAAAGCCCGTTTGTTATTTCAGATCTGCAGCGAGCTCATTCTTCTGCAGATCTTTAGCGCGGATCTCATCCCAATCAATGTTTTGTAATTGAATAGGGTGAAAGCCGCAGACAAGTCTGTAGCAAATTCTGTTAGTGACACGTGCAGATTTTGTTGGCAGCATTCAGATGAAATCCAAAGCTGAATGTTTTTGCTTTGTGTGAACATGGCCTGACGTCACATTTTTTTTCTCTGGACCATAGAATGCAGCAATCAGTTAGATGCCATAAACACAATTCAAAAATATAGTAAAACAGGATAGCATTTCTGCACTGGTACTTCCATGCTATTGGATCTTGGACCGTGCGCGCCGAAATGCAACATGCTGCGTTCGGCGCACCTTCAAAAGTGTGCAGCGCACGCCAAAATCCTACTAGCGCACGGCCAGCACACGATCTGCGCACCCTATGCTAAAGATAGGGTGCGCAGATCGCAAGCGTCCATGTGCGATAGTAGGCGGCGATGACCGGATGGGGCGGGCAGGGAGCCGGCAGGGGGCGGGGCTTAGCGGCGCCATGCGCTGCATCGAATAAACACTAGTGTGAAACTAGCCTTATATACGACATCTAGCAATAGATTACGGTAATTCCCTGACCGGTGGAGGTATACGATATTGTAATGTTGGGAAAACAGCATTTGTTGTGATTTCTGTTTATGCATCAGTTTTTTGTCATTTTATTAAAGCAAACTGTTCACGTAAGTGCAAAACACAGAAACCCATGTATCTAGAAAGGAAAGCGAGACAGATAATGTGTCTGCTGCATCTCAGGTTTTTTTTTACAATGTTGACATTGAACAGGTTCTTGTTGTGGAGGACACAAAATGTTATCATGTACTGAGTTGTGACATTTGCTGATTAAACTTCATGTAAAATAAAATATATTACTATAAAAATTATGATTTCTTTTTATTTTTTTTCTTATTATACTTTTTCAAGTCAATTTGTTTCTCCTAAGGCCTGTTTCACACATCAGTTTTTTTGGTCAGTCAAAATGCGCTAAAATGGCGGACAACGGATCCGTTCCTGTACTGACCACAACATTTGGCACCGGACCGTTGTTTTAACGGATCCGTCGAAGGAAGAATTTTAAAGGAACCGCGAGGGGGGGAGGAAGAGAGACAGAGAGGGCAAAACCTTGGCGGATCCGTAAAAAAACGGATGACCATCCGTCAAGATCCGCCGTTAATACAAGTCAATGGGGAAAAAACGGATCCGCCAAAAAAATGGCGGATCCGTTTTTTTTGCAAAACGGCGGATTTTGACTGATGGGGAAAAACGGATGTGTGAAACAGGCCTAAGGCTTCTTTTACACTTCCCGTGATATTTGCTGTCTGTTTTTGCGGGGCGTATTGCCGCAGCGGATCCACAGCAAAAACCGCAGCGTGTACACATAGCCTAAAAGAACCCTAAGCAGTTCTGGATTTACAACTCCGAAAACTATGGTAAAAAAAAATATCCAAATCATTAGACTCCTCCCATCAAGTAGGACATATTTAAAGTGAATCAGCTACTTTCTGAACAACTCTCTTAATCTGTTGGCCCTCACTGAAACCTGGATTCAGGATTCTGACACTGTCTCTCCTGCTGCCATTTCCTACCGTGGCTTACAATTCTCTCACTCCCCGAGACCCACAAACAGACATGGTGGTGGAGTCGGCATACTCCTGTCCCCACAATGCACTTTCCAGGTCATCCCCCCAGTTCCATCACTCTTATTCCCTTCTTTTGAGGTCCACATCATCAGGCTCTTCCGTTCCCTCTCCCTCAGAGTAGTGGTTATATACCGGCCCCCAGGCTCACCCACCCACTTCCTTGACCACTTTACCACTTATCAGCCTGGCTGCCGCACTTTATGTCCTCAGAACTTCCAACCCTTATCCTGGGAGACTTCAACATCCCCATTAATAGCCCTACTTCCACATCTGCATCCCAGCTTCTATCACTAACCACCTCTCTAGTCCTCTCACAGCTTTCAACCTCTGAGACACATAAGGACGGTAACACCCTTGATCTGGTCTTCGGCCGGCTCTGTTCAATCTCCCACCTAAATAACTCACAGCTTCCACTCTCTGACCACAGCATTCTCTCCTTCACGCTCACAAATCCTCGCCTACCCCAGCTCACTCCTACCTACCACACAGTCAGAAATCTACAAGCCATTAACCTTCAGACACTTTCAGACTCCCTACACTCATCACTGTCCCCAATCTCCTCTTTTTCCTGTCCTAATCTGGCTGTTCATCACTACAATGACACTCTTAGAAGCACCCTTGACCAAGTAGCTTCCCTCACCCTCAGAACCTCCAAGCACAGAGTAAACCAGCCCTTGCTCACATCGCAAACTCAACTTCTCCAGCGATGCTCTAGGAGTGCTGAACGCCTATGGAGAAAAACCCGCACACCAGAAGACTTCATCCACTTCAAATTTATGTTAAGAACCTATAACGCTGCCCTTCACCTCGCCAAACAGACCTACTTCACCACCCTGATCTCCTCACTAGCCAACAACCCCAAGAAACTTTTTGACACTTTTCACTCCCTCCTCAGGCCAAAAGCACAAGCCCCTATCACAAACATTTGTGCTGATGACCTGGCCTCCCACTTTACAGAAAAAATAGATAATATCTGTCAGGAAATTTGCTCCCAACCACCAAGTGCTGTGACTCCCATCCCTTCCTGCATCTCCCCTGGCTCACTTTCCACATTTGATCCCATCACAGAAGAAGTCTCCAGACTCCTCTCTTCTTCTCATCCGACTACATGCACTACCGACCCCATTCCCTCACATCTCCTCCAGTCTCTCCAGTCATCACAACCCACCTAACTGCAATCTTTAATCTCTCCCTCTCCTCGGGCATTTTCCCATCCTCCTTCAAACATGCCATCGTTACTCCATTACAAAAGAAACCCGCTCTCGACCCATCCTGCACAAACAACTACAGACCAGTCTCCAATCTCCCCTTCATCTCTAAACTTTTGGAGCGCCTAGTTTACTCCCGCCTTACCCGTTACCTCTCCACTCACTCCCTTCTAGACCCTTCACAGTACGGCTTCCGCCCCCTACATTCGACTGAAACTGCACTCATCAAAGTGACCAATGACCTTCTGACAGCAAAACGTAACGGTGATCACTCTCTGCTCATTCTTCTTGACCTATATGCAGCTTTCGATACTGTTGACCACCATCTCCTATTCTCTCGAGGCTCCAGTCACTAGGCATTAAGGACACTGCTCTCTCCTGGTTCTCTTCCTATCTCTCTGACCGCTCCTTCAGTGTTTTGTTCTCTGGCTCCACGTCATCTCCTCTTCCTCTTGCTGTCGGGGTACCTCAGGGCTCAGTCCTTGGCCCCCTTCTCTTCTCTCTCTACACAGCCCCAATTGGACAGACCATCAGCAGATTTCGCTTTCGGTACCATCTTTATGCTGATGACACACAACTATATACGTCTTCCCCCGACCTTACCCCCCCTGTACTACAGAACGCCAGTGACTGTCTGTCCGCAGTCTCCAATATCATGTCCACTCACTATCTGAAACTCAACCTCTCCAAATCTGAACTTCTTCTGCTCCCGCCGTCTACTAACCTCCCTAAATCTGACATTTCCCTCTCCGTGGGTGGTACCACAATAACTCCCCGGCAGCAGGCGCGCTGTCTGGGTGTTATGTTTGACACCAATCTCTCCTTCACATCCCATATACAATCTCTTGCCCGCTCTTGCCGCTTACACCTAAAGAACATCTCTCGAATCCGCCCTTTTCTCTCCATGGAAACAACAAAAACCCTCACTGTAGCATTGATCCACTCCCGCCTGGATTAATGCAACGCTCTATTAATTGGCCTCCCCGTCACTCGACTATCCCCTCTCCAGTACATACTTAATGCAGCAGCCAGGGTCGTCCATCTGTCTAATCGGTACTCGGACGTGTCCGCTCTTCGTCAGTCATTACACTAGCTGCCCATTCATTACAGGATCCAATTCAAGTACTTGTTCTCACCCACAAAGCTCTCCACGGTGCGGCACCCCCCTACATCTCCTCCCTCATTTGTCTATCGGCCTAGCCGATCGCTGCGGTCTGCAAACGACTTTCGACTAACCTCTGCACTAATCCGTACCTCCCACTCATGACTCCAAGACTTCTCCCGTGCTGCTCCTATCCTCTGGAATGCTCTACCCCAAGAAATTAGGACTAACCACAATTGCATAGTTTTAGGCGCTCCCTCAAAACACATTTGTTCAGAGCGGCTTATCACGTTCACTAATCAAAGTTATTCTATGTGTAAGTGTGCGTGTATAGCCCATTCACTATCTCCATCCATCCTTCACTCCCTCAAGATGGCTGGACCTTCATTGTAAATATACAATTGTAAATACACACCTGTACTTTGCATCTCCCTCACCTCATGGTAGATTGTAAGCTCTCACGAGCAGGGTCGTTTTATTTCGCTTTAATTATTGTATTGTTAACGTTGTTACTTATGACTTGTGTTTTGAAACTGTTAAACTGTAAAGCGCTGCGGAATATGTTGGCGCTATATAAATAAAGATTATTATTATTATTATTAATCTGTCACCGGGTTTTTTTCTAACCCATCTGAGAGCAGCCAGAAGTAGGGTCAGTGACCCTGAAAACAGTGATCCATCACTTATTGGGCTGGTTGCCGTAGTTTGGATAAAGTTAGTGTTTTATTTGCTGCAGATCTACAGTAGTAGTTCCTGTTTAACCCCGCCAACCCCACTGACTTGCAGCTTTCTGTGTACTGTGTACACTGTGCATAGGCAGAAAGCTGCCAATCTTTGGTGAGGGCGGGGTTATAGACTAAGGAGGACTACATGGCTGCAGCAAGTTTACTGCTGATACAGTAAAACTGCGATTTTATCAAAACTAAAGTGACACATCGCTGGAATCAGGGTTTTACCCCTGCATTATGCACCTTTCAGATTAAGGCCGGGGTCACACTAACCGACGCAAAATACGGTCCGTAGTTTACAGACGTAATACGGATGAATGACTCCTAAATAGTGATTCGTATGTCATCCGTAAGCAAGGTGTGGTCGTGTATTTTGCGCATGTAAGCATCCGTATGTAATCCGTATGCTGAGATTTTCTCGCCGGCTTGCAAAATGGACATATAATGGAGCCCTATGACAGGTTTTATAACACAAACGAAAGAATAGATATAGACACATAGAATACATATATATATATATATATATATACATACATACATGTCATTGAGACACATATATATATATATATATTTATATTTCACAGAGTTCTTCATAGCAGAATAGCCGCTAATTCAATTGCCGACTTTTGTCAAATCCTTCCCCAACCCGACATGAAATGACACATGGTTTACATACAGTAAACCATTTAATTTCTTGTTTTTTTTTGTATGTCTTTCATTAGTAATTGGATGAGGGTTGATGTGTAAAATTTGGGAGGTGTAGCTGTTAATTTAAGGGGTTAATTTGTTTTAAAAAAAATGTGTGGGCTCCTGCGGTAATTTGTCAATGCGGGAGCCCACACATTTTTTTACAACGAATTAACCCCTTAAATTAACAGCTACACCTCCCAAATTTTACACATCAACCCTCATCTAATTACTAATGAAAGACATACAAAAAAAACCCATGAAATTAAATGGTTTACTGTATGTAAACCATGTGTCATTTCATGTCGGGTTGGGGAATGATTTGACAAAAGCCGGCAATTGAATTAGCTGCTATTCTGCTATGAAGAACTCTGTGAAATATAAATATATATATATATATGTCTCAATGACATGTATATATATATATATATTTATATATATATATGTGTGTGTATTCTATGTGTATATATCTATTCTTTCGCTTCTTTATTAAACCTGTCAGTGTGAGTTTACTGTATAGCGCACTGAATTGCCGGCTTTTCTAAAGGACACTGGGTGCGTATTTCTCGCAAGTCACATGTGTGGTCCGTGTGTAATGTGTATTTTTAGCGCACCCATAGACTTGTATTGGCGTATTACGGGCGTAGTACGCTGACAATCGCAGCATGCTGCGATTGGCACGGACCGTAGAATACAGACGAGAAATATACGGCTGTTGGGAGCTGCCCCATATAGAGAATCATTTGTCCGTGTGTAATGCGGGCTTTTAACTCCTCTCACTCTTCCGTATTCCTCTCTAGTGTGACCCCGGCCTTAGTCGTAAAAACATGGTGACAGATTTACTTTAAGTGTAAATACTCAATATCATCCTTTTTACATATGATGTGCCAATAAATTTTCCTTAAGGTACTGTCACACTTAGGCCTGTTTCACACATCAGTTTTTTCAAATCAGTCAAGATCCGCCGTTTTGCAAAAAAAACGGATCCGCCATTTTGCTTGGTGGATCCGTTTTTTTTCCCATTGAGTTGCATTACCGGCGGATTTGACGGATGGCCATCCGTTGGATCCGTTTTTTTGCGTATCCGCCAAAATTTTGGCGTCCGCCGACATGTCTGGATGGACCATGCAACGTTTTTTCGGGCGGATTGCGCATGCTCGGAGGATTTGCTTTGGCCGCAAATTTAACCCTGTTCTGGCGGCTGAAAAAAATTCTCATTGTCTCTCTCTCTCTCTCCTTCCCCAGGCAGCGGTTCCTTTAAAATTCTTCCTTCGACGGATCCGTTAAAACAACGGTCCGGTGCCAAATGTTGTGGTCAGTACAGGAACGGATCCGTTGTCCGCCATTTTAGCGGATTTTAACTGACAACAAAAACTGATGTGTGAAACAGGCCTTAGCAATACACCAGTGATCCCGACCAATGATATGACGCGGTCAGGATCGCTGGTGCATCGCTAAGTGGTCGCTAGTGAGCTGCCACACAGGCAGATCTCACCAGCGACATAGCAGGGGTCGGGGGTCGCTACTTACCTGTCAGACGAGGCGATCCTGACATCCTCTCGTCCACGCTTCGCTCATCGGCGCCACAAGAAGCCCAGCAGGAAGCTGACGACGAGAAACGGCCCAGGACGATCTCGCGCGATCAGCGATAATCAGCGGGGGGAGCCGGTCGGAGGTAAGTATCACACATAGCGATATCGCTAGCAATATCGCTATAACGTCACAAAAACCAGTGACGTTATAGTGATATTGCTTAGTGTGACAGGCCCTTTAGTCAACTGGTTTATCTTTGCCTAAACTATTTAATTAGGATTTAATTAGTTTAGGATAATTAATTCATTAATGACCAGGCAAAAGTTTTAACTATCTAAGTAGAGGCAGGTTTGGTTATAAAATCAATTTCTGTGTCTTGATTTCTAGTGTTAAATGTCACTTTTATATTAGTGGTTTGAATTTTTTTTTTTTTGTTTTTGTACCTAAATATGAAAAAATAATGATTCTATCTCACGATCATAAATATATAAAGGGCTCATGTTCAGGAATGGCTGAACAGATTATCAGCTTCATGGATGGTAGATGTGTAGTCATCTGCACATCGTGGCAAACGCTCTTCTATTCTCATGCCAGCTTTTTCCTACACCAGATGGGCCTCGAATGCAAAGAGCTGGCGACGTTGTCCGACTGGTATCATACATGCCCTGAGATCACTGGCGGGGTATTGGTGACATGATGCATTCACAGTACTGGTACTTTCAAAATGAAAACCCTGCACAAAATAATGTCTCCTGTAACTAAAACTTCATAACACGGGTCTGTTATTCGTTTTTTGGCGGTTGGGATGACCAAATAAAAATAATACTTCACTCTGCAGAGATCTCTGCCCATATCATATCCGGACCCCTCTGGCTATGATTTGTCAGGGGTTTTCTAAGGTCAAAAGTAAAGCTCTACCTTTTGGCTGTAATCATCTGTATAATAATCATAATAAGTAACTATTTGTTTCATTGCAGCCATTTGGTAAGTTCAAAAAAGTTCATTTTTTTTCTCATTAATTTACACTCTGCACCCCATCTTGACTGAAAAAACCCCAGAAATTTTTGCAAATTTATTAAAAAAGAAAAACTGAAATATCGCATGGTCATAAGTATTGAGACCCTTTGCTCAGACACTCATATTTAAGTCACATGCTGTCCATTTCCTTGTGATCCTCCTTGAGATGGTTCTACTCCTTCATTAGAGACCAGCTGTGTTTAATTAAACTGATAGGACTTGATTTGTAAAGGCACACACCTGTCTATACAAGATCTCAAAGCTCACAGTGCATGTCAGACCAAATGAGAATCATGAGGTCAAAGGAACTGGCCAAGGAGCTCAGAGACAGAATTGTGGCAAGGCACAGATCTGGCCAAGGTTACAAAATAATTTCTGCAGTACTCAAGGTTCCTAAGAGCACAGTGACCTCCATAATCCTCAAATGGAAGAAGTTTGGGACCACCAGAAGTCTTCCTAGACCTGGCCGTCCAGCCAAACTGAGAAATCGTGGGAGAAGATATGTATATACATACACATACACACACATACACACACACACACACACACACACACACACACACACACACACACACACACACACACACACACTGGCTGACAAAGACAGAATAGTTGCAGCCCAATAGTTAAACATAATGCACAATTCCTGCTGATTTGAATGCTGTAAAATACCTAAAAAACCAGAGCAGCTACTCACCCTCAATGTGCCAAGTGCTGATTTCCCATGTCTCTGTGTTTTGGCTGCAGCGGTGACGCCACGTATACAGCATGCATGTAGCCAATAAAAGAGTTCAGCGGTCGTGCCGAGGTAGACTGCGCAGCAATTGAGCTCAGTGGCTACAGAGGGCTACGTGACATCACCGCTGCAGCCAAAACGAGAGCAGCTGCAGGAAGCTGGCACGGGACTTGGGGAGGGTGAGTATGTGCTCTGTTTGTTATTTTAGGTATATTAGAGCATTTGTGGTCCCCTTTCTTTTAGGGCCTGTTTCACACATCAGTTTTTGTCCATCAGTCAATTCCGCCGTTTTGCAAAAAAAACGGATCCGCCATTTTTTTGGCGGATCCGTTTTTTTCCCATTGAGTTGCATTACCGGCGGATCTTAACGGATGGCCATCCGTTGGATCTGTTTTTTTGCGGATCCGCCAAAATTTTGACGTCCGCCGACATGCCCGAGCGGAGCATGTAACGTTTTTTCGGGCGGCAGGATCCGCACATCTCACTGCGCATGGCTGAAAGACTTCACTCAGCCGGAAATTTAACCCTAAACTCTGTTCTGGTGGCTGGAAAATTTCTCTCTCTCCCCTTCCCCAGGCAGCGGTTCCTTTAAAATTCTTCCTTTCACGGATCCGTTAAAATAACGGTCCGGTGACAAACGTTGTGGTCAGTTCAGGAACGGATCCGCTATCCGCCATTTTAGCGGATTTTGACTGAACACAAAAACTGATGTGTGAAACAGGCCTAAGCTGACTATGTACATGAGAATTAGCTATAGTATCTCTCCAGAATCCCGCATGAGCGCTCAGCTGAGTATTCAAGTGTTTTCAATTGAGAAACAGAAGAAAGTCACTGAAAACAAAAGGATCAGCTGCTGAAACTCCAATCCTTCTCTCCTCCATCATCATCTGTTAGAGTTAGCTGGGATCCAAGTGCGGGGTACAGACAGCAGAGCAGGGGCATGATGGATGGCTATGGAAGGCAGGGCCCAGATGATATAGAGACATGATTGACGGCGGGGAGGTGGCTGCTTCAGGGGGACACACCATACCTATGGGAAGCATTACAGGTATGAGGACCTATTTATTAAAGTTAATATTTCGGCGTTACTGGGGGTCAGAAACGGATGAGCCACCTTCACAGAATGCAGCCTTAGTGCTGCTGAAGGTGGCTCTTTTAGTTAAAAACGTCCAGGGGGGGTGACAGGTTCCCTTTAACTCCAGGAGAACAATGCGATTGGCAGTCCTATGTCAACCATGCTCAATCCACATCTTCCCTGAGCATCATTTCAATGGTGCCCTCATGCACATTAGATTGTTGGTCAAAACTGTCAATATCGGCAGGTTTGTCTGACATTAGTTTAATTACCAAAGCAAATCACATGTTTAGTTCTGCCCACATCCTACACAGGAACAGCCTTAACGCTTTCCCTTTGTGCCTGGTTTGGGAAACTGTCCTATAAAAATCAAGTCTATAAAGAAAACTGTCAGCAGCATTTTATTCACAAACAATTTATATGCCCATGTAGCTTTTTCAAAAACAAGTTCAGAAATACCTACATGGCCAGTCCATTCCTCCGTTACTGAGAAATCAGTGCTTGTATTGATATAGAAAATGAACCTGAATGTCTATGATACATCTGAAGCCTCCGTCACTTCAGCTCTATTCCTCGCCCAATGCCGCCTCCTTCTTCTTGACTGACAGACTCTGTGCTCTGTGACTTCAGGCAAAGGAGCTGCCAGTCAAGCAGGAGGAGACAGCGCTGGGCGAGGAATAGAGCTGTAGTGACAGAGACTTCAGATCTACTATAGCACTTCAGACTAATTTGCACATCAAAATGTTTGTAAACTTGATAACGCTCCCTTTAAAAAAAAAAAATCGTACACTGAAAGTAAATAGAAAAATACTAAAAATTCTGCAATTACATGAACTATATTTTCCATACTTTGGTTAAAGATCTCATTGGTAATTTATAATATTTGGCAAGTTTACATTTTGGTTGAAAATCCACTTTAAAAATGAGGGGTGTAACACGATTATTGATCAATGTGGACATTATTACTGTGTTTTTTAGTTTGTCTGTGATTAGAATAAAATGGCTACTTGCTTTAAGAAAGAGCACCCCCCTCTACCATGGGTTGTCTCTGGAATTGCCACTCAATCATACTGAAGTGAATGGTACTGAGCTGCAGTACCATACACAATCCATGGGAAGGGGTGGCGCTGTTTCTGAAGGACAACGGTCATGCGTTTTCTGGTCCTGGACAATCCCTTTAAGCTTAGGACCGCATCACTTACTTTGCCTTGGTCAGCAGCTCGGAAGACATAGCATGTGCTTTGGCGTTGTGGGCCATCTTCTTCCTTCAGCAAACATGCAAAATAATTGGGATCCTGACTGTTGTGTATTAATTTCTGGACACACTGCGGCTTGTGTTCAAAGATGCTACAGCAGATTAGGGGATCCCACTGCTGGTTGTCCCCGGGATCAGGCTCACAACGGATACATATGGATGACACATACAGCCGGATGGGGCGAACAGGCTGTGAGTCTTTTGATCTCAGTAGGCTTTTCCTCTTGATTTCTGCCACCACCCATGGTAACATGGGCATCGTAGTGAAGGCACTGAGCGGTAAAGAGCCGATCAGCCTCAGTCTGTATTCTAGGACGACATCATAAGCTTCTAAGGTTTTAGGAGCAGTAAATGATATAGGATCCATGGTGAGATGGGAGCAATGTTCTTGTTTCCAATCCTTGCAGCTTTCAGACAGATGTTCGGGTCTTGTGCTGTTCTTTCATTTCAATTATGTAGTTATCACTGTAGGAGAAAAACAGAAAAGTGAACCTCATGTTAGTCATATCGCATTCATACATCTGTGTCTCACAGTCTGAGTACTGACCATGATTCATGGACCGCTCATGGGTTTCTCTACCCAAAGTTGACAGCCACATACAGTGGGGAAAAAAAGTATTTAGTCAGTCAGCAATAGTGCAAGTTCCACCACTTAAAAAGATGAGAGGCGTCTGTAATTTACATCATAGGTAGACCTCAACTATGGGAGACAAACTGAGAAAAAAAAATCCAGAAAATCACATTGTCTGTTTTTTTTTCATTTTATTTGCATATTATGGTGGAAAATAAGTATTTGGTCAGAAACAAGCAATCAAGATTTCTGGCTCTCACAGACCTGTAACTTCTTCTTTAAGAGTCTCCTCTTTCCTCCACTCATTACCTGTAGTAATGGCACCTGTTTAAACTTGTTATCAGTATAAAAAGACACCTGTGCACACCCTCAAACAGTCTGACTCCAAACTCCACTATGGTGAAGACCAAAGAGCTGTCAAAGGACACCAGAAACAAAATTGTAGCCCTGCACCAGGCTGGGAAGACTGAATCTGCAATAGCCAACCAGCTTGGAGTGAAGAAATCAACTGTGGGAGCAATAATTAGAAAATGGAAGACATACAAGACCACTGATAATCTCCCTCGATCTGGTGCTCCACGCAAAATCCCACCCCGTGGGGTCAGAATGATCACAAGAACGGTGAGCAAAAATCCCAGAACCACGCGGGGGGACCTAGTGAATGAACTTCAGAGAGCTGGGACCAATGTAACAAGGCCTACCATAAGTAACACACTACGCCACCATGGACTCAGATCCTGCAGTGCCAGACGTGTCCCACTGCTTAAGCCTGTACAGGTCCGGGCCCGTCTGAAGTTTGCTAGAGAGCATTTGGATGATCCAGAGGAGTTTTGGGAGAATGTCCTATGGTCTGATGAAACCAAACTGGAACTGTTTGGTAGAAACACAACTTGTCGTGTTTGGAGGAAAAAGAATACTGAGTTGCATCCATCAAACACCATACCTACTGTAAAGCATGGTGGTGGAAACATCATGCTTTGGGGCTGTTTCTCTGCAAAGGGGCCAGGACGACTGATCCGGGTACATGAAAGAATGAATGGGGCCATGTATCATGAGATTTTGCGTGCAAACCTCCTTCCATCAGCAAGGGCATTGAAGATGAAACGTGGCTGGGTCTTTCAACATGACAATGATCCAAAGCACACCGCCAGGGCAACGAAGGAGTGGCTTCGTAAGAAGCATTTCAAAGTCCTGGAGTGGCCTAGCCAGTCTCCAGATCTCAACCCTATAGAAAACCTTTGGAGGGAGTTGAAAGTCCGTGTTGCCAAGCGAAAAGCCAAAAACATCACTGCTCTAGAGGAGATCTGCATGGAGGAATGGGCCAACATACCAACAACAGTGTGTGGCAACCTTGTGAAGACTTACAGAAAACGTTTGACCTCTGTCATTGCCAACAAAGGATATATCACAAAGTATTGAGATGAAATTTTGTTTCTGACCAAATACTTATTTTCCACCATAATATGCAAATAAAATGAAAAAAAAACAGACAATGTGATTTTCTGGATTTTTTTTTCTCAGTTTGTCTCCCATAGTTGAGGTCTACCTATGATGTAAATTACAGACGCCTCTCATCTTTTTAAGTGGTGGAACTTGCACTATTGCTGACTGACTAAATACTTTTTTTCCCCACTGTACATGCCTTTGAGACTGTCAAGTTCAGGCTAGAAGACCTCTAGCCTGTCCTGTCTATGTCAATGACTTGGGAATTACATAGCTTCATGTTCTCTGAAGTGAGTCTCCATCTCAGTCATTAAAACTGACTACATGATGAAATTGCCTGGAATGTACCACTAAAGTTCTCCACAGAATAGCACAATCTCTTATCACATTTACTGATGATGATTAGACAGATCCTGTCATACAGTTATAATGAAGGAGATCAAATTCGGCCTCCTTACTGTATCCCAGTAATATATTAGCTTATTTAGCACTGACTTTAGCTGCATCTGTGAGGCTGCGATGATACATTATGGAATAAAATGCAGGGTGGAATCTGAGGATCAAGATGGAGACACAAGAGAAGAAAGACAAAGATGAACTGCATAGAAGTCAGCACACCTTGTGTAAGAGAAGAGCAGGGTGAGTGTGACAGACAATCAGGTGGTAGGTGCAGGAATGAAAAAAAAAAGTAGTTACTTACCGATAATGGTATTTCTCTGATCCCATGACGGCACCACGGAGAGAGAGGGATCCGCCCTCAGGGACAGGAAACCTACAGATGAAAAAGGCGGTACCTCTCTCCCACATCAGTTGGTTTACAGAGCATTACACAGAACTTTCAGCTGCAACTCAAATGGTTATATAAAAAATCCAAAAATAATCAAATTAAACTTAAGAGAGGCACTGTGTGGCTAAGTACTAAAGTTAACTAACTCACTCTAATGTGCACACCTGTGTGTGAAAAAGGGAGGGGATGTACGGGTGCCGTCATGGGATCAGAGAAATACCGTTATCGGTAAGCAACGATTTTCTCTTTCCCCCATGACAGCACCATGGAGAGAATTACAAAGATTGTACATCTAGGGAGGGACCATCGCCTCCAGAACCCGTTTCCCAAAGGTGAGATCTGAAGAGGAGGTCAAGGCTAGACGATAGTGTCTGAAAAATGTAGAGAGGGAAGACCAAGTGGCAGCTCTACATATATGGTCTATTGAAGCGCCGGCTTTCTCCGCCCAGGATGATGCCACTGCCCTGGTTGAATGAGCCCTTACGTCCTCCAGGATGGCCGCCCCGTAAGAGGAGTAGGATAGGGTGATGGCCTCTCTTATCCATCTTGCCAGTGTGGCCTTCGATGTTTTTTGACCCTTCCGAGGACCCTGAAAACAGAAGCAGAGCCCTATCCTTCCTAAACTCCCTTGTGGTTAACAAGTATTGGACCAGGCACCTCTTTACGTCTAAAGTGTGCTGTAGTACTTCTGTTTCGTTCTTGGGATTGGGACAGAAGGAGGGTAGGGAGATCTCCTGGGTCCTATGAAACTGTGATGGAACCTTGGGGAGGTAAGCCGGGTCAGTTTTGAGAATTACCCTATCACCCAGTACTTGAGTGAAGGGTGAGTGGGCAGACAAGGCTTGCATATCACTAATGCGACAGGCAGAAGTTAAGGCTATGACGAGGGAGGTCTTAAGGGACAATATTTTTAAGGGGGCCTCCGCTAGGGGCTCGAAGGGAGGTTTGGTCAGTGCGTTTAACACTAGGTTTAGATTTCAGGGGGGTGTGGTGCGTAGGGGGATCGGTCTGGATCTACTTGAGGCTCTCATGAATCTCCTAACCCACCGATTTTTGGCTAAGTCATGGTTATACAAAGCTCCTAAGGCCGCCACCTGTACTTTCAAGGTGCTGGTCGCTACCCTTTTTCCAGCCCCTTCTGTAGGAATTCCAGGATTTTGTCTATTGGGATTTCTCTCGTTGGGTCAGAGCCTGATACTGATATGAATTTTTTCCATACTTCGTCGTACGTCTTAGTGGTTACTGGCTTTCTACTTTGTAGTAGCGTGGTTACCAAGTTTGACGAGAAGCCCCTATTGCTTAAGAGTTCCCTCTCAAAAGCCAAGCTGTCATGTGTAAGTTTTTTATATGGGGGTGGTACACTGCTCCCTGGGATAGAAGGTCTGGAGTTTCTGGTAGAACCCAGGGATCTGTTACGGACATTCTTCTCAGCCTGGGAAACCATATTCTCCATGGCCAGAACAGAAGGGCGCTGTTACCACTACCGTCGCCTTGTCCCCCTGTATTTTCCTCAGTACTAAGGGGATGAGAGATATTGGAGGGAAAGTGTAAGCCAGATGATAATCCCAGGAATCGTGAAGGCGTCTAGAGCTACTGGGCCCCTCCGGGGATCGATCGAGCAGAAGGTTTCCAACTTCCGGTTCTGACTGTTCGCAAATAAGTCTATTTCTGGTTGGCCCCAGAGTTTCACAATTTGGCTGAAGATTGACTGGCTTAGTTCCCACTCCCCCTGTTTTAGGCGTCTTCTGCTTAAGAAGTCCGCTGTTCGGTTTTCCGAACGTTTTATGTGAAGGTCTGTCAGGGACTCTAGATTGTGTTCTGCTAGGTAAAAGATGGATTTTGTTACCTCCATCAGCGCTCGAGATCTGGTGCCCTCCTGGTAGTTTAGATATGCTACCACAACCTGGTTGTCTGAGAAGACCCTTGTATGTTGGGAGCAGAGTGAATCCAGAAAATGAACGAGAGCTAGCTTTACTGCCAGCAACTCCTTCATATTTGAGGAAGCTGACTCTCTTCCCTGAGTCCAGGGCCCTTGCGCCACCTGGTTGCCTAGATGTGCACCCCACCCCCAGGGGCTTGCGTCCGTAGATAGGATCTTTGTCGCTGGTAACCCCCAGGGAACCCCCTTGGTTAGATTGGTTGGATCTGTCCATCATGCTAAGGAATGTATTGTGTTTGGTGAGATGTCCAATTGCCTGTCTGTAGGGAAACGTCTGTGTCTAATATTTCCCACTGTAAGTCTCGAGTATGGCTTTGTGCCCACTGTACTGCTGGCATGCAGGCTGTCATTGACCCCAATAGAGACATTGCTTTTCTCAGGGGAAGCTATCATTTGTGACACCATCAGTGTCATCTTTTGAATCTTCGTCTGCGGAAGATAACATTTTTGTTTGGTTAAGTCCAGTATTATCCCCAAGTACTCCTGCATTTGACTTGGTACAAGTCTGGATTTGGGCAAATTCAGCATCCATCCTAGACTCAGTAGAGATCTCATGACCATGTCCAATTGTTGTTTGCAGTGGTGAAAGGTGACGCCTATTATTAAGAGATCGTCCAGGTATGGGACTATCAGGATGTTTTGCTCTCTTATGTGGGCCATTACTTCTGACATTATCTTTGCAAATACCCTTGGAGCAATAGCTAGCCTGAAGGGGAGGGCTCTGAACTGATAATGTTTTATCTCCCCCTGGATCGTCACCGCCACCCTGAGGTATTTCCTGTGGTCTCTGTGAATAGGTACATGGTAATATGCGTCTCTCAAGTCTAATACAGCCATGAAGCAAGATGGGGGAAGCATTTTTACACAAGATGTTATTGTCTCCATTTTGAAGTGCTGAATTTCCAGGAATTTGTTCAGTCTTTTTAGATTTATGATCGCCCTGTACAATCCGTCTGGCTTTCTGCGAAGGAAGAGATGGGAGTAGAAGCCTTTGCCTCTGTCCTGGTAGGGGGACTTCTTGTAATACGTCCTTCTCCCTTATATTCATGATTTCTTGTTGCAGAGCCAGCTGCTCGTGTGATGTCCTTTGGGGCGTTATCACAAAAGAATTGTTTGGGAGGGTATTAAATTTTAGCCTTAGACCTTCCTTTATTATGCTCAGTATCCATGAACTCACGGATATTTTTTCCCGGCCTGGAGAAAGTAGGATAATCTTCCCCCGACCCGGGGAGTACCTTCATTGTGGCTTTTTGTTGTCGGCGGTTTGTTAAACATAAAGCCTTTATTTTTATTTCTTCTATCCTCCCATCCTTCTTTGTTCCCTTTTGGGGGCTTTCGTCGCATGAACCTTCTGTTCCGAAAAGGCCGTTTGTATGCCTGACTAGGGACCCAGGGAAAGGATTTTTTCTTGTCCCCTGCCTTGTCCAAGATGTCTTCTAGCGTTGGGCCAAATAAAAATTCCCCCTCGCACGGGATTGCGCACAATTTGTTTTTTGTCTGCAAGTCTCCCGGCCAGCATTTCAGCCATAAGGCGCGTCTTGCGGCATTCGAGAAGGGGCTGTGTTAGGGACGGCGGAACGCACTAAATATTAAATAATATAGAGTGCGTTCGCCGCCCTGGGTCCACCGTGTAGTAGGTGTTAAAACTGCTGCTAGACAATGGCAGACGCGCTATATGGCGGTATAATGCGCACGGGTTCAACGTCACCCGGTGTGCTCAGAGCAGACTCTGTTAACTCACAGAGGCGCTGTAACATAAACATAAACACCGAGCCTGTTAGTCTCACAGGTCTCAGCGAAATTACACGGTATCAGGTAACAGGACAGGGAACGGTGTCCGTCTAGACCTACCGTGCGTGCGGCGTCTCTACTACGGACGCTGGTAAGTGCTGCTGAATGCAGCGCGGCGGCAGACACAGCCGCTATGTGATAGTGCCATGAGAGACGTGACACCACCGGATGCTAGTGTAGAGATGCGGTGTGCACAGTGGCCTAAGGTTTGCCACTGACTGGTGCTGACTCTTTCTATGGTTCCCTATCCACATGCGTAATATCAGAGGGAGGGGAATCTTAATAAGTCAGTCCACCAGAATCATACATCCATCACCATTCACACATCTAGCAAGAAGAGTCTATACTAGCGCATGGCCGAGCGGCCATGCGGGCCTTTTATAGCAGTGCACTGCCGGGACCTTCCAGATCTCTGAGATGGACCAATCAGATCAGGAGAAGGTCCTGAGCACGTGACTCCCGATCTCCAATGGGAGATCGTCTCGTGAGCATGCCCAGTAGCGGGACGAGAGGACTTAACCTCTGCAGTGTCTTGCTGTAGGACAGCCTGCGCTGCTATTGCTGACCCAGAGGTGGCAGCAACAACCAGTCCTACGGAGCTGGTCTGAGCAGAGCGTCCGGGATGCCGAGACTGCTGTGCAGGCTCCTGAGCGATTGGTGGAGAATGGGAGACCACTGGATGCAAGGCTCTGGATTCCCGCTGTACAGCTGCAGGAACCCGACGCCTAACATTCCGCCCCTCCCTCTGAGCCTCGCTACGCTCAAAGGCCGCGATCAGGAGCGGAGCGTGGATGTTCTCCACTGGCTCCCAGGTCTGGGCTTCTGGACCATGACCCTTCCAGTCCACCAAATAAAATTTTTTGCCACGTACAATCCTGCGTCCCACAATGGCATTAACCTCAAACTCATCCGAAGACAAGTCTGACGACCCGGCAGATGATGCCTTATCTATGTGCATTTTTCCTACTAGGCAGCCAACCCCACCATGGTTTGTAAGGTGTGGGGTGGCTGTTTTTATCAGTAGTTTGCACCTGAGCTGCCCCTTGCCTCTATTAGTGGAGGCCAGCTGCATCCTGCTATATGTGCATTTGTCATCAGACAAGGTTCTGGTAAGGCCATATCTTGTTGTGCGAGTTTTTTTGAATTTTTTCTATGTTAGCTGACCCGGCAGATGACTCGGAGAACCGGGCCATGTGAACAGATTTGAGAAGGGACACATGGAAGACATCAGAGATGGCTAAATGTGGTGGAAGAGCCAGGCCTTAGACCACTGAGCTGATTCGCTCGAGAACCTTAAAAGGTCCACTGTAGCGCTGCGCGAACTTGGTGGACTCGGCCGCAGCTTGATATTTCGAGCAGAGAGCCACACCAAGTCGCTGGGGGAAAAGGTTGGAGCGGGGCGCCGGTGTCGGCGGACGCCCTCATTCTTTCTTTAGAGGCTCGAATAGCATCCTGGGTGCGATCCCAAATGTCGCGAGCCAACACTGCCCGGTCTGCCACCCTGGAATCAGTGGAGGACACTGGCATCGGGACAGGGACGTGTGGATGCTGGCCGTAATTAAGAAGGAACGGCGTCTGACCACTGCATTATTCAGGGCAAATTCAGCCCATGGTAGTAAGGATGCCCAGTCATCCTGCCTGGCAGACAAAATGTCGCAGGTACGTGACCAGAGTTTGGTTGGCTCTCTCAACCAACCCGTTCGTCTCGGGATGATAAGCGGAGGACAGATTTAGCTCAATACTGAGTAAACTGCAGAGCTCCCTCCAAAACCGAGATGCAAATTGGGGACCTCGGTCACTAACAATCTTGTCCGGCATGCCATGCAAACGGAATACATGTTTTATGAACAGTGTGGCAAGACCACGAGCGGAAGGCAGCCGCGTGAGTGGCACCAGATGCACCATTTTAGAAAAATGGTCGGTGACCACCCAGATGACCGTACTGCCACCAGACTTGGGCAGGCCAACCACAAAATCCATGCCAACCATCTCCCAAGGTCTGTCTGCCACCGGCAGAGGATACAGTAACCCAGCCGGCCTCTGTCTAGAGGACCTGTTCTGCGCACATGAGACGCATGCCTGCATGTATTCCTTCGTGTCCCGGGCCATGTGCAGCCACCAATAAGACCTTGCCAGGAGTTCTGTGGTCCGCTTATTGCCGAAGTGACCACCCACCCTGGACGCGTGTGCCCACGTGAGAACCTCCGGCCGTAGCTGAGGAGGGACAAAGGTCTTGCCCGGCGGCACTGACTCGAGCAACTGGGGCCACGGTCCTGAAACTCTCAGTAGGGAGAATTAGCTCAGCCTCCTCTTCCTCCGCTGAAACCACCGAGCGAGAGAGAGCATCCGCACGGATGTTCTTCTCTCCAGACAGATAGTGCAAGGTGAAGCGGAAGCAGGAGAAGAAGAGCGTCCACCTAGCTTGACGAGAGTTCAAGCTCTGGGCCGTTTGTAAATAAACCAGGTATTTATGGTCCGTATACACCTGGAAGGGAAACCGGGCTCCCTCCAGGAGATGTCTCCAGTCGGAAAAGGCCAACTTAATAATAATAATAATAATAAATTTTATTTCTATAACGCCGACATATTCCGCAGCACTTTACATTTCAGAGGGGACGTGTACAGACAATAGACACTACAGCATAACAATAATCACATAGATCATAACAGATACCAAGAGGAATGAGGGCCCTGCTCGCAAGCTTACAATCTATGAGGAAAAAAAGGGAGACACGAAAGGTGGGTGGTAACAGTTGCCCTGATTGTATGGACCAGCCATAATGTTAAGTGTGTAACAGTACAGACACAGGGGGGCTAATGGATGTATAAAGCATGTGGGAACATGATGCGGGGAACCTGGTTATGGTAAAAACTTTTAGCTGTGCCACACAGGGATAGATTAGGTAAATGTGTTGAGGCGGTAGGCCAGTCTGAATAAATGAGTTTTCAGGGCACGCTTAAAATTGTGGGGATTGGGGACTAATAGTATTGACCTGGGAAGTGCATTCCAAAGAATTGGCGCAGCACATGTATAGTCTTGGAGACGGGAGTGGGAGGTTCTGATTATTGTGGATGCTAACCTCAGGTCATCAGCAGAACGGAGGGTGTGGGTAGGATGGTATACTGAAACAAGGGAGGAGATGTAGGGTGGTGCTGAATCATGGAGAGCTTTGTGGGTGAGGGTAATAAGTTTGTACTGGATTCTGGAGTGGATGGGTAGCCAGTGTAATGACTGGCACAAGGTAGAGGCATCGATGTAACGACTGGTGAGGAATATGATCCTGGCAGCAGCATTCAAGACAGATTGGTGGGGGGAGAGTTTGGTAAGAGGGAGACCGATTAGAAGAGAGTTACAATAGTCGAAACGAGAATGAATAAGAGAAACAGTAAGAGTTTTTGCCGAGTCAAAAGTAAGAAAAGGTCGAATTCTAGAAATGTTTTTGAGGTGCAGATAGCAAGAGCGAGCCAGTGATCGGATGTGGGGGACAAAGGAAAGCTCGGAGTCAAGTATGACCCCAAGACAGCGGGCATGTTGCTGGGGAGTAATAGTGGAACCACACACGTAAATGGCAATGTCGGGTATAGGTACATTAGTAGCGGGAGGAAACACGAGGAGTTCAGTCTTTGACAGGTTCTGTTTCAGATATAGTGAGGACATGATGTTAGACACAGCGTTTAGACAATCGCTGGTGTTTTCTAGAAAGGCAGGCGTGATGTCAGGAGAAGAAGCGTATAATTGGGTGTCATCAGCATAGAGATGGTACTGGAAACCAAATCTACTGATTGTTTGACCAATAGGGGCAGTGTACAAAGAAAAGAGGAGGGGGCCTAGGACTGATCCTTGAGGAACCCCAACAGTAAGGGGAAGATGAGAGGAGGAGGAGCCAGCAAAAGATACAGTAAAGGAGCGGTCAGAGAGATAGGAGGAGAACCAGGAGAGAACGGTGTCCTTGAGGCCAATGGAATGGAGCATAGTGAGGAGGAGCTGATGATCCACAGTGCTGCAGAGAGATCCAAGAGAATTAGCATGGAGTAATGACCATTTGATTTAGCTGTTAGTAGATCATTAGAGACTTTAGTGAGGGCAGTTTCAGTAGAATGTAAAGAGCGGAAACCGGATTGGAGAGGGTCGAGAAGAGGGTTATCAAAGAGATAGCGGATAAGACGGGAGTGGACCAGGCGTTCCAGGAGTTTAGAGATGAAGGGAAGATTAGAGACATGTCTATAGTTAGCGGCCCAGTTTTGGTCGAGGGATGGTTTTTTAAGTAGAAGAACCTCTGAAGAAGAACCTGTTGTGGGGTTCGAAACGCGTAAGGCATGGGGTCCTCTTCCCCTTTCTGTTTTTATTATGAAAATATGTGAATAAAGTTTCCTGTGGATTTTATGAAGTCTTCAGTGCCGGATCTTCCTTCTCTTTTTGCGGTGACCTGAGCAGCCTGGAAGTTCTTGATAGAGAATGAAAGAAGGTTGTGGTCAGAGAGCGGGAGAGGGGAGTTTGCAAAATCATCCACTGCACAAAGCCGAGAGAAGACCAAGTCGAGGGAGTTTCCGTCTTCATGCGTTGGAGAATTAGTAAGCTGCAAAAGGCCAAACGAGGAGGTTAGAGATAAAAGGTGAGTAGCAGATGGGGAGAGGGGAAGAGCAATGGGGATGTTGAAATCGCCCATGATGAGGGTAGGGATGTCACAGGAGAGAAAATGTGGAAGCCAAGTAGCAAAATGATCCAGGAACTGATGGAAGGGGCCAGGAGGACGATATATCACCGCCACTCGCATGGAGAAGGGAATGTAGTCTGACGGCATAAACCTCAAAAGAAGGGAAGACAAGTGAGGGTACTTGAGGGATAACCTGAAAGGTACATTTTGGTGATAGGAGCAGACCAACGCCTCCACCTGCTCTATTGTCTAATCTTGGGGTATGAGAGAAGTGTAGTCCACCATATGAAAGAGCAGCAGCAGTGGTAGTGTCTGACTGCTGGATCCAGGTTTCAGTAAGAGCCACGAGGTTAAGAGAATTAGAAAGGAAAAAGTCACAAATGAAGGTGAGTTTGTTACACACTGAGCGAGAATTCCAAAGGGCACAATTAAGAGATACAGATGGCATGCAGGGAATATTAATAAGATTAGAGGGGTTTCTGAGTGTAGCAGTTGGGGGGGTTTGACTTTCTATAACATGGGGGACCAGGGTTGGGAGCAATGCGACAAGGAGAAGGAACTTCATTGCTAGCAGCTCCCTGTCCCCGATGGAGTAGTTCTCCGCCAGTGAGAAGGTCTTTGAGAAGAAAAAGCAGGGATGCTTCCGACCTTGAGCATCCTTCTGAAAAAGGACTGCTCCTGCACTGACGGAAGAAGCATCCACCTCTAGGATAAAAGGTTTATCCACATCGGGACGGTGTAAGATGGGAGCGCCGGCAAAATTGGTCTTCAGAGACGAGAAGGCCTTGGAGACCTGTTCTGACCAAGCCTTGGGATTATCTCCTTTCTTAGTGAGGGTAACCAGAGGAGCTACCAGTGGGGAATGAACTGGCGGTAATAGTTGACGAACCCCAAAAGGTGCTGCACCGCTTTGAGTGAATGGGACTCCTGCCAGTCCATTACCGCTTGCAATTTGGCAGGATCCATAGCCAACCCTTGGGCGGAGATGATGTAGCCCAGGAACAGCAAGGACTCCAGCTCAAACGGACACTTCTCCAGCTTGGCGAAGAGAGAGTTCGCCCGCAGACGGTTGAAGACCCTGCAGATGTCTCTCCGGTGGGAGGTCAAATCTGGCAAAAAGATGAGGATGTCATCCAGATAGACCACCACCGAGGTAGAGAGCATATCGCGGAAGACGTCGTTAACAAAATCCTGGAAGACAGCAGGTGCATTACAGAGGCCGAAGGACATGACCAGATATTCATAGTGGCCATCCCTGGTACTAAAGGCTGTCTTCCACTCGTCTCCTTCGCGAATGCGGATCAGGTTGTACGTCCCCCGTAGATCTAATTTTGTAAAGATCCGGGCCCCTCGCAACCTGTCAAATAACTCAGAGATCAACGGAAGAGGGTACTTGTTTTTAACTGTTATGGCATTGAGACCTCTGTAGTCAATGCAGGGACGTAACTCTCCACTCTTCTGCACGAAGAAGAACCCTGCACCAGCTGGCGACACTGACTTTTTGATAAAACCTCTTGCCAGGTTCTCCCGGATATATTGAGACATAGCCTCCGTCTCGGGGAGTGATAGTGGATACACGCAGCCTCTTGGAGGTTCCGTGCCTGGCAACAGATCTATCGGACAATTGTAAGGACGGTGCGGCGGAAGCGTCTCCGCAGATTTTTTAGAGAAGACATCCGCGTACTGGTGGTATGGTTTGGGAAGCGCGGAGAGATCCGCGGGCACTTCAGTGGAGGCTACCTGAACACTGCCCCTCAGGCACCTTCCCTCACAGTCCTTGCTCCAACCCAGTATATTCCCCGAAGCCCAATCAATATGAGGGGAATGGCAACGGAGCCAGGGAACTCCGAGAAGCACCTGGTCGATGCCATCTGGCAAAATGAACAGGGACGAAATCTCACGGTGGGATGGTGAGATTGAGAGCCCGAGTGGTGCTGTCTGGTGGGTAACCTAAGATGGTAAAGGTGCACCATTAACCACCCTGATGGTCAAGGGTTGGAGCAGTAACACCAGCGGAATAGCGTGCTTTTGGGCGAAGGACGAGGACATAAAGTTCCCTTCTGCCTCGGAATCCACGGTGACCTCTGCCTCTCAGGTGGAAGCTCCGCTATCTAAGGTCCCCCGGAATACCGGTTTTGGAGAGAAAGGTTTCATATCTGATAGACCCACACCTACGACCACTGGACGTGATCGTTTTTTCAACCGCAGTGAACACGTGCTAGCCGAGTGACCAAACTGCCGGCACTGGTAACAACGTGCGGAGCTTAGCACTGGACGCGGCTTGGAACCGGCGCGAGACACCTCCATAGGTTCAGAAGGTATCAGCTCCTGAGCGGGAAACTTTAGCGGCTCGGAGAAGGTGGGAGCCAACATAACCCTTCGCCTGGATTGCGCACGCTCCAGCCCGCGCTCCGTAAACCGGAGATCAATGCGGGTGGAAATGGCAATCAACTCCTCCAGAGTTGTGGGGACCTCTCTGGTTGCTAGAGCATCCTTGACATGCTCTCCTAACCCTCTCCAAAACACAGGGACGAGTGTCTTATCAGGCCAGTCCAGCTCGGAAGCCAATGTCCGGAATCGGACGGCGTAATGGCTGACCAAGAGGGACCCCTGTGTTAGGGCTAATAGTTGGAGAGAGGTGTCGTGAGTGACCCGTGGTCCCAAAAAGACCTGCTTAATGGATGTGGATGTGAGAAACTGAGTGGCGCTCAGAACCACGGCGTCATCACGCTCTCACAATGGCGTAGCCCACTCTAACGCCCTGCCCGAGAGGAGAGAGACAATTAACCCCACCTTAGTCCGCTCTGTAGGGAACCGTGCGGCCAGTAGCTCAAGCTGAATAAAGCACTGGCTCACGAATCCCCTACAGGAGGCGCTGTCACCCGAAAACTTGTCGGGCAGCAGGAGGCGGGATAATGTCAGTGCCGGTGTGAGTGTAGACATACGTGAGACTGCCTCTGCGACTGCCTGAACAGCGGCCGCAGTAGCATTCGCAGCTGAGGTGGGACTCTCGAGAGCCGCCAAAATGCCCTCCAGCTGCCAAATGTACTGCCGCAGCTGCTGTTGGTCCGCCATTACTAGCCAGACCCTGGCGCTAGTATAATGTTAGGGACGGCGGAACGCACAAAATATTAAACAATAGAGAGTGCGTTCGCCGCCCTGGGTCTACCGTGCAGTAGGTGTTAAAACCGCTGCTAGACAATGCAGATGCGCTATATGGCGGTATAATGCGCACGGGTTCAACATAACCCGATGTGCGCAGAGCGGACTCTGTTAACTCACAGAGGCGCTGTAACATAAACAAACACTAAGCCTGTTAGCCACACAGGTCTCAGCGAAATTACACGCACGGTATCAGGTCACAGGACAGGGTCCAAGACAGGGGACGGTGTCCGTCTAGACCTACCGTGTGTGCGGCGTCACTACTGCGAATGCCGGTAAGTGCTGCAGAATGCAGCGCGGTGGCAAACACAACCGCTATGCGATAGTGCCGTGAGAGACGTGACACCACCGGACGCTAGTGTAGAGGTGCGGTGTGCACAGTGGCCTAAGGTTTGCCACTGACTGGTGCTGACTCTTTCTATGGTTCCCTATCCACATGCGTAATATCAGAGGGAGGGGAATCTTAATAAGTCAGTCACACGAATCATACATCCATCACCATTCACACATCTAGCAAGAAGAGTCTATACTAGCGCATGGCCGAGAGCCATGCGGGCCTTTTATAGCCGTGCGCTGCCGGGACCTTCCAGATCTCTGAGATGGACCAATCAGATCAGGAGAAGGACCTGAGCACGTGACTCCCGATCTCCAATGGGAGATCGTCTCGTGAGCAAGCCCAGTAGCGGGACGAGAGGACTTAGCCTCTGGAGTGGCTTGCTGTAGGACAGCCTGCGCTGCTATTGCTGACCCAGAGGTGACAGCAACAACCAGTCCTACGGAGCTGGTCTGAGCAGAGCGTCTGGGACGCCGAGACTGCTGTGCAGGCTCCTGAGCGATTGGTGGAGAATGGGAGACCACTGGATTCCCGCTGTGCAGCTGCAGGAACCCGACGCCTAACAGGCTGTCCTGGCTGACAGCCTGGTCGAGTCTACTGATGCATCCGCCAGGAAAGCTGCTGCTCCCTTCATTACAGAAACTGATCTTTGCATTGTTTCTCTTGGGACTTTTCCCTTTATTTGTGAATCTAAATGATACAGCCAGACCATTGCTGCTATGCACGTGGCTACTATGGCTGGCTTTAGCCCCCCTCCTGCCGCCTCCCAAGCATTTTTTTAAAAAGTTTCTGCTTTTTTGTCCATTGGTCCTTCAGGGTGCCCATGTCTTCAAAGGGCAGGGCAAATTTTTTAGAAGCTTTTGCAACCGCTACGTCTAATTTAGGTGCTTTACTCCATAGGGAGCAGGCCGGGTCGTCAAAGGGGTATTTTCTCTTGGGTGTTAGGAGGACTTTTTTGTCTGGCTTTTTCCATTCTCATTTAATTAGGGAGTGGATTTTCTCATTGACCGGGAAAGCCCTCCGTTTTTTTTGTTCTAGCCCACCGAACATTAGATCTTGGGCCGTTTTCTTAGGGTGTTCATCTACCAGCCCCATAGTTGTCCTCACAGCCTTTACCAGGGTGTCTGTTTCTTTAATGGGGTAGCAGCTGCGTCCCCCTTCTGAGGATGATGAAGAGGACTGGGAGGATGATGAATCACTTGAGTCCGATAGTTCACTTCATGACTCACTAACACTGGACTCTGGAGATCTATGACTGGACCTATGTTTTTTCTTTGAGGTTCTAACGCCCTTAAGGGCGTCTTCGACCTGGGTCCTTATTAGTGTTTTGAGGTCTGAAGCGAACCTCGGGGATTCCTCCTGTATTGTCTGCTCTATGCACGCCACACAGAGCTTTTTCTCCCACGTAGGGGGTAGCTCCTCTGTGCATATAGCACATACCATGTGTTTGGATTTGGCTGTGCATTTACGCCCCTGAAAAGAAAAAATTAATAATCGCACATTGGCGAGCGGGCATTCATGGAGATCACTCACCCTCCTTGTGAAACGAGAGATACCGTCTCGGGCGTAGGGATTATTTCCACCGCTGAATCCACTTCTGGCTGTGCCACCATGGTGGAACTTTGGCTGCGCCGCGATCCTGCATGACAGCTGCTTCTGCGCTGCTGGGAAGAGTTGCGCTGGCGCTGTAAATGCTGGCCCTGTTCTTGCCTTTGCCGCAGCCCCTGCTTCGGGGACCACCGCCGCGTCTCCTTCTCTTTCTGTGGCTTTTCACTCATGGTGACCGCTCCTTTCCCCTTTAGTGGGGTTTTAAATATGAGCCCTTTTTTATTTTTCTTCCTTTTTTTGAGCTCGGCGCCGCCCTCTACCCAGTGGTCCCTGCGCCCCCGCTGGAAGTGGCCGCCCGCGCATGCGCACTTCTTCAAGGGTGCTGTGCTTGCTCGCGTGCGTGCCATGCCGGCGTCCTGCACCCGCCTGCAGAGGCCCTGTCTCCCGCGGCTCCCGGTGGCCGCAGCCACCCTCCTCGCTCTGAGGCCCTGCAGAGGCCCTGTATCTCGCGGCTCACGGTGGCCGCCGCCACCCCTCCCAAGGACGCTTCGAGGTCCTGCAGAGGCCCTGTATCTTGCGGCTCCCAGTGGGCGCTGCCACCCTCCACAGGCTGCTCTGAGCGCTCGGCGGGGGGCTCTCCTTTAGTGACCTCCGCCACTACTTGTAGGAGGCAGCACCCCCTCTTTTTTTTTTTTTTTCTTTGTGGGATCGGCAGACTTCTCCGATCTTCACTGCCACTCCCCACTCACCCTCAAGGCCCGCCGACCCCGGTGGTGGTGCTTTGGGGGAAGCCAGCACAAGGCCTTGACCCAGCCGAGGCAGGGAGCCCCACTGCCTATAACCGGACTGGTTCGGTCCCCGGCATCCCGTGTCGACTACAGGTACGTGCTGTAGGTTCCCCGTCAGGGACAGAAAACCAACTGATGTGGGAGAGAGGTACCGCCTTTTTCATCTGTAGGTTTCCTGTCCCTGAGGGCGGATTCCTATCTCTCCGTGGTGCCGTCATGGGGGAAAGAGAAAAATGCTAGACTTTAAGGCTTACAAAAGTATGGCTTAAAAACAGGCAATATGGTAGCACAGCGAAGGAATCTATCAACTCTGGACTCTCAGTGCATGCATCAGTCCACATAGTTGCACAAGGAGTTCAGTAAAAAACAAATTCCAATTTCTACAGCTGTAATTTTCCTCATAGAGGCCAATGGGGAAAGCTGTAGCAACAATACAAAAAACTGTGACCAATACAGTGTGCTCAAAGTACATATTCTTCAACCACATTCTGTGAATGGGTTTTTCATGAAGTGGCATTCTGTACAGTTTAACATCAAACTACTGTGGTAATTTATAGCAAAAGCTAGAACTAAGAAATGATCATCCTCAAAACAAGTGAATAAAACATAGTTGTGTATATGCTGGAAGATGTGCAAGCAATAAAGGACACAGCACACATATGGAGATAAGTTCTAGAATGGGGAATTAGCGAACACCTCTCACCTTATCACTAGGTGCAGTTTCGTGGAGGTTCGTCCTGTTCACGCTGTGGCCTCGGATCTCATGTATAAAGTACTGTCAAGGTTAATAAACTAAAAATGGCCGGCTGCCCGACCCAGCTCAGGCTGTATCACGTTACAGGAACTATTCACAAACACCAAGTGGGCAAACATATTTAGACTGCCTATAAATTACCTTATAAAAAAATGTCAACCAACAACAGTAAGCAAATCATTCATGGAAAGTATAGACATTTCTATCGTCAACTTAGTCCAGCCTGGAATGTCAAAGCAGTGGACCCTTGTCCGATGGTTACATGGCAACATGGACCTGTTTTTATTTGGGTTGGGTAGTTTAAGGGTTAATGCTGTCTCTAAGTTTCTTCTTTCAGGTTTTGAGGAATTGTTTTATTAATTGGCTGGTTATTAACCAATAAGAAATCGAGTTGTGTGAATTGACCCGGTAACGGGCTTTGATTGGTCTGCCTTTTCGGCGGGAGTAAAGGACTATATATACTGGAACCTGAGGTGATTTCATCACTTTTCATCTTTGAAGTTTAGAAGATGGACGCTCTGCTAGCACAGCTGTTATCTCGTGTGAGGGAAGAAGGAGGGGAGTCATGGTTACGTGACTGCTTATCTCAGCCTGTGTTATCACATACCTCAGCAGCTGCGGGGGTTTCTGTGGAGAATGCCCCCGATGTGATTGTTCCTGCAGCTGAAGCCATGGAGAGTGGTGAAAGCAGGAGTGGATCCAGGAGGCGGAGGCCAAGAGAAGCTTATTCCCCACCGCCCCCTACCCCTCGCAGACACCGTGCTGCAGTGAGGAGGTCCCCTGTGGAGGCTCAGCGGGCCAGGGCCCCATCTAGAAGCAGAAATGACAGGAGGAGAGGATCTCGTTCTCTATCACGGGACTCTGGCGCCATCTTGTGTTCGGCCAGGGAATTGCAACCTCAGGAGAGGTTTATTGAGAGGAGAAGAGATGATTGTGTTCTGCCACAGGCTGAAGCACAAGCCCAGGTTCTGCAAGTACCCGCGGGAAGAGGAGATGTTGGAGTTGATTGTCGCTACGCCCGAGCTCATTCTAGCCAAGGGCAGACTGGGGCTGCCAGAGGATCAGAAGCCCCGGATCTGGCTGCGGTGTGGATGCCTCATGATCTTCAGGCTGAGGTTCAGCCTCCACCTAGGTGCCGGACCTCTTCGACTTCACAGGAACCGAACATGGAACGACCTGCTGCTGGTGGTGAGATTGACGCTTTTTCTTCTCTTAATGCAGATAGGGCTTCTCCTGCTTTTTTCAGGACTTAGTTAATAGGGTTGTGGCAGAAGTTAGAAGTTCAATGGGGGTTAATTCTCAGATGTTACCCTCAGCTGCCGGAGCTGTGGGGGTGGATGAATCCCTTTACCGCGAGGCTATGACCTGTGATGTCTCCCCTTTGGGTTTCCATCTCAGTCAGACAGTCAAAGATAAAATATGGAATAAGTAGTATGTTGACATTTTCTCATTGCTGCCTGGTGGGAAGGATTATAGCTCTCGGCTTGAGAGGAAAGAAGCAGACGGCGATGAGAAGAAGAAAACTTTTAAATCTTTTCATATGTGGCTTCAGGCCTTCAATATTTTTGCCGCTGTTTTAGGGGAAAAACATCCCTCGCTATGCAGTGGGCTGTTTCAGCACTCAGACTCTATCTTGGAGGCTTACAAAAGCTTTGGAGGGGTCGCATGGCTTCATTATGATGAAGCGTTTCGTCAGAAAATGGCCGTGCACCCCTCGCTGGCGTGGGGTACTAAGGATGTGGGCCTTTGGCTCAACCTTATGCTGCCTCAGAGGTCTGCAGGACCTAAACAGCAAAGCAGCTTGCCTTTGAAAAAGGGTTTCTGCTTTGCTTTTAATGACTCTGTGTAAGTGGCAGACAAACTGTCGGTTTCGCCACGAGTGCTCCTTTTGCGGCGGCAGTCACCCCGCCGCAAAATGTTTTAAGAAGGCAAATCAGCTGTCTTAGCAGCCACAAGGTGGTGGGAGGGACTCAATTTTCAAGAGCTCGGACGCCTTTGAAGGTTCTAAATATGGTCCCGTGGTTGGACCGTTACCCCGACCGCAAGAAGGCCGAGTTAATCAGTAATGGTTTTTTGTTTGTTTTTTTTGTACCTGGTTTTTCTGGTATTGGTTGTACGGTCTCAGGTAATTTGTCTTCAGTGCGTTCGTTTTCCTCTGAGGTTCGGGCTCATATTGAAAAGGAGTTGTCTTTGGATCGGATCGCGGGGCCGTTTTTAGAGCCTCTGTTTTCGGGTTTTCGGGTATCCCCTTTGGGTGCCGTACCCAAGAGGGATTCGCATGTGGTAAGAGTGATTCATCATCTTTCTTATCCAAAAGGATCGTCATTGAATGATCAAGTCGATCCGTCGGAGTTTCCGGTTTCATACACGCCGTTTGATGTAGCAGTGGACGCTCTGCGTCGGTTTGGCCGTTTCACTCTTTTGGCTAAGGCGGACATCAAGTCGGCTTTTCGTCTTCTCCCGGTCAGTCAAGAGGGTTTTAATTCCCTGGGGTTTTTTTTTCGTTCGACAATTTGTTTTATTTTGATAAATGCCTCCCGATGGGATTCTCGCTCTCTTGTTTTTACTTTGAATCTTTTTCGACGTTTTTGGAATGGGCGACTTTTGAGGAAGCGAATTGCGGGTTTATTTTACATTATTTGGATGATTTTTTGTTTTTCGGTACGGAGATTGCTTTAAACTGCTGGATACTTTTCAGCGTTTAATGGAGTTTTTTGGTGTTCCTCTGGCGCCTGAGAATACAGTTGGTCCTTGTACGTGTCTGGAATTCTTAGGTGTGATTTTAGATACTTCCGCAATGGAATTGAGGCTTCCTCAGGACAAAGTTCAAAAACTGGTTTCCCTGATTGATTCCTTGCTGCTTAGGAAAAAAAGCTACTTTGAGAGAATTCCAATCTCTTTTGGGATCTTTGAATTTTGCCCTGAGGATCTTGCCAATGGCTAGAGCATTTTCCCGTCGGCTGTATGACAGTATTAAGGGAGTCCATGGTGCAGGCGATCATATTCGGTTAACAGCGGAGCTTCGTTCGGATCTTGGTGTTTGGAGGAAATTCCTGGTGTCCTTTAATGGGATTAGTGTAATGCAGGAGGATTTTGTGGACTCCGACGCTTTGTCGGTTTTTATTCGTTCTTTTCCTTCCTCTGGTTTTGTGATCCCCACGTGGGATTCATGGTCGTGGCCGTCGGAATGGGTGTCTTCTGGGATTGTTTCTAGCTCTGCTCTTCTGGAAGTGTTCGCAGTATTGGTATTGTTGACGCGGTGGGGTGAATGTTTAGTTAATAAACGTGTCCGGGTGAGGCTGGAGTTGGTTGGTTCGGTCTTTGCGATTAACACTTTGGCTACTAAATGCAGTTTCATGGCTAGGGTTTTGAGGGAGTTGGTTTTGACCTGTCTTTTGCATAACATTTGGATAAAGGCTTCTTTGCATCAGGAGCAAGGTCAATTTTTTGGTGGTTTTGTCTCACGACAGCGTTTGGAAGACTTTCTGTGTCATCATCCAAGGATGGAGCAAGAATTTGGGCTGTGACTGCGACTCCGACTCCGACTCCTCAATTTCCCTTACACCGACTCCGACTCCAACTCCGACTCCGACTCCACGACTCCGACTCCGACTCCCACACATATTGCTTATATTTAAGTGAAAAATTTATTGTAGTACAATGTGAACCTCAGACATTTAATCATTTTTATGATCCAATAATCAAGATGTTTAGATAGAACAGAATATATATTGGTGTACTACCCGGTTTTCATTCTTTTTGGTACAGATACGATATGGATAGACAGATATGGATAAATGGATATATAGATAGAGCAGATTTCTAATCTGCTTTTGCTATTGAAAACATTATCTATGAGCTCAAAAACCTTTCAGGTGATGCAGTTTTTTAAAAAGATGATCAGCTTTTGCAGCTGAAAAACGTATCCTCAAAAAACACAGGAAAAACGCTGTGTGTGAATGTAGCCTTAGATCAGGAATATAACAGCCATTTATAGGACATTTCATAACTTTCCCAAACTCCTATGAAAAAATATTCAGCACATCCTGCATTGAATTACTGTACCCAATTTATTATATATTTTAGGAGTCGGAGTCGGTCCATTTTATACCGACTCCAACTCCGACTCCACCAAAATGAGCACCGACTCCGACTCCGACTCCACGACTCCGACTCCACAGCCGGAGAAAGTGTCCCTTGCCCGCAATCCTTGTGGGGTGTGATGGGGATATCATCCAGTCACTGATACGTAATTCTCTGGCTCCTTCGACTTGGTGTTCTTATTCAGCATCTTGGTCTGATTGGAAGATGTTCTGTTCAGTACATAATTGTCATTGTTTGTCCTACGACGCTAGTTTAACCCTAGCCTTCTTGCAAGAAAAGGTAAAGTCTGGTGTCAGTTCTTCCGGTCTCCATCGGATTTTGGCTGGGATCTCCTTTTTCATGCAACTTTACGGTCGGACGTCTTTACATGGGCTTTTTCCGGTGCTCCAATTTCTAAAGGGTTTAAGGAAAGCGAATTTTCGTCCGGACTGTAGACGGCCTTTATCAGTGGACCTGCTGATGCGGTTATGGGACACTTTGCCCAAGGTCTGTTTCGATTCATTCGAAACTTGCTTATTCCGGACGTGCTTCGTTTTTGCATTTTTTGGCGCGTTTCGGGTTTGCGAACGGGTCGCTTTGAACAAGGTTTCGCCGTCAGGTTTACAGGTCTCTGACGTTACCGTTTATTTTTCGTCGGTCATTATTCGGCTCCGTCGTTCCAAAACAGATCAACTAGGTAAAGGCATGTTGATTCGGCTTGGGGCTGTTCCAGATTCTCCGCTTTGCCCTAAGGCAAACTTGGTACGTTGGTTTTCTTTCCGCCCTAAAGTCAATGGCCCATTATTTTTGCACGGCTCTTTGGAGCCGGTCACGAAATTTCAATTTGGTGTTTTACTTAAGAAATGTTTGCTATTTTTGGGTCTGGGACACCTAAGAACTACCCCACATTCTTTTAGGATCGGGGCCGCAACTGAAGCGGCCCGTCTTGGGCTGTCAGAAGACAGGATTAAACGTCTGGGAAGGTGGGAATCTAATAGAGCAGAATTGTATATTCGTCCTGACCTGGCATTCACGGTTTAATTTTTGTTCTTTTGTTATAGGTCCAAGGACTATATGGATAGTAGGACATTCTTACGTTCATTGGGCTCATCGTAGAGCAAGTTTTCGGCCTTATACAAACAATTTGTCTTTCGATCCGGCTACCGTCCGTATTTTTTGGCATGGCGTTCGTGGCTTGCGCTGGGGGGATCTGTGCCAGCTTATTAGAGAGCTCTCATCCTCCTGTCCTCTTCCCGATCTGTTGATTGTTCATCTCTCGGGGAACGACTTGGGTAAGATCCGGACTTGGGATTTGTTTTGGTTAATGCAGAGGGTATGAATTTACTCCGTTCTATGTTTCCCAGGACTTTTCTGTTTTTTTCCGAAGTCGTTCCCCGTTTGATCTGGAATGGTGACCCGTTAGGTTTTGTGAACGGTATCAGGAAGAGGATTAACAGGAGGATGGAAAGATTCATGTCTAGTCTAGGTTTTTTCTCTTTTCGCCATTTGGATTTGGAAGGCTTTTTGCCGGGCCTATATCGTCCGGATGGTGTTCATCTGGGGGACATAGGCCTCGATATCTTTAATTTGGGCCTCCAGACGGTTGTGGAGCAGTGGCTGGTTGTTTTGGGGGTGGTCAGCCATTCGTGATGTCTGCCCGTTTGGGTACGATTGCTCTTTTCAATGAGCGAATTTTGGTTATCGGATTAATAAAGGAATTATTTATGGAATTATTTATTAAAGAATTAATTATTTGGTGGATTTTGGTTTTTCCCATGGATTTCAGTAACCCTTAATAAAGTTTACATGGACACTTTTCTCCACATATGTCTGGATGTCTCAATTATTTATTATAGAGTATTTAAGTTTGTTGGGTCCTATGTTGCCATGTCAAAGCAGTGGACCCTTGTCCGATGGTTACATGGCAACATGGACCTGTTTTTATTTGGGTTGGGTAGTTTAAGGGTTAATGCTGTCTCTAAGTTTCTTCTTTCAGGTTCTGAGGAATTGTTTTATTAATTGGCTGGTTATTAACCAATAAGAAATCGAGTTGTGTGAATTGACCCGGTAACGGGCTTTGATTGGTCTGCCTTTTCTGCGGGAGTAAAGGACTATATATACTGGAACCTGAGGTGATTTCATCACTTTTCATCTTTGAAGTTAAGAAGATGCCCGCCCGCCCTCCCCAATTTTATGTATTTCTCTCTTTTTCCGTCATGAAAACTTTATTAGAGTTGGGTACGATTGCTCTTTTCAATGAGCGAATTTTGGTTATCGGATTAATAAAGGAATTATTTATGGAATTATTTATTAAAGAATTAATTATTTGGTGGATTTTGGTTTTTCCCATGGATTTCAGTAACCTTTAATAAAGTTTACATGGCCACTTTTCTCCACATATGTCTGGATGTCTCAATTATTTATTATAGAGTATTTAAGTTTGTTGGGTCCTATGTTGCCATGGCCATAAATACCACAAAATCCAACTCCTTCACCAACGCGTTCTGGTTCTGAGAGCACAGATACAAGTGACATTGAAGGAAATGGCTCCTCGCCTATAGGGTCCTCATGCAGATATTGTCGTATTACCTACATACCGGACAGACAGTAGTGACACATTTAAACTCACGTTAAATAAGCGCTCTCACAAATATTTTCCTCCATGAAATGTGTGCATATGTCATGCAATGTGGTGTGTAGTGTGTTATTTTATGCTATCTTCACCCCTGAGGCTGTGTGCACACGTTGCGGTTTGGGCTGTGGATTTTTCCGCGCGGATTTGGCAAAATCCGCAGGTCAAAAGACCAGCGGTTTATCTGCGGATTAGCCTGCGGTTTAGCCCTGCGGTTTCACACCTCTACAATGTTAAAGGTGTGAAACCGCTGCGGATTCTGCACAAACAATTGACATGCTGCGGATTGTAATCCGCAGCAAAACCGCGCGGAAAAAACCGCAGCGTGGGCACAGCGGATTTTACAACCCATAGGCTAACATGGTACTGTACCATGTCAGCAGAACTGCTGCGGATCTGCAGGGCCAAATCCGCTGCGGATCCGCAACAGAATCCGCAAAGTGTGCACACAGCCTCAGGAAGTCACACATTATTGGTGATACGCGTACGGTTCTTTCCTCATCTGAGTTTTTACCTTATTTCACGGGTTTTCATTGATTAACTCACCCAGTTATTTCTTTCTCTCTCATTTTTTTTGTGGGATACCTATATGGTCATTCATTGTTGTTCTGTTATTGTTATCATTTGGGCAGTACTTCTGCACTATCTTGTACACTTACAGTGAGTGCATATTACCTAGCTCTATATCTCCATGAGGTTTTTTACACATGTATATATTTTTTGTCCAATCCAGCACAAGGTTGTCACATTGAATTGCATTTAGTGATGAGCGAGTATACTCGTTGCTCGGATTTTCCCAAGCATGCTCGGGTGATCTCCGAGTATTTTGGCATGCTCTGAGATTTAGATTTCGTCGTCTCAGCTGTATGATTTGCGACTTGTAGACAGGCTGAATACATGTGGGAATTCCCTAACAAACAGGCATTCCACACATGTATTCAGCCTTTCTAGCAGTCGCAAATCATGCAGATGAGACGACGAAATCTAAATCTCAGAGCACGCCAAAATACTCGGAGATCCCCCGAGCATGCTTGGGAAAATCCGAGCAACGAGTATACTCGCTCATCACTAATTGCATTGTAATATTTAGATGTTTTTTGGTTATCCCCAGGTCTTATATGAGTTTTCCAACTCTCTTTTGCGTTTTCATGCTTGCATATTTATTAATCGTGTGAATTCAAACAATACCAGACAGATGAGGATTGGTGGTGGCCTTATATCGGCACACCTTGGTACGAACTTGATTATCAATTGTTTTTCAATGCTTTTATAAATTGTGCGTTTTCCATTTTCCTTTTTGTTGTTATTTATAATAAAGACTTTATATATGGTGATCCCAAAGCACTGCATGCTTCTTTTTCATTGTGTCTAGTGTGTTATTATACTCACTGCTTTCTCTGGGATTCAGCACCGTTCTTCTCCTCTCAGTGACGTCACTGGTGTTCAGACTCTCCGAATCATACTGCGCTCTGCGTGACCCAAATGTAACTTTTACAACGTAAGTATGGAGTGTCAGAATGAGGCTTGTTAGACTTACATTGTAAAAAAGACTGAGGCTATGTGCACACGTATGTAGAAAATTTCTGCATAAAAACCAGACTCCTTCCCAGAAACCGCGCGTTTTTTTCTGCACATTTTCTGCGCAGTTTTTGAGCAAAAAACGCACGCTTTTTATGCATTTTTTTCCGTGCGGCCCCAGACACATAGAAAGATCCAGAAATGCGGAAAAATCCGCAAAATTAATGAGCATGCTGCGTTTTTTACCGCAAAGCGTTTTTTTCGCGGAAAAAAACGCATCAATATGCACAAAAAGTGCAACATGCATTAAAATGAATGGGAAGCTTCTTTTAAGTGGTTTTTAAGCGGATTTTTTGGCAAATCCGCGAAAAAAAACTCTATGTGTGAACACAGCCTTAGAGTGAGCCGGCTAGTCAGAAAAGCACTGATGTCACTGAGAAGATAACCAGAACGTCGCTGGATCCTGGTGAAAGTGGCAGTAGGTGAATATAATAATGAACACACTACACCACATACAATTATATACACATTTAATGGAAAAACAACATTCATGAGAGTGGCGCTTTAAATAGTAGTCAGTACTCTGCTAACATCAATTACAGTGATTCTGATTATCCCCATATAAAGTTTATCTTTTCTGGTTGGATTTTGCTAACTTTTTTTATTTGCTTCTTCCAGAAAACAGCTTACAACACAGCAAAAGGATCTCATTGTTGAAAATTATCAGTCAAATTCCAAGGCATTAGATATATCATGAAGACAGTCATCAAAAAGTGGCTTAAATTTGGCACAATAATGATGTTACTTAGAACTGCTTTTCCTTCAAAAATGTGTGAAACGACAAGAAGGAAAATTGGTCCATGCTGCTGCAAAAAGTCCTACAGCAACATTAAAAGAGCTGCAGTAATTTCTGGCAAGTACTGGTTGTGTACTACATGTGACAAAAATCTCCCATATTCTTTATATATTTGGCCTATTGGATAGGGTGGGAAGAAGAAAGCCCTTTCTAAAAAAGAAAATCAGCCAAGCCTGGCTATGTTTTGCCAAAATCTACATCAAGTCTGCCAAAGACATGTGGGAAAACGTGTTTTGGTCTGATGAGACTGAGGTTGAACTTTTTAGCCATAATTCCAAAAGGTATTTTTAGCACAGAGCCAATACTGTGCATCACCAAAAGAACACCAAACCCACAGTGAAGCATGGAGGAGGCAGGATTATGCTTTGGGGCTGTCTTTCAACAGATTAAACTGGGGATTTAGTGAAGGTAGAGGGAATTATGAATGGTTCCAAAAATCAGTGAATTTTGTCACAAAACCTTCAAGCCTCTGCTAAAAATCTGTATACGTTCAAATCAAGAAAACAATGGTTTCACCAAAAGAAGATAAAGGTTTAGGAATGGCTAAGTCAGAGCCAAGACCTCCATTGAATTGATAATCTGTGAGTTCACCTTAAGAGGGCACTGTACACAGAAGATGCCCTCACAATTTAACAGATTTGGAGCGCTTCTGCATTGAAGCGTGGGCACAGATTGCCAATTCTAGATGTGCCATGCTGTTAGACTTCTACCCAAAAAGACTGAATGACGTCATAAATTCAAAGGAAACTTCAACAAAATATTAGTTCAAGAGTGTGTATATTTATGCAAACCCATTATTATCCACTGTATCAACAATCAACAATTCCTCAGAGTTTCTTTTAATGTTAATGTCAGACAAAGCATAATATAGGGACCTGTATGGTCTTGAGGCTCATGCCTTCAAGTCAACATCAGCCCCTCTTGGTGCAGAATTCCTAGGATGAGTTTGAGGGCATCTTTGAGCAATATTGTAAATAGATGTTTAAAGCACCCGGACTCTTCCCGAGATTTTAGAGAGAAAGAGAACATATTAAACAAGTTTTTGGATGTTTAATCCTCATAATAAATTTAAGCAAATGAAACTGAAGGGAAGGTAGGTCTTTATAAGTGATGAAGTCTAACTGAGCCTAACCGTAACACAGGAAGCTTTGAAGGTTAGAGGGGAACTCTCCTGTCTTGGACGTTTATAACATCAAAATGACTGGATAGCGCTGTGCAAGATAAAGGCTTAATCCCTTACAGACATTTATGGTATGAGATGAGATGTTCTAGGGTTCTCTGCGGTTTCTGTAATGCCTATAGAAATGAATGGAGAGAATTGCCCAATTGTGCGGCCACCTCTCCACCATCTGAATGCAGCAGCATTGTAATGAAATTGGGGTCTCTCGTTCTTCAAAGAGGACCCACACCCAGCAGATAGGTATGGCACTTCCTTTGGATATGCCATAGGCCTCTATAAGGTGAATAATTCTAAAAAGGGAACTGGGCAGCACAATTTGACTACTGACCCAAACGTTATAGATGTATAGGTCCTAGTGCAACAATAAAAATGATACCTGCCTTGTATCCGATGTGCCAGTGCTGAGAAATCAAGTTTTGAAGTTGTATGCAAATTAGCCTTGAAGTGCTTTGGTGTGCCTGCAGTGTATTGACACGCCCTAAATGCACTGCTAGGCATATTTGCATATGGATTCAAAGCTTGATTTCCCAGCACTGGCACATGGGATAACTACAAGGCAGGTATCATTTTTATTATTATAGTAGGACCTATTTAGCTGTAGCACTTGTTTCGGTATTAAAATCGACATAATAGTTGCCCTTTAAGAGAACTATTATCACTAAATAAAAGGTAACTTATAGTTCTCTGCAGCTCTCCACAAGTGGATGAGGATGAAATATGAAATCTAGGAACCTTATAGAAAGAAAGTCACATGAAAGGGAAGACTTCGGATCTAGCACAACCGGATAGCAGTCCTCCTGCATGAATTCGCAATGGTGCATCCAATATTTTATTAATCCTACTAGTGATCTTGCCAGGATGCTGTTTCCATCTATGTACAAGACTGTTCTTATATTTTCATCCCGTTATGATGATGCCTGGTGTTCGGCCATTCATCCAGGTAGCAATTAATGAGTGCATCCTCCCTATGGGTTAATGCGATGAGGATGGCGTTAATTACTCACTACATTACCGTCCAGCCCGGGCACAACACCAGATCTGTGTGTAATGCAGATGCATGGGACAAGTGACACCTACCTGACTGCAGAGTCTGGGGATGAATGGAGCATTGCAGGGGATAGTCCTCCAGCCAGGACAGCAATAGCAAGTCCCACGATGGATGACCCCAGAGGAGGATGAGCCCTCTCCTTCCACTCCACACATTACACTGCAAAGCAACAAGCAGAGAACAGCATGAGAAGGACAGGGATGGGGAGGGACAGAAAGAGGACATAAAAAGGATCCGCACAGTCTGATTGGGTCATAAGGGGGAGAGGACGAGAGGCGATACGTGCATGGTCTATAGGGTGGTATATGTATAGCAGGAGGGATTACACCAGGCATGAAGCTGGGTGCCAGGCTATGTGTGAGGAGGGGGGTATGTAGAGGCGGCCTGGCACAAATGTGTCATGTAACCATTACTTTGCTAGTTTTGCAGTAATGTGTCCTCTCTGTGCTGTGGTTTACCACTGTGGGTTATCATTGCAAGACATTTCTGAGAGTCAATCAGGAAACGTTTCTTTTTTTTGTAAATATCAAAAACACAATTCATGGTATGAATATTTAGGGCAAAGAAGAAGCCAATAAACCAAATTTATTCCTATTTTTAATTTTTCGAGTGCAGATACGAAGATTAATAGCATGATCTGAACGGTTGCTCATCTGAAAAAATTACATAGAAGGCTTAAGGGGTGAATATCTCTAGGAGCAATTTTTTACATTTGTAAGGAGATGGCCTGTACCCTCAGTTGCGCCCCCTGCTTCTGCCGTGTGACCTCCTGTGCACTTCTTATGTACATAAGTTATGTACCTGTACTGTTTCTTGTGTTTCCTAAATGTACTGTATTATATTGTGGATGTACCCCTTTAAATGTATGAGAGTTAGGGCAAGAAATGGTTAAAATGAGGGGTTGGTTCAGCAGCAGGCAGAGGAAGCTGCTGTTCCCCTTGAGTTCTGCCTGGATCCTTGACAGGTACAGACATGTCAGACAGACAGGGCACTGCCAGACCCCCAGATGGGAGAGGTCTGTTGCCCCGGATTAAAGAAATCCACGGACTAATGGCTCATACTCACTTGTGAGAGACTCGCACGATTATCATGTACATGTAATTCTATGCAGCCGCACGCTCCAGTCCGAGTGTCGGGGGCAGTGCCTGGTTTTTATGCAAGAAACTCGCCCGAGAATCATGCGAGCCTCTCGCAAGTGAGTATGAGCCCTAAAGAGGACTTCCATACAGGCTCTCTGGACTATAGATGGGCCTCCACTGAAGGGGTCTCAGGCGCCCAGATACCAGCGGATTGGACTACTGGGATTCTCGGCTGCTGCAGTCGTAGTGGGTGCGACTACAGCTCATGTCAGGGAAAGAACAGAAAATCCAGTGTTTAGAATTATCGTTGATGTCCATTCTTCACTACCTGTTTTCAATAAAAGTTATGTTTTCCCTGTTGGAACACAGCTACATCTCTGGACTTTTAATCACCTGGACTGCTGTGATAAAAGGAGAGAAGGTAACTTTGTTTGGGGGAAAAGTCTAATCCATCTCATATCACATGTACAAGGGGCCGGGGTGTATACAGACTAAGTTTAGTGGGTGAGCTTGGTCAGGACTACCACCCCAGTGACCCTTGTCTTACATATACACGGATGCATCTATTTGGGGCTAAAATTCATGTTTGCAATTCAGTTACATTAAAAATTTTGCACCATGTTACTTTCACAGGCTTTTTTTTCTCTGCATATCCAACTTTGTTGTTGTCTGTGGTCAACAATCAGCTGACAGGAGCTAAAAAATAAAAGGCAAAGAGTCACAAACTCTCCCTTTGGGCTGTGACTGATTCTCAGTTATCTCATTCTGCAGCCAGCAATAGACTGTGCAGCACGGAGCCTGCAGAAGACAAACAGTGCAAAATGTTTAATAAAGTCCATTTTCAAAAATTATTTTTAGCTAACAATTCAAGCATTTAAAGGGGCACTGCCATCAAAATTTGTATATATTGCAGTCATCATATTATATAGCACTGTGCACGTATGTAATGTAAGGAGGTGGACAGTAGGTGTGGTTAGTCAGTGTTCCACGGCACTCACTACTGAGTGTCGCCATCTGCTGATCGAACTGAGTATGCAGGAACTAAAAGAAGGGGGAAGCATTTCCGGAGGAAAGAACTTGAAGGAGACGCCAGGTCAGGTGATAGCTGTGGCACAGTCATCAAATATAAAAGGTCGGAGTGGTGAGGCAGGAACTCAGTCAGCGCCAGCATGTTATTAGCGGAGAAAACATGAGAAATGTAATATACTAGTGTTTGTCCCAGAAGCGGAACATCCAAAGCGTGACAGGCGAGACGTCATTGGTCAAGCACTGAAGCTCAGACTTTGCTGGACAAGACCTGAGGCCAAGACTCAGTAGGTCAATGATGCACTATAAAAGTCGCCGCCGCCATTTTGGGTTCACTCTGCTGTGAATTTACTTAGGGACAGGACGCTGCTGTTCTGACTCTGAGCGACAGTTTGAGCTAGCGATTTGCTTTATTGTGCTTTACCCAGGCTACTTTAGCAACCACTGTGAGAGAAGCTTTCTTTTGCCTTGCAGCGCTGTTCACGGCTGTCTGCGAGGTCTCTGTGTGTGAGTGCAGCTCACGCTGTAGTGTGTTCTGCATCCACCTCCGGTTGTAGTCCGCTCAGCGTGCGTCATTGCCTCATGCATTGTCCTTTTTTGCATTAGTGCTGCTAATTTTTCCAGATTTCTCCTATTAGTGTGGTTCCATCCGTATCCAACTAGAATATTTGCAAACACTATATAGGAGTAGATAGAGGAGTCTTTCTGCTGGCTTGTGCCCTGCAGCCCCAGCCAGATTAGTATTAGCCTATTTTTTGGAGACTCATCTATTGCATTGTAGGTTACCTTCCAGCATTGTAATAGCTACAATAAGTTTGTGATACTATCGGTTTTACATCTTTGGGCACATCCAGTGTCTTTTTGTGAGAAAAAAAAAAAGTTAATAAAGTTCACCAAACACTCCACTTTACAGTTGTGTAGGCCACATTAGCTCATATAATAACATACAAAGCCATCCACAACCTGTCTCCTCCATACATCTGTGACCTCGTCTCCCGGTACTTTCCTGGACGCAACCTCCGATCCTCACAAGATCTCCTTCTCTACTCCCCTTTTATCTCCTCTTCCCACAATCGCATACAAGATTTCTCTCGCGCATCACCCCTACTCTGGAACTCTCTACCACAACATATCAGACTCTCCCCTACCATCGAAACCTTCAAAAAGAGCCTGAAGACCCACCTCTTCCGACAAGCCTATAACCTGCAGTATCCACCGATCGACCAAACCGCTGCATGACCAGCTCTACCCTCGCCTACTGTATTTTCACCCATCCCTTGTAGATTGTGAGCCTTCGTGGGCAGGGTCCTCTCTCCTCCTGTACCAGTTATGACTTGTATTGTTCAACATTATTGAACTTGTTTTTATGTATACCCCTCCCTACATGTAAAGCGCCATGGAATAAATGGCGCTATAACAATAAATAATAATAATAATTAAAGTCTAGTCCACACTTTATAAAATTAGTGTTTCTTATACCTGTTAGCAGCTGTTCAGGAATAAGCACACTAAGTTCTTAGTACTTTTCTGCCTATTTTTATCAGTCTACCAAGATGAGGAAGGCAGGGAGTATGGTATGTGGTCGTGGGCGTGGAGTTTCTGCAGGGAGAGGACGTGGGGATTCTGTGCCTGCTGCGGGCACCAGTGACTCAGCATCCCCCAGTTTTACCAGGGAACAGTCCTTTATGCGCAGCTTTGTAGGAGCACGCTGTACCCCACTGCTGCGGGCCGAACAAATTGAAGCCGTTGTCGGATGGATGGCAGCTGATGCATCGACTTCAATTAGTTCCAGATCCTCTCAGGTCCAGAGCACTGAAGAGCAACCATCTGTCTCTTCACCACCTGCCAAATTGCCCAGGCAGTCAGAGAGCCCTGGACAGGAGCCATCTCTACTTCTGTTCTCTGAATCTGTTGGCTTGGAAAGAGGGAGCCAGCCAAGCAGCATTCGAGAATTTGAAGAAGAGGTAGTATGCAGTGATGCGCAACAGCTTTGTTTCTCTGAATCTGAAGAGGCGGGTGGGCCAGTGCCTATGGTCAGCACACCTCAGTACACATCTGATGATGAGACTCAGGTGCCACTTTCTGGTGCGTACTGTGCTGTCGAGACTACCCAGGAGAAGCAGTCGTTTGAAGAGAGTAGTGTAGATGATGAGGTCCTTGATTCATCATGGCGTGAGGTACAGGAAGGTGGTGGGAGCAGCTCTGAGGAAGAGATTCCCCAAACAGCCAAAAAAGGAGGGAGAGGGAGAGGGCAGTCTCGGCTGCCTGTAGCCTCCACTTCGGCACTCATTAGGAGCATGCCTCTTCCAAAACAGAGCCCAAAACGGGGGCTCCCAAGACTTGCAGGGCCTGGTCCTTTTTGACACAGTAGCAAGCTGTGTAATCAGAAAGTGAAAAAAAGGAAAAGTGTCAGCAACCTCTCAATACCACAAATATGTGGAAACATGTGCAGACCAAGCACGTGGTGGAGTTACAAAGACACACTGAAGACCTAGGCCAACCTACAGCGCCACCTACCACCTCTTCAGCTCGTGTTGTAGCTTCTTCCTCCAGCACACACACAGCTGGTTCGGCTTCCTCACAGGATCGCCATGGAAGAACCTCTGGCACTGTTGTACAGAGACACAGTGTCATTCCACCCACAGCACCACATTCCCTGTCATCCTCACACTCCCAGGCCAGTCTACAGCCATCAGTAGCACAGGCATGGGAGAAAAGGCACCCATTCTCGGCAAACCACCCCCGAGCACAGGCTCTGAATGCTGGCATTGCAAAACTACTGTCCCTTGAAATGCTCTCATTCAGGCTGGTGGAGACTGACACCTTCCGTAACTTCATGGCATTGGCGGTCCCACAATACAACGTGCCCAGCTGCTTTTATTTCAGCAGGCAAGCCGTCCCTGCCCTGCAAAAGCATGTGGAGGGAAAAATTAAACATGCGCTACTAAACGCCGTCAGTAGCAAGGTCCACCTGACCACTGATGCGTGGACCAGTAACCATGGACAGGGAGGGTAAATGTTGTGGAGCCGGGTACAGATCTTGAGAGTGGCGCTGTACGTGTTCTGCCAACTCCAAGCATTGCAGGAATCCAGTCTGTACACATTGACTCCTCCTCATACTCCAGTTCCTCTGAATAAGCGCTGCAGGAGCAGTCACAGTCTACCTCCACATGGACCTGTGAACGCTTACCTATTACGACCGATATGAGCACAGCCGTGGCCAAGCGTCAACAGGCCGTATCGAAATTAATTTCTTTGGGGAATCGAAGCCACACAGCGCAGGAGTTCTGGAATGCCATCAAGCAGGAGACCGACGTGAGGTTTGTGCCAGCGAATCTCCAGCCAGGCATGGTAGTGTGTGACAATGGCCGAAACCTGGTGGCAGCTCTGGGCTTAGGCAACCTCACTCACATCCCACGTCTGGCACATGTGCTCAACTTGGTCGTGCAGAGTTTTTTGAGGGACTATCCAGAATTTGATGCACTGCTGCACAAGGTCCGCATAGAGTGCGCTCACTTGCGGCGTTCCAGCATGGCAAGATCACACATTGCAGCTCTGCAGCGACAATTCTGCCTTCCGGAACATCGCATCATATGTGACCTACCCACCAGGTGGATTTCAACGTTACATATGTTGGAGAGGTTGTGTGAGCAGCAGGCAGCAGTAATGGAGTACCAGCTGCATCAGGCGCAAACAAGTCGCACTGCGCGCCGTTCACACTTCACCACCACTGAGTGGGCCTCTATGAAGGACATCTGCCACGTTTTGCGTGCCTTCGATGATTCCACGCGGATGGCGAGTGCAGATAATGCACTAGTCAGCATGACTATCCCCCTTATCTGTCTGCTTGAAAAAACACTGCAAGAACTAAGGGAGGAGGTTGTGGAAGAGGTGGAGGATGAGGAGTCACAAATGCCATCTGCTTCTGGACAGTCTGCGCAACGTGGTTCCTCACAGAGGCCTAGGCAGGGGACACTTTGTGAGGAGGATGAGGAGGAGTCAATGGAGGAGGAAGACATCTGTCCAGAGGAGGGAGGTACACAATGCTCTAGTAGTCAGTATGTAGAGCGAGGGTGGGGTGATGCAGAGCAGGCAGAGATGACGCCTCAAGCAGGGGACAGCGTTTCTTGGCCAGTTGGCAGTCTGCAGCACATGTTTGATTTCATGCTGCAGTGCCTGAGAAATGACCGCCGCATCGCCCACATTCTCAACACAGCTGATTATTGGGTGTACACCCTCCTAGATCCTCGCTACCGGGACAACTTACAAAGCCTCATAACACTGTTGAACCGGGAGCGTAAAATGCGGGAGTACCAAGACACACTGGTGCATTCCATCATGTTCTCCATTCCACCCGAGAGCAGTGCTGCTAGTGCTTTACAAAGCAGCTCAGTGCGTCGAGGCAGTGGAGGAAGCTCTGCACAAAGAGGGAGCAGAAGCAGCGCCTCAGCACAAGGCAAGACCAGTATGGCCCAAATGTGGCAAAGTTTTGTGTCCCCGCCACAAATGTCTACACCATCACAGATGGCTCCAGTCAGCAGGAGGCAACGTTTCCGTCAGATGGTGACAGACTACATGTCTTGCCCTCTCAGTGTTCTCCCACACGGCTCTTCCCCCTTCAAATTTTGGGTCTCTAAGCTGGGTACATGGCCAGAGCTTAGCCAGTATACATTGGACGTGGGCCTGAGACCGTCTGAGCCTGCCTCCTGATCTGTAGACATAGGTTTTTAATGTGTAAACTATGCTATACATACCTGTAATCCGGTGATACGTTACCCTTTCTCACCTTTGTCCAATCACGTCTAATCCATACTGGGCCTGAGACCGTCTGAGCCTGCCTCCTGATCTATAGACATAGGTTTTTAATGTGTAAACTATGCTACATATATACGTGTTATCCGGTGAAACTGTACCCTTTATCAACTTTCTACAATGTTGTCGAATCCATACTGGGCCTGAGAACGGCTGCAGAGCTGTTAAGCAAGCTACAGCACCTGTTGTTTGGACACGTAATTTTTTCATTTTGTCAGGAATGCCGGTTAGCCCTGATTCCGTAATTGCGGTTGACCTGCACTTACTGGGAAATCATCGTTCGCGGGGAATAATTGGAATCCCAGATCTCCATCACTAACGGTGTTCAGCAGGTTATCAGCACCTGTAAGCGACAAAAGCTGGTCCTTTCAGCGTAGCGCGCATGCAGCCCCGGACACGTAAGGGCATGATAGACCTGTTATTGCTCGATCTCACGTGCCAGAGCCTCGCGTATTCCTCTAGTAAGCTTGACGCGTACCGCGGGTGGCATGCCGGAGTCTCGGTCGTTAACGGAATAAAGCTGAGAAATCGCTAGCACAACTACAAACGGACATACCACACCACACACAGAAACGACAAAGCTTGCAATCTGTCCTTCTTTTCTGTAGCTTGTATGGTTGTGGTTTCCCTGGTGGAGTCCAATTAAGCCACATGATCCACTCCTGGTGGTGCCCTTTTGGATATTCCTTTAAGGTTCAGCTTTGCAATCATACAGCCCCCAGAAACCAAACACTTTGCCTTCATGGACGCAGTTTGGAGGTTCGTGGGAATAACGCCGCCCCATCGCCAGTTGCCATAATTTATTGGTGGGCAGTCCAATGGTATATGATCGTGTTCGATTTCAGAATTTTTTTTTTTGGTTTGTATTTTACATTTTTATTCCAGCCTTTCTTGACTTCATAAGGGCATGACAAGCCTATATCTGTGTCTCCTCCACCTCCTTCTTTTACTCCTCCACCTCTTTTCTAAATGTAGTTGCCCTTTTCCATATGTTATTTTTGTCTTCTGAGCATTTTGTCTGCTTTGGGACACGTTTAAAGGTGTTTTGTAATTGTTTTCTATGTGTTTTGTATGTGTTTGTGTTTGCCTGCCATTGTTTTGAATGGGGTTTGACGCTGTTCTTCGAACGTTCGATGAACTTGCCTTCTGTGCGACGAACCAAAACACTAGCGGGGTGGCTCAACACTACTCCTGAAATGTAGAAGTACATTGTTAATGTTTAAACTACGCTATATATACCTGGTATCTGGTGATACTGTACCCTATCTGCCAGGAAGTCCTCCTCCAACCAACACTCTAAGTGTATCATTGACACCTGGAACATTGTCCCACATGTGTGATTATTTCTTGCGGATCTTCTTGTTATATTGTGGTGTGATCCATCCTGAGCGTGTGAGTGTCTATGGGTTACTCCTGCAATTTAGATGTACATTTAAAAATTACCCCAACACTGTATACAGCTCTACGCTTGGGATACATTACCCATGTACTGCTTGTTATATTCTAGTCTAATCCAAACTGACCAAGTGAGAGTTATTTTCTGACTGTGGAAATAAATACTGAAATTGACAACAATGACACCTACACTGTGTACAGCTGTACTCTTGAGATCCATTACCGTTTTACGGCTTTTTAGATTGTGTTGTAATCCAATACTGAGCCTGAGAGTGTCTGTGTGTGCCTCCTCAAATATCTACAGAGATTTAGAATGTTTAAACTATACTATATATACCTGCTATCTGATGATACTGTACACTTTGTCTAATTTTTATATTCTTGTCTAATCCATACTGAGCCTGTAAGCGTCTCTGTGTGACTGATGGAATATATAGGGAGATTGACAATTATCCTTTGACTGAATAGAGCTGTACGCTTCTGATACAGTGCCATATATCTGATGTTATTTTGGGTCTATTTTCTGCAAAATTTTGAAGTTTGGTGGAAGAGACCGTGGACGTGGGCATGGGGGGGCCAGCTGGTGCTGATGGTGGTGGTTCATCTGCTGGTAGTGGCAAAAAGCACAATAGCAGCTAAGGCAGGAGGTGTTGAGCCTGCATCATGGTCTGGCTCCGGAACGCTTGGAAGGCTACCTTTTCTGGGAGTAGGTTAACCGCTTTTAAAGGCGGAGCATGAGGAATTGGTTTTGGCTTACATTGCCGAAACAGACTCCAGCAAATATGCCTTCCTCTTCTGAAGTTTCAAAAAATGCAAGCACTGAGTCGCCAAGTGCTGGCTCCTGGTCAGGAAGAATTCCTTTCCTTGTGTCCTTCACCCCCACCAAAAGTGAATGATGCAGCAGGCCACACTTCACATTAGTCCATGTAGCTCTTTCTATCATACCATGCCTGGGTTATCAAGTCAAATCGTGAATTCCCAAGTGCAAGATGAATCAGACATGGATTGTGGGTGGCCAGCCAGGGCAGTGGGGTTAATTGGTACTGGGCCGGTGTCTCAGAGGGATATGTCACGGTGGTGGTGACCCATTCCGTGGCCCTGGGCGTCCATGCAAAGGGGTGAATTAAGTTTATAGGTGAATGATACATGACGCCACCTGTGGTTTCTGATTAGATTGACCTGCGCTGCAGTGTTGCTTCTCTGGGACAGATTTTGTGGTGCAGCTAAGATATAGAAGCCCTGCACAGGTATGGCCGTAGTCGCAGGGCAGATGAAAGAGTTGGTAGATGGTGTGCAGTGCAGGATGTAGCAGAGCCGTGCGCCAGGCGCAGGAGAAAGATGACAGACACAGTCATGCAGTTCCTTTACCTGTACTTGGTAAGTGCCGTCCAGGACCCAGAGTACAGATGGAGAAGGAGTTGGTCAGCCTGGAAGCCAATTTGGAATTCTCTCTCTGCAGATAGTTAGTATGGCCTCCGTTCTAGCGCTTATCTGAGGTATTCGCAGTGCTGAGTTCAATGAAGTTCCCCCTGTTGACTCTCTTTTGGAACTTTCTCATATTGTAGGCAGCCCTAGCCTTTTCCTTCTGGCTCCCACACGTCGATGCTGGGGCCTCCGAGCCTTAGTTGGGTACAGAGCATTTACAACTGCTACTTCCTCTGGTTTCGGCTGCAGGAACGTCAGTGTCCCTACAAATTCGGAGACCGGAATCCGGACCATGCCCTCCAGCTAGGAATGAGCCTTAACTCTGCTCATCCTCCAGCTCCCCTTCTCACATCCACACACTTCCCCTTCCCTGCACAGAGTGCCCTAACTTACCTCCTCCCGACCACAGAGAGCAGCTCCTCAGCAGTCAGGTTCAGAGCTCTCCCTGCTGGCCTGGAGTGGGAAATGTGTTGTGTGTTGGTTGAACTGCTAGAGAGATCCTTCGTTGCTCCCAAGCATGACATCACACTCCCTAGGAGGAAGGTAATGCCACTGTGGCGACCGTACTCCTGGGGACGCCACAAGTGCACTGATGCCCAGCCACTGCTAGATGATTCTGCTAGTACATTGACCCTGACCACTACATTCCCCTCACACTCTACACAGCCAGAATGTGACCCTGAGGAAACTCAGGTTCACCTTCCCGCATACTGTACCATCTTACAAGGTGACAAAGAGGAAGGTGCAGATGAAAGTGCAGGTTCCTTGAACAGGTGGGGGGCATACTCATGGGCAATGGCACTGGCACAGGGCCCCTCATAGTACGCAAAAGTGTCTCTGCCAGTGGGGTGGGAGGGCCCACCCGCCGGCGCCGTCAGACACACCGCCACACACCGCCATACTCTGAGGGGCCCTGTGCCAGTGCCGTCGCCAACAAGTGGGCCCCCCCTGCTTGCTACGGATCACAGCACTTGCAAAGTTGAAATACTTACCTCTCCCTGCTCCACCGCCATGACGTCTTCCGCGTGTCCTGACACTGATATTCTGATCAGAGAGCGCAATGACATCACGTCTGTACGCCCTCTGCCTAAACAGCCAAGTGCAGTGAGATGGAAGATGGGGACAACGAGGAGTCCAGACTAGTACAGGGATTCCCTAGCGAGGAGACTTATTTAATTGTTTTCAATGTTGGGACAGCAATTTTTGGGGAGCACTATATTCTGGAGAATGATATATGGGGCCCACCATACACTGGAGCATTCCAAAGGTGGACATCAGACACTGGAGCAGCATTTACAGGGCCCATTATACACTGGAGCATTAGAAATGGGGCCCATTATATATGGAGCATTATTTGGGCCCATAAGACAGTGGAGCTTCATCAATGGGGACCAACATATACTGTAGCATTATGTGGAGCTCATCATATACTGTTTCAAACATTATATGGGACCAATGATTCTGTATGGAGAAATATATGGGCCTCATTACTCTGTATAGCGCACTATGCGGTGCCCATAATACTGTATGGAGTAATATACTGTCCGTTTTTGGAGCTATTGGAGAATTTAAAATCGATATCAGTCATGAGATGTAAAAAGTGAAGTATTTTTCATTGTACTATACCGCTATTTCTCTACCGTATCGGAGCATCATGAGTTGTGGTATGTGTTAAAGGGGCGCTCTTTGGCCCAGTGCACATGAAATCCTGGAGCCAGCCCTACCCCTCCACAACTTTAGTCAAATAACCCCCAGTTTTCAGTGCGCAACTATTATTATGAAGTAAATTAAGGTTGACAAGCTTCAGTAATAAAAATTGATGTTTTTGCCATTCAAATGGGCACTGTAGGTGTGTTTCCTGTCCTCCACTCACTGCCGACTTTGCTTCCCCATTGACTTGCATTGAGTTTCGTGTTTCAGCCGGCCTTCGACTTTTCACGATAATCGGCCGATTTCGTTCGACCCGACTTTTGAGAAAGTCGGGTTTCATCCCGACTCGACCCGAAAAAAGGCAAAGTCGCTCATCTCTACTCACTGGCTCTGTATGCATTAGACTGGAATATAAACAGAAGTAAATGTGTAATGTATCACAAGCTTACAGCTGTATAAAGTGATGTGTTAACCGTAAATCTACAAATATATTTACGGAGTAATAGACAGACAATCACTGGCTGAGTATGGATTACAACAGAATGTTAATTGCAAAAAAGGGTATTGTATCAAAAGTGTACAGCTGGATACAGTGTTTGGCTAAATGTAAATCTCTGTATATATTTCCGGAGTCACCCTCAGACGCTCACTCAGTCTGGATTTAACCATAATACAAAATGTTTAAAAAAGGCACTGGATAACAAGATAGCAAGTATATGTATTGTAGGGTACAATTTAAATCTCCATATATATTTCCGAAGTCACCCTCAGACAGTCACCCAGTATGGATTTGACCGTAATACAAAATGTCAAACAAAGGTACTGTATCACAAGATAGGAGGTGTATATACAGTAGTATAGGGTAAAATGTTTTTCTCCGTATATATTGAATGAGTAAACCACACACGCTCACTCAGTATGTATTATACCGTAAGCAAAAATTAAGAACAAAGGTACTGTATCATCAAATACCAGGTGTATATAGTGTAATAGAAAATGTTAATCTCCCTATATATTTCCGTAGTCTCATAAAGATAGTCAGCATGTATTTATACGTGATACCATCCGGTACACGGTAGTGTGTGAGGAGCGTACAGCTCTATATGGTGTGTGAAATAATGAACGTTCTTTCACTGCAGGAAAACAGACTAAAAGTAGGAGTGCTGTGTAAAAAGCAGTCTGCACAGCAGTGTCCACACAGCAATACTGCTGTAAGGCAGGCTAATAATCAGCGCTGCTGCACACAAGGAAATCCTCCCCTGTCACTGCACACTAACTGTACACAACAATTGCGTTCAGCGCAAGCACATGACAACTTCTGATTACAGGCCTAAGTGTCTCCCAAATCATAAACAGCGTCAGCAACCTCTCCCTACTGTAAAGATGGGCAGATGAAAAATGGCGGTCGGCGGTGAGGGCTTTTATACACACTCCCTATATACAGGGGTTGGACCGAATAATGCAGCCAAACACCTAACGTGTTGTCATCATATTCTTCAAACATGTTATAAACATGCAAACCGTACCATATGTAAATGTTTTGTAGTTGATTATTTGTGTCTTGTGATATGTTTATGTAAATTAAATGTTTGTTTTGCATAATTCTAAGAACATTGAGGAAAAACTTATACCAATTGAAGACCTCTCTGATTTTCAAAGAGCCCAAATTGTTGATGCTGGTATGGCAGGCGCTAGTGTAACAGAAAGTGACCGTATGCTTGGTGTGTCAAGCAGTACTGTCTCCAAATTAATGAATGCATTTGAAAGAGAAGGAAAAACGTCTGTAGCAAAGCACAGGTCCGGCCGAAAGTCGAAGTTGACTGAGAGAGTTACTGTCGGACTGTAAAGCGAATTTGGATAGAGGATCGCCAGACCACTGCTCAGAAAAATAATGCAGAGCTCAATGAACACCTACAGAACACAGTTTCCACGAAAAAAGTTTGTTCGCAACCGTAAAACATGGCGGATGTTCTGTGATGATCTGGGGTGATATTTTGTGGACATACGCCGGGCCAATGATATCCCTTAATTGAAGAAGTAACAGCCGCGATTATTTAGGCATTTTGGGCAACCAAGTGCATCCTGTGGATGAAGCACTGTTCCCGGAGGGGAACGCCATCTTTCAGGATGATAATGCACCAATTCACACAGCTCGAATCGTTAAAGCATGGCACGAGTAACACTGTAATGAAGTTGAGCATCTCATATGTCCCCCACAATCCCTAGACCTCCACATTATTGATCATTTATGGCAGATTTTTTAGATTCAAGTTATAAGTCGATTTCTGCCACCATTGTCGCTCAAAGAACTGTTTGGTGTTTTAACTGAAGAATAGGCTACAATTCCTTTGGAAACAATTCACACCTTGTATGAATCCATACCTTGGATAATCGAGGCTGTAATCACCGCAAAAGGTGGACCTACACCATATTAACCTAAGTTTGGTTGATGTTTCCATGTATTTCCATTATTTTTTCCAACCACCGGATTTCAAGAGTCAACCACACCCGCTCACTCAGTCAGTATGGATTTAAACGTACTCAAACAAGTTGAAAAAAGGTACTGTATCAGCAGATACAAGGTGTATTCAGTCCAGGGGTAATTGGAAATATCCGTCTATATTTCCGGAGTCAGAGAAATACACTCCCAGGCTCAGTATGGATTAGACAAGAATATAAAATGTCCAAAAAGGTTAATATATTACAAGCGTACAGCTGCATACAGTGTTGGTGTCATTTTAAATCTCCTTATAGTTTTGCAGAGTCTGACACAAACTGTCACAGGCTCAGTACGGATTTCACCAGAATCTAAAAATTAGAAAAATGGAAATGTATTCGAAGCGTACAACAGTATACAGTGTTGTGGTACTTTTAAATATTCGTATATATTTCAGTGTCAGTAAGCCAGTCCAGACTCTCCACTACAGGAAACCAGATGGATAAAAGTGCAGAAGCAAAGTCGAGTGATTGCTGAAATTTTGGAAATTACTAATCACGGGAATACCTCCCGAATTCACAGAGGCGATGGTGACCCTCAATGAATTTGTCTGTGGAGACTGCGAAAACGTTTTTTTGTGAATAAAGGGTTGCTGTATCGCAGTAGCGTGGATCCCATCACCGTTACTTGTCTTCATCAAATTGTGATGACAGGGAGAGATGTACACATGGTCCTCACTGCCTATCATGATCTGTCTGTTCACTTTGGAGTGCAAAAGACAGAAGCCACAGGCCGTAGGAGATTCTATTGGATTGCTGTGAGAGGAGACATTGAAAAATGGTGGCAGGAATGTCACACGTCTGTGACTAGGAAAACTGTGAAAGCTGATAATAAAGCACTCCTGCATCCGATTGTGAGACGACGTCCATTACAAATGGTAGCCATTGATCATCTGAAGGTAGAGCCCAGCAGGACTGGCAATAGATACGTTTTAACCATCATCGATCAATTCAGCAAAGTTGTAGTGCCCGTCCCTGTGAAGGATTTAACTGGCCAGATTACGCAGCGGTGGAGCAGGGAGAGGTAAGTCTTGCAAGTGCTTGGGCCCTGAGCAAGCAGGGGGAGGCACACTCGTGGGTGGCGGTACTGGCACAGGGCCCCTCATAGTACGCCAGTGTGTCTGATGGCGAGTGGACCCCCCTACCATCAGAGACACTTTATTGTACTACGAGGGGCCCTATGCCAGTGCCGTCGCCCAAGAGTGGGCCCACCCACCTGTTCAGGGCAACGGCACTTGCCCGGGTGCGCCAGGGGGTGACCCCGGCCATGGGTGGGGGGCAGCCCAGTTAGGGTGGTTGAAAAAATGGCATATGTTGATGTGTAGGCTGTATATTCAGCAGCTGCAAATGGAGGAAATGGAGAAGTACAAGGAAGAGGAGGACAAAAGTGAGACATTTTTATTGCCACCTATGTGTCATCAGGGGAAGGTGGGACAAAATCCTTTGATACCCATGCATGGTTCATTTTAATGAAGGTTAGATCATCAACATTTTGGGTCAACAGAAGGGTCCTTTTTTCTGTGAGGATTGATCCAGCAGCACTGAAGACTCTTTCAGATAACACACTAGCAGCAGGGCAAGGGAGCTCCTGTAAGGCATATTGTGCCAATTCAGGCCAGGTGCCGAGTTTAAAGGCCTAATAGTCAAAGGGGAATGACCTGTGAGGGAGAACATCGATATGGGAGGAGAAGTAGTTTGTAACCATAGTTGACAACTGTCATGTCCACTATGTCTGTCATGCCGCTAGATGCCTGGAGCAGTGTGCGCGTGCGCCTTACCTCATGGCTGCACGCTGTTGCTGGGTAACCATCCGTCTCTGTCTGACTCTGCAATCCGCTGTATTCCTGGAAAACCCCTGATCATGTGACTCTTCCTATGTTCCAGTCCTGCTCTGATTCTGCAATCTGCTGTATTCCTGGAAACCCCTGATCATGTGACCTTTCCAATGTTCCAGCCCTGCTCTGATTCTGCAATCTGCTGTATTCCTGGAAACCCCTGATCATGTGACCTCCTCTATGGTTCTACCCAGGCTGTTCTAGCGATGCTCTATATGATTTTGGAGGATCTGAACCCAAAGTCCCTCCCTGGTCCTGACCCGGAAGTACTGGTGCTATGGTGCTATATCAGACCGCCCCTCCCTATGGTCAGGGCCTGAGTATCGTGTTGCTTCCCTGCATGGCCTGCTGGGTCACTCCTGTATTCTGTGCCCCTGCACTTTGCTATGTCGTGTGTCTCTGCACACGCTCTGTGCTTGTACTCCGTCTCTTCTCCCGTGCCTTGTCTTATGTTTGTCTGTTGTGCTATGTTCATCCTTGTCCTGCTTGGACTTGTTGTCCTTATGGTGTTTTCTGCCTTGCCCGTTTCTGCCATATCTTGCCTTCGCTTTGCTCAGTCTTGTGTTCCCTCCTCTGTTCTCTGTTCTTGCCTGTTCTCCCTTGCTCTGAACTATGATGCTCTGTTGTGCCACCTGGCTCATGCACCATTCCTGCTCTCTGATCTATGGTGTGCTCTAGCACGTTCTCTGACTAGTCCCAAGGCTCTGCCTTGGTCCGACTCTGGGCTTCAGCCTATGCTCCGCTGCTAGCTCTGTTCTCACTCTGATCTGACTCTGTGTCTCTGCCTAAGTTTCCGCTCCGTGTTCCTACCTGCCTAGCTCTGCCTTGTTTCTTCTCTTGCTTTGCTTTGTTGCTTTGTTTGCCCTTTGCATGCGCCTGGCCTTCCTAGCCTCCTGCTTGTGCCTCAGTCGTGCCCGCCCTAGCCGTGCCCGCCTGCTTGTGCCTCAGCCGTGTTCATCGGTCAGTGACAGCTGTGTCGCCTGCTATTCCTCAGCCGGGTTCGCTGGAGTCTTGCCCGCCTGTTAGTACTTCACACCGATCAGCTAGCCAGTGCCCCAGCCATGCTCTCTGTGCTCCCTTGCACTTCACGCTGTTTCTGCACTGTGCTCTACGTGCTCTCTATATCACACGCAGGTCCTCGCCTGCCCTTGGCATACATCCCCGTGCTTCTTTAAAAGTACGCGCAGGTTTTGCCATGTACCCTGTCGTGCCCTCTAGCACGCACAGGTCCTAGTCTGTACCTTGTCTCAAACCCTGACACTGGCATGCCTCTCTGCGCGCGCAGGCCTCCGTCCTTGAACCTGACCCTGGCGTGTCCCTCAACACGCGCAGGCCTCCGTCCTTGTACCTGTCCCTGGCGTGTCCCTCTACACGCGCAGGCCTCCGTCCTTGTACCTGTCCCTGGCATGCCCCTCGGCATTCGCAGGCCTCCGTCCTGGAACCTGATCCTGGCGTGTCTCCTAGCACGCACCCTGCCTCGTCCCCTGGTTTATCTGCCGGATTCCTGAAGCCTGCCGACCGCTGCCAGAGGTCCGGAACCAGATGACTTCACCCTGATGCTTGGATCCTGTCAGTCCTTGCCAGTCTTACGGAGTCCGATGCCTTCACACCTGTTTTGGATCCTGGCATGTTTTCTTGCACACACTCTGCCTTGGACTCTGGCATGTCTCTGAGTATTCACCTTGTCTTGGACTCTAGCGTGTCCTAGCATGCATCCCTCCTAGGAACTCTGGTGTGACCCCTAACACGTACCCTGCCCTGGACTCCGGTATGTTTTCTGCACGTGTTTTGTCTGGAACATTTGGCATGCCCTTGCACGCGCCTTGCCGTGTTTCACCGTTTGTGCCCTGCATCTGATTCCCTGTTTTTGCCTTGTATCTGATTAAAGTGTGTAACCACGTTTGCTGAAGAAACCTTGTGACCTCGCTTATGTTTCATATCCTGTTCGTCCTGTTGCCAGACACTCAATAGTGTCTCCCTGAGCTGGCCGTCTGGTCCAGCTGCCGTGGTGGCTCACCCCCTTGGTCTTGCCCCTGACACTCCGTGTACAGGGGGTGGGTTCTCACTAGGTCAGCTCGCCCTAGGTGGGTGGGTGCTACGGCCCAGAGGGTCCACTCTAAAAGGAAAAATGACTCAGCGTAAGCTGACGCTCGTCACAACAACTGCTGTCTCCTGTCATTTGCAATTTATTCTGTATTAGCAGTCATGTGAGCGGTACTTGAAAAATCAGTCCACAACATGGTCATGAAACCCCTGTATCCAACGCCACTTTGGCTGTGTGCACCACGAACACCTCTTCCATTTTGACCTCTACGGCTCGTGGGAGAACCAGCATTGCTGCTGTGTGCTGGGAATGCCTCCAACAAACGGTTTACCAGAGTTGCTTGTTTGTTAGCCAATATTATCTCTAGGTTCTCCTGTGGCATGATGTTCTGTAATTTGCCTTTATAGCATGGGTCGAGGATGCTGGCCAACCAGTAGTCATCATCCTTCATCATTTTGGCAATGCGGGGGTCCCTTTTTAGGATCCGCAAGGCATAATCACACATGTGGGTCAATGTTCCAGGTGTCAATAGTGCACTGCCAGTGGTGGGTGGAGGAGCACTTTCTTGGAAATCCACATCCCTCCAGTCACACACAAACCCTGGACCTGACCTTGGCATGCCAACATTATCTCTTGCCCCCTGAGAAGCATCCTCCTCCCCCAAAAAATCATCCCCCTCGCCCTCCTCTTCCTCTTCTTCCTCCACCTCGTCCAGGTCAGTTGCCCTCGCTGACAATGGCTGACTGTCATCAAGGCTTCTCTCCTCCTCTTCCTCCTTCTCTGCTGCAGACGCATGATCCTTAATGTGTGTCAAAGTTTGCATGAGCAGACGCATAAGTGGTATGCTCATGGTCATGATGGCGTCGTCTGCGCTTACCAGCCGTGTGCATTCCTCAAAACACTGAAGGACTTTACAGAGGTCTTTCAGCTTTGACCACTGCACACCCGACAATTCCATGTCTTCCCTCAAACTGCCTGCTCATGTATCCTCCCACAAATGCATTACGGCCTGCCTCTGTTCGCACAGCCTCTCAACCATGTGCATGGTGGAGTTCCACCTTGTTGCAACGTCGATAATTAGGCGGTGCTTGGGGAGGTGGTGCGATCGCTGCAGCTTCTGCATACGACTGGAGTGTACAGGTGAGCGACGGATGTGCGAGCACAGTCTTTGCTCCTTATTGAGCAGGGATGTTAACTCAGGATAATTATTTAGGAAGCACTGCACCACCAGGTTCAAGGTATGAGCCAGGCAAGGTATGTGTCTGAGTTTTGCGAGTACTATGGCTGCCACAAAATTCCTGCCGTTATCACTGACTACCTTGCCTGGCTCAAGATGTAGACTGCCCAGCCATGACTCCGTTTGTTGATGCAAGTAGTCGGCCAGTACCTCCGCAGTGTGTCTTTTGTCGCCCTAAAACATCATCGTTAAAACAGCCTGCTGCCGCTTACCACTAGCTGTTCGATAGTGGGACACCTTGTGTGCAACACTGGCAGCTGTGGATGGAGTGCTCGTGCGACTGCGCTCTGTCGACAAGCTTTTGCTTCTGGAGGAGGAGGAGTAAGGTCGAAAGCCAACAGCCATCTGTTTCCTATACCGTGGGCTAGGCAGCACTGTTCCACCGCCGCTGTCCCCTGTGGAGCCAGCATCCACCACAATAACCCAGTGCACAGTGATGGATACGTAACGGCCCTGGCCATGCCTTCTGGCCCATGCATCTGTTGTGAGGTGCACCTTTCCACTCACTGATTGAGTGCATGGACAATGCGGTCTTTCACATGCAGGTGGAGGGCAGGGATGGCTTTTCGAGAAAAGAAGTGCCGACTGGGTAGGTCATAGCATGGGACAGCGTAGGCCATGAGCTCTCAGAAAGCTTCGCTTTCAACCAAACGGAAGGGCATCATCTCTAATGAGATCAGTTTGGCAATGTAGTCATTCAAAGCCAGTGTACGTGGATGAGAGGATGAGTACTTTCTTGTCCTACTTAGAGTGTCTGGAAGGGTGAGCTGGACTTGAGAGCTGCATAGGGGGAACTAGCGGTGGACATTAAGGACTGAGAGGGGGTTGGTGATGGTGATGGTGGTGTCGGTGATGGCCTAGATTCAGTATTTTTTTGCAAAAACATTGTGATTCCCTGACTGCTTTGGCCTTGCAACGACACCTCAACATTTCTTGCTGGTGGGGTGCTTAGCGGTGGCCTTTCAGTGGGGGAAGCAATGGAGCATGGCTCGCTACCTTCAGTTGCAGCAGGTGCACATGTGCTACCTGAGGTTTTGTAGTCCGTCCACGCTTGCAAGTGCATGGTGGTTAAATGTCTAAGCATGCAACTGGTGTTTACATTTCAGAGATTTTTACCTTCTTACAGATAACCTTTGCCTCATCAATATGATTTTGGTCAAAAAAGTGCCACACTGCACTCTTCCTACTATGGTAATTTTCAGGACTTGCACGGTGTGCAAATTTGACCATCTGGCTAAGCTGTCTTGCAACTCTTTTTGTTTTTTTAACTAGTTTTGGTACAGCTATGGCCCAGCTAGATAACTGCTGTTGCGATGTCGATACCTGCTGCGGATCCTTCTCCTGACCTATTGCCAGCGGCACCCTCTTCCCCCAATGGATGCCAATCAGAGTCAACAACTGGGTCATCCATCACCTCCTCTTCAATTTCATCTGCACCTTCCTCTGTGTCACCGAGTAACGTGGTATAGTATGCGAGAAGGGGCACCTGAGTTTCATCAGAGTCAGATTCTGGCTCTGTAGAGTGCAAGGGGAATGTGCTGTGGGTGAATGTACCAGCAGAATCATCTAGCAGTGGCTGTGCATCAGTGCACTCCATGTCAGATTCATCTTGGACTGGGGAATTCAGGATTTGACTTGATAACCCTGGCATGGTATGTGAAAAGAGCTCAATGGAGTAATCTGAAGTGTGTGCTGTGGCATTCTTCACTTTTGGTGGGGGTGAAGGACACAAGGAAAGGTGTTGTTCCTGACCAGAAGCCTGCACTGGCGACTCTGTGCTTGCAGTATTTGTAACTTGAGAAGAGGAGGCAATAGAGCTGGAGGCTGTTTCGGCAATGTAAGCCAAAACCTGTTCCTGATGCTCTGGCTTTAAAAGCGGTTTACCTACTCCCAGAAAAGGGAACCTTAAAGGCCTTCTTGTGCCAGACGATGACACAGGCTCAACACCTGCTGCCTTAGCTGCTATTTACTTTTGCCATAACCAGCAGATGCACCACCACCAACATCAGTACCAGCTGCGCCCCCACGCCCACGTACACGGCCTCTTCCACCATACCTCCTCATGTTTGGGAAAATGTACCAAAAATAATAGCAGAGATATGGTACTGTATGAGAAGAGTACAGCTGTGTAAGGTGTATGGAAAAATTTAAATCTCCGTATATATTTTGTTATTCACAGATGCTCTCCCACTATGTATTTGACCGTAATCCAACCAGCAGATATACCGTACTGTATCAGAAGTGTACAGCTGTATACATTTTTGGTGAAACTGTCAATCTCCATATATTTGTTTGAGGAGTCACACACAGATGCTCTGGCAGTATGTATTTAACCGTAATACAACCAGCAAATATACGGTACTGTATGAGAAGCGGACAGCTCTATACGGTGTATTGAAAAATGGAAATGTCCGTATATGTATTTCTGGAGTCTCTAACACACACACACGCTGTGTCTGTATAGATGTGACCGTAATGTGAACAGCAGATATACGATACTGTTTGAGAAGCAGACAGCTCAATACGGTGTATGGAGAAATGGAAATGTCCGTATATGTATTTACGGAGTCTCACACACACACACACACACACACACGATGACTCTGTATAGATGTGACCATAAAGCGAACAGCAGATATATGATACTGTTTGAGAAGCGGACAGCTCAATATGGTGTATGGAGAAATGGAAATGTCCGTATATGTATTTACGGAGTCTCACACACACACGATGACTCTGTATAGATGTGACCATAAAGCGAACAGCAGATATACAATACTGTTTGAGAAGTGGACAGCTCAATACGGTGTATGGAGAAATGGAAATTAGAGTTGAGCGACTTTTGCTTTTTTAGGGTCGCGTTTCGTTTCGTGAAACCCGACTTTTCCAAAAGTCGGGTCGAGCAAGATCGTCCGACTATAGGGAAAAGTCGGGGTCGTCCCGAAACACGAAACCCAATGTAAGTCAATGGGGAATAAAAGTCGGCAGTGAGAGGAGGACAGGAAACACACCTACAGTGCCCATTTGAATGCCAAAAGCATCAATTCTTCTTACTTAAGCTTGTCAACCTTAATTAACTTCATAATACAAGTTACGCACTGAAAAATGGGGGTTATTTGGCTAAATTTGTGGGGGGGAGGGCTGGCTGCAGGTTTTCATGTGCCCTGGGCGAAAGAGCGCCCCTTTAACACATACCACAACTCATCATGCTCCGATACGGCAGAGAAATAGCGGTATAGTACAATGAAAAATACCTCACTTTTTACATCTCATGACGAGGCCCATCTATTTCTCCATACAAAATCATTGGTCCCATATAATGTTTGAAACAGTATATGATGAGCTCCACATAATGCTACAGTATATGTTGGTCCCCATGGATGAAGCTCCACTGTCTTATGGGCCCAAATAATGCTCCAAACATAATGGGCCCCATTTCTACTGCTCTAGTGTATAATGGGCCCTGTAAATGCTGCTCCAGTGTCTGATGTCCACCTTTGGAATGTTCCAGTGTATGGTGGGCCCCATCTATCATTCTCCAGAGTATAGTGCTCCCCAAAAATTGCTGTCCCAACATAGAAAACAATCAAATAAGTCTCCTCGCTAGGGAATCCCTGTACTTGTCTGGACAGGTGCTGTAGCTTGCTTAACAGCTCGCCAGCCGTTCTCACGCCCAGTATGGATTGCACGTGATTGCACAAAGGTTAGAAAGGGTACCGTATCCCTGGATAACATGTATGGATAGCGTACACATTCAAAATATATGTCTATACAGCATGAGGCAGGCTCAGACGGTGTTAGGCCCAGTATGGATTGCACGTCATTGCACAAAGGTTAGAAGGGGTACCGTATCCCCGGATAACATGTATGGATAGCGTACACATTCAAAATATATGTCTATACAGCATGAGGCAGGCTCAGACGGTGTTAGGCCCAGTATGGATTGCACGTCATTGCACAAAGGTTAGAAGGGGTACCGTATCCCCGGATAACATGTATGGATAGCGTACACATTCAAAATATATGTCTATACAGCATGAGGCAGGCTCAGACGGTGTTAGGCCCAGTATGGATTGCACGTCATTGCACAAAGGTTAGAAGGGGTACCGTATCCCCGGATAACATGTATGGATAGCGTACACATTCAAAATATATGTCTATACAGCATGAGGCAGGCTCAGACGGTGTTAGGCCCAGTATGGATTGCACGTCATTGCACAAAGGTTAGAAGGGGTACCGTATCCCCGGATAACATGTATGGATAGCGTACACATTCAAAATATATGTCTATACAGCATGAGGCAGGCTCAGACGGTGTTAGGCCCAGTATGGATTGCACGTCATTGCACAAAGGTTAGAAGGGGTACCGTATCCCCGGATAACATGTATGGATAGCGTACACATTCAAAATATATGTCTATACAGCATGAGGCAGGCTCAGACGGTGTTAGGCCCAGTATGGATTGCACGTCATTGCACAAAGGTTAGAAGGGGTACCGTATCCCCGGATAACATGTATGGATAGCGTACACATTCAAAATATATGTCTATACAGCATGAGGCAGGCTCAGACGGTGTTAGGCCCAGTATGGATTGCACGTCATTGCACAAAGGTTAGAAGGGGTACCGTATCCCCGGATAACATGTATGGATAGCGTACACATTCAAAATATATGTCTATACAGCATGAGGCAGGCTCAGACGGTGTTAGGCCCAGTATGGATTGCACGTCATTGTACAAAGGTTAGAAGGGGTACCGTATCCCCGGATAACATGTATGGATAGCGTACACATTCAAAATATATGTCTATACAGCATGAGGCAGGCTCAGACGGTGTTAGGCCCAGTATGGATTGCACGTCATTGCACAAAGGTTAGAAGGGGTACCGTATCCCCGGATAACATGTATGGATAGCGTACACATTCAAAATATATGTCTATACAGCATGAGGCAGGCTCAGACGGTGTTAGGCCCAGTATGGATTGCACGTCATTGCACAAAGGTTAGAAGGGGTACCGTATCCCCGGATAACATGTATGGATAGCGTACACATTCAAAATATATGTCTATACAGCATGAGGCAGGCTCAGACGGTGTTAGGCCCAGTATGGATTGCACGTCATTGTACAAAGGTTAGAAGGGGTACCGTATCCCCGGATAACATGTATGGATAGCGTACACATTCAAAATATATGTCTATACAGCATGAGGCAGGCTCAGACGGTGTTAGGCCCAGTATGGATTGCACGTCATTGCACAAAGGTTAGAAGGGGTACCGTATCCCCGGATAACATGTATGGATAGCGTACACATTCAAAATATATGTCTATACAGCATGAGGCAGGCTCAGACGGTGTTAGGCCCAGTATGGATTGCACGTCATTGCACAAAGGTTAGAAGGGGTACCGTATCCCCGGATAACATGTATGGATAGCGTACACATTCAAAATATATGTCTATACAGCATGAGGCAGGCTCAGACGGTGTTAGGCCCAGTATGGATTGCACGTCATTGCACAAAGGTTAGAAGGGGTACCGTATCCCCGGATAACATGTATGGATAGCGTACACATTCAAAATATATGTCTATACAGCATGAGGCAGGCTCAGACGGTGTTAGGCCCAGTATGGATTGCACGTCATTGCACAAAGGTTAGAAGGGGTACCGTATCCCCGGATAACATGTATGGATAGCGTACACATTCAAAATATATGTCTATACAGCATGAGGCAGGCTCAGACGGTGTTAGGCCCAGTATGGATTGCACGTCATTGCACAAAGGTTAGAAGGGGTACCGTATCCCCGGATAACATGTATGGATAGCGTACACATTCAAAATATATGTCTATACAGCATGAGGCAGGCTCAGACGGTGTTAGGCCCAGTATGGATTGCACGTCATTGCACAAAGGTTAGAAGGGGTACCGTATCCCCGGATAACATGTATGGATAGCGTACACATTCAAAATATATGTCTATACAGCATGAGGCAGGCTCAGACGGTGTTAGGCCCAGTATGGATTGCACGTCATTGCACAAAGGTTAGAAGGGGTACCGTATCCCCGGATAACATGTATGGATAGCGTACACATTCAAAATATATGTCTCAGGAGGCAGGCTCAGACGGTGTCAGGCACAGTATGGATTTGACGGCCCAGATTACACAGAGGAGGAGCAGGGAGAGGTAAAGATTGCAAATGCTGGGGCCCTGGCCAAGCAAGGGGGGCCCACTCGTGGGCGTCGGTACTGGCACTGGGCCCCTCATAGTACAGCGGTGTGTCTGACGGCGGGTGTGCACCACCACCGTCAGAGACACTTGATTGCACTATGAGGGACCCTGTGCCAGTGCCCGCGCCCAAGAGTCGGCCTACCCACCTGTCCAGGGCAACGGCACTCGCACGGTGTTGTGCGCTAGGTGGTGACCCCAGCCATGGGGGGGGAGGCAGCACAGTTAGGGAGTTTTAGAAAGTGGCATATGTTGATGTTGGACATTCAACTGATGCAAAAGGCGAAAAAGGTGAAGTACCAGGAAGAGGTGGACCAAAGCAAGCCATTTTTCTGTCACCCTATGTGTCATCAGGGGAAGGTGGGACAAAATCCTTGGAAACCCATGCGTGGTTCATTTTAATGAAGGTTAGATCATCCACATTTTGGGTTGACAGACGGGTCCTTTTTTCTGTCAGGATTGATCCAGCTGCACTGAAGACTCTTTCCGATAGCACACTTGCAGCTGGGCAAGCGAGCTCCTGTAAGGCATATTGGGCCAATTCAGGCCAGGTGTCCAGTTTAGCGGCCCAATAGTCAAAGGGGAATGACCTGTGTGGGAGAACATCGATATGGGAGGAAAAGTAGTTTGTAACCATAGTTGACAACTGCTGTCTCCTGTCACTTTCCATCGATGCATTATTACCAGTTGTGTGAGCGGTATTTGAAAAATCAGTCCACAACATTGTCATGAAACCCCTGTCTCCAACGCCACTTCTGATGTGCGCATCACGAACACCTCTGCCAAGCTGCCCTCGGCCCGTACGGCTCGTGTGAGAACCATCACCGCTGCTGTGTGCTGGGAATGCCTCAAGCAACCGATTTACCAGAGTTGCTTGTTTATTAGCCAATATTAGGTCAAGGTTCTCCTGTGGCATTATGTTTTGTAATTTGCCTTTATAACGTGGATCCAGGATGCTGGCCAACCAGTAGTCGTCATCGTTCATCATTTTGGCAATGCGGGGGTCCCTTTTTAGGATCCGCAAGGCATAATCTGACATGTGGGCCAATGTTCCCGGTGTCAATGATGCACTGCGAGTGCTGGGTGGAGGAGCACTTTCTGGCAAATCCACATCCCTCCAGTCACGCACAAACCCTGTACCAGACCTTGCCACGCCAACATTTTCACTTGCCCCACGAGATGCATCCTCCTCCCCTAAGTAATCATCCCCATCATCCTCCTCCTCCTCCTCCTCTTCTTCCTCCACCTCGTCCAGGAGAGGTCCCTGAGCAGACAATGGCTGAATGTCATCAAGGATTCCCTCCTCCTCTTCCTCCTCATCAACATTGGCTGCAGACGCCTGCTCCTTAAGGTGCGTCAAAGTTTGCATGAGCAGACGCATAAGTGGGATGCTCATGCTTAGGATGGTGTCGTCTGCGCTTACCAGCCATGTGCATTCCTCAAAACACTGAAGGACTTTACAAAGGTCTTTCAGCTTCGACCACTGCACGCCTGTCAACTCCATGTCTGCTCTCAAAGTGCCTGGCCGTGTATCCTCCCACAAATGCATTATGGCCTGCCTCTGCTTGCACAGCCGCTCCACCATGTGCAGGGTGGAGTTCCACCTTGTTGCAATGTCGATAATGAGGCGGTGGTTGGGAAGGTGGAGCAATCGCTGCAGCTTCTGCATAAGAACGGAGTGTACAGGCGACCGGCGGATGTGCGCGCACAGTCTTCGCACCTTCTGGAGCAGGGCTGTTAACTCCGGATAATTTTTGAGGAAGCACTGCACCACCAGGTTCAAGGTGTGAGCCAAGCAAGGTATGTGGCTGAGTTTTGAAAGGGCTATGGCTGCCACAAAATTACGGCCGTTATCACTAACTACCTTGCCTGCCTCAAGATGTACACTGCCCAGCCATGACTCAGTTTGTCGCTTCAAGTACTCGGCCAGCACCTCGGCGGTGTGTCTGTCGCCCAAACACATCATCTGCAACACAGCCTGCTGACGCTTTCCACTAGCTGCTCGATAGGGGGACACATCGTGTGCAACAGTGGCAGCTGCAGATGGAGTGCTCGTACGACTGCGCTCTGTGGACGAGCTGTCGCTTCTGGAGGAGGAGGAGGAGGAGGGTCGAACGCCTACAGCCAACTGTTTCCTATACCGTGGGCTAGGCAGCACTGTCCCACCACCGCTGTCCCCTGTGGACCCTGCATCCACCACATTAACCCAGTGCGCAGTGATGGACACGTAACGGCCCTGGCCATGCCGACTGGACCATGCATCAGTTGTGAGGTGCACCTTTCCGCTCACTGACTGCTTGAGTGCATGGACAATGCGGTCTTTCACATGATGGTGGAGGGCTGGGATGGCTTTGCGAGAGAAGAAGTGGCGACTGGGTAGGTCATAGCGTGGTACTGCATAGGCCATGAGTTCGCGGAAAGCTGTGCTTTCCACCAACCGAAAGGGCATCATCTCAAACGAGATTAGTTTGGCAATGTGGGTGTTCAAACCCAGTGTACGCGGATGAGAGACTGAGTACTTTCTTGACCTACTCATAGTGTCTGGGAGGGTGAGCTGGACTTGAGAGCTGCATATGGTGGAAGTAGCGGTGGACAGGGCGGACTGAGAGAGGGTTGATGATGGTGATGGAGTTGGTGTTCTTTCTGATGGCCTAGAATCAGTCTTTCGTTGATATAACAGTGGGATTCCCTGACTGCTGTGGCCTTGCAACGACACCTCAACATTTGCTGCTGTGCTAACCGGTGGGCTTACAGTGGGGGAAACAATGTAGCGTTGCTGACTACCTTCGTTGTGATCAGTTGCACATGTGGCACTTGAGGTTTGGTGTTGTGTCCACGCTTGCAAGTGCATGCTGGTTAAATGTCTAAGCATGCAACTGGTATTCAAATTTTTCAGATTTTTCCCTCGGCTAAAGGTCTTTGCGCACTTCTTACAGATAACCTTGGCCTGATCATGAAGATTTTGTTCAAAAAAGTGCCACACTGCACTCTTCCTACTTTGGCAGACATTTTGCGGCCTAGCACGCTGTGATCTTTTGACCCTCTGGACAAGCTGTCCAGCAACTCTTTTGATGTTTGGAACCTGTCTTTGGAGTGCTCCGGGCCTGCCAGATAACAGCTGTTGCGATGTCGATGTCTGCTGTGGATGCTCCTCATCTGAGCTATTGGAAGCAGCACCCTCTTCCCCCAATGGATGCCAATCTGGGTCAACAACTGGGTCATCCATCACCTCCTCTTCTATGTCATGTGCACCTTTCTCTGTGTCACCGTGTATGGTGGTATAGTGTGCGGGAAGGGGCACCTGAGTCTCATCAGGGTCAAAATCTGGCTCTGTACACTGCGAGGACAATGTAGTGCTCTGAGTGAATGTACCAGCAGAATCATCCATCAGCGGCTGTGCATCAGTGCACTCCATGTCAGATTCATCTTGGCCTGGGTAATTCACCATTTGACTTGATAATCCAGGCATGGTATGTGAAAACAGCTCCATGGAGTAATCAGTAGTATGGCCTGCGTCATCCTTCAATCTTGGTTGGGGTGAAGGACACAAGGAAAGGTGTGGTTCATGAACATGAGCCTCCAATGACGACTCAGTGCTTTTACTTTTTACAACTGAAGAAGAGGAGGCGATAGAGCTGGAGGCTGAGTCAGCAATGTAAGACAAAACTTTTTCCTGATGCTCTGCCTTTAAAAGCGGTTTGCCAACTCCTAGAAAACTAAGCTTTCGAGTCCTTATGTAGCCAGACGATGACGCAGCGTCAGCACCTCCTGCATTCGGTCCTATTTTGCTCTTGCCACTACCATCAGATCCACCACCAACACCATCATTACCAGCTGCCAACCCCCTCCCAATTCCACGGCCTCTTCCACCAGCCTTCCTCATTTTTGGTAGAAATGTAGACAAAATCCAACAAACTATATAGTAATGTAAAACAAGGTACAAGGTGTCTATAGGACAGGGGAGTTTTAGAATTTCTGCACACACTTGTGGACAGTGGACACTTGTGGATTGTGTGCGGCCCACTGATATCTGAGCGCTATGTGACACGCTCGATGGCACAGCTGTGACAAAAGTGACGAGAGGATAATGGAGATTTTGAATCTCTGCGTACACTTGTGGACAGTGGACACTTGTGGATTGTGTGCGGCCCACTGATATCTGAGCGCTATGTGACACGCTCGATGGCACAGCTGCCTGTGACCAAAGTGACGAGAGGATAATGGAGATTTTGAATCTCTGCGTACACTTGTGGACAGTGGACACTTGTGGATTGTGTGCGGCCCACTGATATCTGAGCGCTATGTGACACGCTCGATGGCACAGCTGCCTGTGACCAAAGTGACGAGAGGATAATGAAGATTTTGAATCTCTGCGTACACTTGTGGACAGTGGACACTTGTGGATTGTGTGCGGCCCACTGATATCTGAGCGCTATGTGACACGCTCGATGGCACAGCTGCCTGTGACCAAAGTGACGAGAGGATAATGGAGATTTTGAATCTCTGCATACACTTTTGGACACTGGACACTTGTGGATTGTGTGCGGCCCACTGATATCTGAGCGCTATGTGACACGCTCGATGGCACAGCTGCCTGTGACCAAAGTGACGAGAGGATAATGGAGATTTTGAATCTCTGCGTACACTTGTGGACAGTGGACACTTGTGGATTGTGTGCGGCCCACTGATATCTGAGCGCTATGTGACACGCTCGATGGCACAGCTGCCTGTGACCAAAGTGACGAGAAGATAATGGAGATTTTGAATCTCTGTGTACACTTGTGGACAGTGGACACTTGTGGATTGTGTGCGGCCCACTGATATCTGAGCGCTATGTGACACGCTCGATGGCACAGCTGCCTGTGACCAAAGTGACGAGAGGATAATGGAGATTTTGAATCTCTGCGTACACTTGTGGACAGTGGACACTTGTGGATTGTGTGCGGCCCACTGATATCTGAGCTCTATGTGACACGCTCGATGGCACAGCTGCCTGTGACCAAAGTGACGAGAGGATAATGGAGATTTTGAATCTCTGCGTACACTTTTGGACACTGGACACTTGTGGATTGTGTGCGGCCCAATGATATCTGAGCGCTATGTGACACGCTCGATGGCACAGCTGCCTGTGACCAAAGTGACGAGAGGATAATGGAGATTTTGAATCTCTGCGTACACTTTTGGACAGTGGACACTTGTGGATTGTGTGCGGCCCACTGATATCTGAGCGCTATGTGACACGCTCGATGGCACAGCTGCCTGTGATCAAAGTGACGAGAGGATAATGGAGATTTTGAATCTCTGCGTACACTTTTGGACAGTGGACACTTGTGGATTGTGTGCGGCCCACTGATATCTGAGCGCTATGTGACACGCTCGATGGCACAGCTGCCTGTGACCAAAGTGACGAGAGGATAATGGAGATTTTGAATCTCTGCGTACACTTGTGGACAGTGGACACTTGTGGATTGTGTGCGGCCCACTGATATCTGAGCGCTATGTGACACGCTCGATGGCACAGCTGCCTGTGACCAAAGTGACGAGAGGATAATGGAGATTTTGAATCTCTGCGTACACTTTTGGACACTGGACACTTGTGGATTGTGTGCGGCCCACTGATATCTGAGCGCTATGTGACACGCTCGATGGCACAGCTGCCTGTGACCAAAGTGACGAGAGGATAATGGAGATTTTGAATCTCTGCGTACACTTGTGGACAGTGGACACTTGTGGATTGTGTGCGGCCCACTGATATCTGAGCGCTATGTGACACGCTCGATGGCACAGCTGCCTGTGACCAAAGTGACGAGAGGATAATGGAGATTTTGAATCTCTGCGTACACTTGTGGACAGTGGACACTTGTGGATTGTGTGCGGCCCACTGATATCTGAGCGCTATGTGACACGCTCGACGGCACAGCTGCCTGTGACCAAAGTGACGAGAGGATAATGGAGATTTTGAATCTCTGCGTACACTTGTGGACAGTGGACACTTGTGGATTGTGTGCGGCCCACTGATATCTGAGTGCTATGTGACACGCTCGATGGCACAGCTGCCTGTGACCAAAGTGACGAGAGGATAATGGAGATTTTGAATCTCTGCGTACACTTTTGGACACTGGACACTTGTGGATTGTGTGCGGCCCACTGATATCTGAGCGCTATGTGACACGCTCGATGGCACAGCTGTCTGTGACCAAAGTGACGAGAGGATAATGGAGATTTTGAATCTCTGCGTACACTTTTGGACACTGGACACTTGTGGATTGTGTGCGGCCCACTGATATCTGAGCACTATGTGACACGCTCGATGGCACAGCTGCCTGTGACCAAAGTGACGAGAGGATAATGGAGATTTTGAATCTCTGCGTACACTTTTGGACAGTGGACACTTGTGGATTGTGTGCGGCCCACTGATATCTGAGCGCTATGTGACACGCTCGATGGCACAGCTGCCTGTGACCAAAGTGACGAGAGGATAATGGAGATTTTGAATCTCTGCGTACACTTGTGGACAGTGGACACTTGTGGATTGTGTGCGGCCCACTGATATCTGAGCGCTATGTGACACGCTCGATGGCACAGCTGCCTGTGACCAAAGTGACGAGAGGATAAGGGAGATTGGATTGCTTTTAAAAAAGCAGTTTGCGGAGCAGTGGGTAAATAGCAATGCCAGCGTGTCAGGAAGCCTTAAAAGGCAGTCCAACAACCAACACCACTGATACACCACAATATAGCCTCCCCTTGCACTGTACACACAGTGACTTGTGTGTTGTGCAGGCCAAATCGCTAGCAGCAGAAGCAGTTTTTTTGTCTTCTTCCCTGCCTAACGCTCTCCCTACAGAATCAGCAGCAACCTCTCCCTATACTAAGATCGGCAGAAGTAAGATGGCGGTCGGCGTGCACGCCCTTTTATACCCCCTGTGACGCCCACCAAAGCAAGCCAATCACTTGCATGCCCTTCTGAAAGATGGTGGTGACCCGTGCCTATGTCATCACGTTGCCCACAGTGTCCGTGGATCCTGATTGGCTGAAAAAGAGCGCAAAACAAACCTTTGAAACGCGACTTTGGCGCGTAAGTCGCCGACCTCGTGGCCGACCTCATCCTAGGGTCGGGTTTCGTTTCATGAAACCTGACTTTGCCAAAAGTCGGCGACTTTTGAATTTTTTCGACCCGTTTCGCTCAACTCTAATGGAAATGTCCGTATATGTATTTATGGAGTCTCACACACACGATGACTCTGTATAGATGTGACCGTAAAGCAAACAGCAGATATACGATACTGTTAGAGAAGTGGGCAGCTCTATACGATGTATGCAAAAATGGAAATGTCCATCTATGTATTTATGGGCTCACACACACGCGCTGTCTCTGTATAGATTGGACCGTAATCCAAACAGAAGATATACGATACTGTTTGAGAAGCAGACAGCTGCATATAGGTATGTATGGACAATTTTAAATCTCTGTCTATTTTTTTACGGAGTGAAACACAGATAGCATGTATTTGTCCGTGATGCCAGCCGGTACACAGTAATGTGTGAGGAGCGTACAGCTCTATATGGTGTAGTTATGGAAAAATGAAAATCTACGTCTATTTTTTTCCGTAGTCACACACAGATGCTGTCTCTGTATAGATTTGACCATTATCAAACAGCAGATATAGGATACTGTTTGACAAGCGGGCAGCTCAATACGGTGTATGTATGGAAAATTTTAATTCTCCATCTATTTTTTTAACGGAGTCACACACACGCTGTCTCTGTATAGATTTGACCATAATCAAACTGCAGATATACGATATTGTTTGACAAGCGGACAGCTCTATACGGTGTATGTATGGGACAATGAAAATCTTGGTCTATCTTTTTACGGAGTCACACAAAGATAGCTTGTATTTGTCCGTGATACCAGCCGATACACGGTAGTGTGTGAGGAGCGTACAGCTCTATACGGTGCATGTATGAAAAATTTTAAATCTCTGTCTATTTTTTTGCGGACTCACACACACACGCTGTCTCTGTATATATTTGACTATAATCAAACAGCAGATATAGGATACTGTTTGACAAGCGGACAGCTCGATATGGTGTATGTATGGAAAAATTTTAAATCTCCGTCTATTTTTTAACGGAGTCACACACACACGCTATCTCTGTATAGATTTGACGTCATCAAACAGCAGATATAGTATACTATTTGACAAGCAGACAGCTCTATACGGTGTATGTAAAAATTGAAATTTCCATATATGTATGTACGGAGTCTCACACACACACGCTGTCTGTATAGATTTGACCACTATACAAACAGCAGATATACAATACTGTTTGATAAGCGGACAGCTCTATACGATGTATGTATGGAAAAATGAAAATCTCCGTCTATCTTTTTATGGAGTCACACACAGAGAGCATGTATTTGTCCATGAAACCAGCCTGTACACGGTAGTGTGTGAGGAGCGTACACCTCTATACGGTGTGTGTAAAAATGAACGCTCACTAACTGTGCAGACAAAAAGAATACAAGTATTTTTGCTTTGAAAAAAGCAGTCTGCACAGCAGTGTGCACACAGCAGTGCAGCTATCAGGTAACATTATAAGGCAGCCTAATAACCACCAGCGCTGCTGCACACAAAAGTGTGAAAAAATGAACGCTCAGTAACTGTGCAGACAAAAGGAATAAATTTATTTTTGCTTTGAAAAAAGCAGTTTGCACAGCAGTGTGCAAACAGCAAAGCAGCTATCAGGTAACCTTATAAGGCAGCCTAATAACCACCAGAGCTGATTCACAAAAATATCCTCCCCTTTCACTGCACACTAACTGTTGTGTTGTACAGTGAAAATCGCTATCAGTAGAAGCACAGTTTTTTTTTCCTGCCTAAACACTCTCCCTATTGAGAACGAGCAGCAGCAACCTCTCCCTATGCTAAGATCGGCAGAAGTAAGATGGCGGTCGGCATTCAGGGCATTTATAGCCACTGTGACGCCACACAAAGCCAGCCAATCACTGCAATGCCCTTCTCTAAGATGGTGGTGGCAGCTCCCCATGTCATCGCGTTGCCCACAGTGTGCGTCCTTGATCATTGGCTGAGAAAAGGCACTGGAAGCATTATGGGAAACGCGACTTTGGCGCTCGAGTCGGCGACCTCATGGCCGACCTCACGCTATGGTCGGGTTTCGATCGGTAAAATTCGACTTTAGCGAAAGTCGGCGACTTTTGAATTTGACTGACCTGTTTCGCTCAAATCTAGTGAAATACCATGGAATAGTTACATTATGTTATTATTATTATATAAAATACCTAATAGTTTTATATTTATGTTTGATGACATTGATCAATTAAAATGTTTTTAGTCCATTTTTTTCTCAATTTTTTTTTTTCAATGACTCTCCATAGAGAGTCATTATGTGTCAAGGGGCAGTAATAAGGCTATGGATGTGCCCAATATTCAGGGATCGTTTACTGTGAGCCTTTTGTCTATGGCATTATACCCTCACATAGTCATCCTAACTAGACCGTTAGACTGGCACCATCATCCCCCTCTAAACTGTGGATAGATTTGCTATTTTACAAAGAAAACATTGCTCACATATCAGGAGAGCGAGGACTGGGAGCTTGCATCGCATCTAAATGAAAACCACTTTGGGCTGAGTTCATTGATCCACAGGTGGGTGCATGAATACGCTGGTGAGCACAGCAGATGTCCACAAGAAGAAAAAGTTCGTTCAGCACACCGGCATAAATGAAAAAAACTTTATTAGGCTAATATGCCATATTAAAATGCAAAAACACCTGACGCGTTTCCGGTGCACAAAGGCACCCTTAGTCACTACCAAAATATACAACGCAAACGAATGAATAACATGACCATACAAAACGGATAGCAACATATTGCACTAAATCTCTTCATTATTACCACTATTTTTTAATGTAATACCTTATATCCTGAACATAGATTAATAACAACATAGGGAGGGAGAGTGGACAACTCTAATGCACCTATTGCTATGAAATGTTCTATGGTGCGAACTGGGCATTCGGGAAATGACAACTAATGCTGGGTGACTATGCCTGGCGCACCTTCCATCCGCATGGCTAGCAAGAATTCAACTGTGACCTCCATTTCTGTTTTGAAATATATTCCCTCACCCACATGTTCCCAGTTATAATGATACTGAATCCCAAATTTGCGTACATTAGAATATACACTGCTCAAAAAAATAAAGGGAACACTTAAACAACAGAACTCCAAGTGAATCAAACTTCTGTGAAATCAATCTGTCCACTTAGGAAGCAACACTGTTTGACAATCAATTTCACATGCTGTTGTGCACATGGAATAGACAACAGATGGAAATTATTGGCAATTATCAAGACACCCTCAGTAAAGGAGTGGTTCTGCCGGTGGGGACCACGGACCACATCTCAGTGCCAATGCTTTCTGGCTGATGTTTTGGTCACTTTTGAATGTTGGTTTTGCTTTCACACTTGTGGTAGCATGAGACGGACTCTACAACCAAGATAAGAGGCTCAGGTAGCGCAGCTCATGCAGGATGGCACATAAATGTGAACTGTGGCAAGAAGGTTTGCTGTGTCTGTCAGCTTAGTGTCCAGAGACTAGAGGTGCTACCCGGAGACAGGCCAGTACACCAGGAGATGTGGAGAGGGCCGGGCAAGGTACATGTGTGAGCTGACCTTGCCTCAGAGCTGCCACCAGGTTCCGGCCATTGTTACACACGACCATGCCTGGCTGTAGGTTCAGCGGTGTCAGCCAAATATCTGACTGCTCCTTCAGCGCTGTCCACAACTCTTCTGCATTGTGTGGTTTGTCACCTATGCAGAATAGCTTCAGCACAGTCTGTTGCAGCTTGGCTGAGGCAGTGCTGCAGTGCTTCCAGCTTCTGACTGATGTATGCATTTCAGAGATGGAGGCTGAAGAAGAGGAGGAGGAGGTGCAGGAGCTGTAGACTGTGGACAGGCTTGATGATGGTGCTGGTTGACTGTGGGCAAGAACAGGTGCAGGGCTCAAGGCATCTTCACAGGCACGTGGAACTGGGGATTGGCATGTACACAAAACAGTGAAAGAAGCATTGTCACCTGCAGACAGTGTTCCTTGAGACTGTGGTTCTCCCAAAAAGTGGGGTGCTTTGCTGCCATGTGCTTAATCATGCTAGTGGTGGTCAGGCTAGTAGTTTTACTACCTCTGCTGATGCGGGCATGGCAATTGCTGCAAATGGCCGGTTTGGGGTTATCGGCAGAGTCCTTAAAAAATAACCGGACTCTGGAAGATCTAACACTTTGAATGGCAACTTCCGGCCTGTTGGTGTGATGGGGAATGGATGCACACCTTCTGTCTGTGGCCACCACACTGCTTCTTCCTGCCTATTGGGATGATATGCCTCCTTCCCCATGTGTGCTGCTTTGCTCGCTCTGCATGTCCTCCTTCCTGGTTGGGTCAGTCACTATGTCATCCACCACCTCGTCTTCCACTTCCGCACCCTGCTCCTCCTCCTGAGTTTCCGCCAATTGTGTCTCATCATCATCCATCTCAGGTGACCGTAGCTGCTCAAAGATTTGTGAATTGCTACATGAAATATCATCTTGCCCCGCTTCAAGTGGAGCGGGCGAGAGGCACGAATCTACAAATGGATGACTGAACAGCTCTTCTGAGTGTCCGAGTGTGGCATCAGTTGTCTCAAGGCACTCAGCATGGTGGGAGGAAGGAGGAGCAGGGTGAGTAATATCCTGTCCACACTCATGGCTACTCAGACTTGACCGTGTGGAAGACATGGTGGTGTTGGTGGCTAAGTGACTTGAAGCATTATCCGCTATCCAACCAACAACCGTTTCACACTGCTCTTGCTTCAATAGTGTTGTGGTGCGGTCCCCTTGAAATTGAGACAGGAATTTCGATCGCGAAGATGTGGATCTTTGCTGTGGCCCACTGTAAACTTTGCTACGGCCTCGTCCTCTGCATGCACCATCAGCATCCTGTCCACTTCCCCTTCCCTTGCCCCTTGCCTTGCCATTTTAAATTGAGTAATGAAAGAGGTAAAAAGCTGCCTACAAATGGATGTCTTTGGAGAACAATTGGATGTGGTAAGTACTGTAGGCCTGGAAAGTGAAGATTTTTCCACCACAGATACACCAGGCCTCTGCCTGAGATAACAGACTGTATTCCTTATTAATCTATTTTTGGATACAAAAGACTGCTGGATATAACAACAGTGACAGGCAGGCGAAAAATCAAACAGCCATAAACTGCCCAAAGTTTGAGCAAGCTCAGATAGTTGCTGGCACGGGGAGACCACTACAATGAATGTGTGGCCTTTTTCATTTTGTGGGCTAAATTCTCGTGTATTTAAAGCAAAGTCACAGGCAGCCACTAAAAATAAAACAGCGGTAAACTGGCAAGAGTTTGAGCACACACAGATATGAGCTGGCACAAAGATAACACAACAATGAATGTGTTGGGCTTTTTTAAAAAATTTTTTGGGGCTAAATGCTACTATATTTAAAAAAGGTACAGATAGGCACAAAAATGAAACAGCCGTAAACTGGCTATAGTTTGAGCACGCACAGATATCAGCTGGCACCAAGATACCACAACAATGAATGTGTTGGTTTTTAAAAAAACATTTTTGGGCTAAATGCTGCTGTATTTAAAAAAGGTACAGATAGCCCAAAAAATGAAAGAGCCATAAAATTACTATAGTTTGAGCATGCACAGATATCAGCTGGAACTGGCACCAAGATACCTCTACAGTGAATGTGTTGGTTTTTTTAATTTTTTGGGGGCTAAATGCTGCTGTATTTAAAAAAGGTACAGATAGCCCCAACAATGAAAGAACCGTAAAATTGCTATAGTTTGAGCACGCACAGATATCAGGTGGCACCAAGATACCACTACGATGAATGAGTTGTTGTTTTTTTTTTTTTGGGGAGGGCTAAATGCTGCTGTATTTAAAGGGAACCTGTCACCCCCCCAGGCGTTTTTAAGTACAGCAGCCACCTTGTGCAGCACTAATGCCTGCATTCTGTCAAGGTGGCTCTTTTATTTTGCGTCCCTTCCTCCGCAGAAATAATTGTTTTTAAAATTGGTCAAAAATACCTGAATTTAGGTCTTTCCCCCTCTGACAGATGCCTCTCATACATCAATCATTTCTTTCTTCAGTAATTGGCGCTGCCTCCTCAGCATTCTTTTGAAATACTGGCGCCTGCACTGTGCTATATTTTTGTGGGCATGCGCAGTTAGCGCTGCCCGTGCTCTCAAATCACATCCTGGCCTTCCTATGGCACGGCCAGATTTCCCGCCCCGCAGTTGCTTATGATTTATTCACACTGCAGGGCTGGGAATCTTGGGCATGCGCAGTAGTTCTCTGCAGCTCTCATTTACAATTTTGAATAACTAAAGGAGGAAGACCTGTGAAGACTCAGACATCAAGGTTAGATTTCAGAAAGGCAGATTTTAAGGGATTCAGAAAGAGAATTGGAGGGATCCAATGGCTGGATATCCTTAAAGACAAAAATGTCCAGGAAGGAAGGGAAATCTTGAAAAATGAAATTCTCAAAGCACAATTGTTAACAATTCCGAAAAGAGGGAAGAATAGGAAGCATTTAAGGAAACCAGAATGGATGAACACAGAACTTAAGCACATGCTAAAAAGGAAGAAAGAAATGTTTATAAAATGGAAAGAGGGAGGCATATCTAAAGAAGAATGTAATGCTGCCTGCAAAACTTGCAGGGCACAAATCAGATTACTAAAGCTGACAATGAATTGAGGCTTGCAGGAGACGTCAAAAGCAATAATAAAGGATTTTGGGGATATGTCAAAAGTAAAAGAAAAGTCAAAGAAGCCATAGGATTTTTACAGGATGAAAATAATGAAATGGTAAGACAGGATGTTGAGAAGGCCGAACTTTTAAATTCCTATTTTGCATCTGTTTTCTCTCAGAAAGGAAATGTAACATCAACTGTTCTTCACTGTCCTATTAAAGGAATAGAAGAATCCAGGATATCTATAAACAGAAAGATAGTGAGGAAACACTTAGCTAACCTAAATGAATTCACGTCTCCAGGTCCAGATGAATTACACCCCAGAGTACTGAAGGAGATAGCAGAAGAAATTTTTGAACCACTCTCCATAATCTTTGAAAACTCTTGGAGAACAGGAGAAGTCCCAGAAGACTGGAGAAGAGCAAATGTTGTTCCTATCTTCAAAAAGGGGAAGGCAACTATAGGCCGGTGAGTCTGACTTCTATACCAGGAATGATCTTTGAACAAAATATTAAACAACATGTATGTCAGTACCTGGATAAGAATGAAGTGATTAAACAGAGTCAGCATGGGTTTGTAACTAATAAGTCATGTCAGACTAACTTAATTTCCTTCTATGAATAATTTCCTTCTACTGATTGGGTGGATCAGGGAAATGCTGTGGATATAGTATATCTTGACTTTAGCAAAGCATTTGACAAAGTATCTCACACAATCCTTATTGAAAAAATGACTAGGTATGGAATGGACAAGGCAACTGTTAGGTGGATTCATAACTGGCTTAGTGATCGGACCCAAAGAGTGGTCGCAAATGGCTGCACATCCAGTTGGAAGAATGTCTCAAGTGGGGTACCACAGGGCTCTGTCCTGGGCCCTGTATTGTTCAACATCTTTAGCGACGATTTAGATGAAGGAATTGAGGGTAAACCGATTAAATTTGCTGATGACACAAAGTTAGGAGGGATAGCTAATACTAGAGAAGAGAGAGAGAGGATTCAAAAAGATAAAATAAACTGGAGCAGTGGGCAGCAACTAACAGAATGGTTTTTAACAGGGAGAAATGCAAAGTACTACATCTTGGCAATAAAAATGAGAAAAGCATATACAGAATGGGAGGAATAGGGCTAAGCAGCAGCACATGTGAAAAAGACTTGGGTATACTAATAGATCACAGACTGAATATGAGTCAACAGTGTGATGCAGCAGCAAATAAGGCAAATGCAATTCTTGGATGTATTAACAGAAGGATACAGTCTAGATCACGTGAAGTCATTATTGCCATCTACTCGTCTTTGGTCAGATCTCATCTGGAATACTGTCCAGTTTTGGGCGCCACCTTTTAAAAAAGACATCAACAAACTGGAGCAAGTTCAGAAAAGAGCAACCAGAATGGTGACCAGTCTGCAAACCCTGTCTTATGAGGAAAAGGTTGCATGATTTGGGAATGTTTAGCTTGCAAAAGAGAAGACTGATGGGAGACTTAATATCTAAAGGGCTGTCACATTGTAGAAGGATCATCTTTATTCTCATTTGTGTAATAACGTGCAGGAGGAATATATGTCACCACGGAGCAGGCAGACCAACAGTTAAAGGGGCGGTTTAGTTACAGGGAGAATATCTGGTGAACATATAATATAACAGAGAAAATGCTGTAACAGGTGATATCAGAAACTGAAGAAATAACAGAAGTGCAAAACAACAGACAGTTATTCTCTTATGGGGATGAAACTTATCAGTTCCTGGAGATCTTGCTTGTAGAGATCACTCTTCTCCCACGTAGGCACCCAGGCACCAGGGGTGCTTGATGTCGTCTGTCTCTGGGGTCCTAGGTATAGTCCAACTGGTGTATGGGGGGGTTAACGTGAGAGCTCAAGGGGTATGCGGATGGCGGTATCCCCCTGTATGCAAGGTTCTTCCCTCTGCTGCGGCAGCGGCGTTCCCTCACCAGGGTCAGGGGCTCTGCCTGGGACAGTCTCTCTTGGCAGGTCAGTGTCACGTTACAGTATGTTCCTCGGTCACAGGGAAGCGTCTCAGGATAAAGCAGGGTCTCACTGCAGGGGAGCGTCTTAAGGTGTGCAGTCTGTTGGTGTGACAAAGTCTCTAACAGGAGGGGAGCGACCAGCCCTCCAGGCGGTGCAGTGACAGGCTTCTCGTACTCAGTGCTCACCGCCTGTGTCTGCGGTCCCTCAGTGTTCAGTTGCTGTGCCTGTCCTCGCCTCTGTCAACATCCTCTCTGCTCCCGTCCCTGCGCTGCTCTGCTGAATGCGTGCCCAATTCTCCCGCTCTCCGTCCTGCCCTCTTCCTGTTCCTTGTGCTTCCAATATAGCATCCCCCAAGGAACCTAATGCCCTGCTCGATGGTTCCAGGCACGGAGCTAGGAAGGCAACTCCCCCTCAGCTCCTTCGGTGCTTCACCCCCTTACATTCCCCCTCTCTGTGAGCTCGCCCGTGGAGCGAGGAGCGTGGAGCCCACGGGCGAGATTTTCTGGAGTTTTTGCTGACAATCGTCCAGACCTCGTACAATTTGCTGCCAGATGAATTTGTCCTGATTGTAGCGTTTGGGAGGCACACCTGCTGTTGATCGCTCAGAACGTCTCAGATCAGTGGAGGTTGTGGAATCAGCCACTGGAAAAGTGGAAGTTGGAGCCTCCTCAGTTACTTCCATCGTTTCAGGCACCAGCCCAGTTTCCGGGTCTCCCTGAAGGAGTAGAGAGTCTCCGTCTTCTTCGTCCTCAGGAACGAACACGGGTTCAGCCACCGGGGGCATCATGACAGATGGCACCACTGGAGGATCTTTAGACAAACAGGGACGCAGCATATTCCGATGTAATGTATGAGTGGGGAGTTCTTCACCTGCTTCAGGCTGAACTTCGTAGACGGGTCCTCGTCTACCGAGCCGTCGCTATATGGGCTCTTCTCCCACCGACACTCCAATTTGCTGATTGGGCGCTTCTCCCTGACTAAGACTCGATCCCCTGGTCGTAGGGCTGTCCCCTTCTGGGGAGGGACCTGTGGGTGTTCCAACCCTCGGAGTCGGTTCTGCACCAACCGTTGAATGGTCCGTAGCCGGCGACGATGTTCTCGAACCCAGGAGTACACCCCCGTCCGCAGGTAGTCCTCCTAGGGCTCTAATGCCAATTCAGTCAGTCCCTTCCCTGGTCGGCCGAAGAACAGTGAATAAGGCGTGAACCCTGTGGTACTGTGTGGACGGTTATTGTATGCCCACACAAATTCGGGGACAGACTCAGTCCAGCGTGCTTTCTGATCTTCTTCAAGTGTCCTCAGCATTTGGATCAGGGTGTGGTTGAATCTCTCATAAGCTCCATTCCCCTGTGGATGGTAAGGGGTGGTCCGAGACTTATCGATTTTGTACAAGTGATGCAACTCTTCCATCACCATCCCCAGAAAGCAGGTCCCTTGATCCGAATGGATTCGCTTGGGACACTGTTATAAATGAGTCACCATAGGAGGCAAAAACAGAAATGCTAGCTAAGTCCAGAAAACCAGAGAAGTTGGCAGCTATCGGATTGCAGACCCCTGAACCTATCAACAACAACTAGCAGTAGCCGTGGGGGGTTCCCACGATGCCCTAGACCCCTCGATCACAGCCGGAGAACTGCCTAGCCTAAAGACAGAAAGGGAAATCTAAACTGCCCCAGAGCAGACCCCAAAGCAATAGGCAGCCCCAACATATAATGACGGTGAAGCAAGAAGAAAAAACACTCACACAGATAGAAAGATAGACTGAGCAAATGATGGGGCCCAAGCTAACTAGACAGGACAGGATAGGAAAGCTGCTGTCTGCAATCCGCGAAAAACCCTATGAAAATAAGATCCAACAGACTGACTGGGAAAAAGGCCCAGAAGACGCTAGGCTTCAAAAAGACTATGTCAGTACTCAGGTATTTTCTGAAGACAGAGCAACCGACAAAAAAGGAATTCAGCTCACCCCAGCAGGGAATGGCAGAATCCAGAAAAGCAAGGCAAACTAAAACCAAAACACAAATGCAAAAAGGCAAAGCAGAAAACTTAGCTTTTGAGGAGCAGGAAACAGACTGGTCTCCTAGAATTCCTCAGAGAAATCACCAGCGAGGAGGAAGGGCGTCGGCTGCCTTATATCCAGTCAGAGATCCCCGTCGCCCAGTCATCCTCTCCCAGCTCAGGTGCTTGGTAATCAGCCTCACTACCTTCCTTCACCAGAAGAGGGAGTTCATCAGACCTCAATGGTGAAGGGGAAAATGAACTCATAACAGGACACTCGTATACTTGAATGAAGTGTTTACAGATAGCATGGGCCGCAGATTCGGCAGTCTGGTCCCGAGTGGGTGTGAAAACAGCAAATTTGGAATAGTGATCGATCATCACCAGGCAATGTTCATAGCCCTGGTGGGCTGGGCCAATCGTCAAGTAGTCTACGGCCAGTAGCTCCATGTGTGCAGAAGACCTCACCGTTTCTGTAGGGGCTCGCTGTTCCGACGGCTTAACTAGTTCACAATTTCGGCACTGCTGACATACTTTCTCCATGACGGTCCTGATGTGGGGGTGATAGAACAACTGTTGCAGCCACTGAAATGTTTTTTCCGCTCCGAAGTGTGCCCCCTTCTCGTGTGCTTCCTTAGCCACCCGTTCAACCAGGGACGAGGGGATGATCGTTTGCCAAACGAAGCCCAGTTCAGATTGTAGGAACACTTTCCTGTACAAGATTCCATCCCGTAACTGTAGCCGTTCCCACTGGCTCACCATTTTCAACATCTAAGGGGGCATGGCTGCTCGCTCACTCTGGCTGGGCATCTGTTCGGCTACGAGCCACCGCCTCAGCTGGGCTATCTCTCGATCTTCTGGCTGCATCCGGACCCACTCATCACAGGGTTGTTCCAACAAATTCTCGTGTGTACTCCACTGAACTGTCTCCCACGTCGCTGCTACCGTCCTGGCAGCCCCTCCAAATTCTGGAACCTCTATAGCCTCCAACTCTTCATCCTGGCTGGGCATTGGCGGACGGTAGTTTACTTGCGAAAGGGCATCCGCATGAGTATTTTCTACTCCTCTTCTGTAGGAGATCCTGTACCGGAATTTTGCCATTCGTGCCACCCAACGTTGCTCTAAGGCCCCAAGCTTGGCTGTTTCGAGGTGGGCCAACAATCCGTACGCACGTGTACTTCCGAGCCGGCCAGATACTCTGCAAACTTTTCAGTCATCGCCCACACCAGCGCCAACAGCTCCAGCTTGAACGAGCTGTAATTTTCTGGATTTCTTTCTGAATCATGTAAGGAGTGACTGGCGTACGCGATGACACGCTCCTTCCCATCCTGCATCTGTGAGAGTACTGCCCCGAGTCCTAGTAGACTTCCATCAGTGTGCAAGACAAGCGGCTGGGTGAAATCAGCATAGGCCAACACCGGGGCCTCAGTCAGGGCCTTCTTCAGGGCTTGGAATGCCTTCTCCAGTTGTTCTCCCCAATGTACATTCCTGTTCTTCACACATGAGGGTACTCCTTTCAGCAATTCGTGGAGGGGGTTTGCGATGTGGGCGAAATCCTTTACAAAGCGCTGGAAGTATCCTGTGAGTTCTAGGAATGCTCGTACATCCTTCACGGTTTTTGGGGTCGGCCACTCTTGCACCACAGCGATCTTCTCCTGTGAGGGCTTCACTCCCTCGGCGGAGACCACATGCCCCAGATAGTCAATTTGTGTGCGGAAGAGGTGGCATTTCTGCGGTTTCACCTTCAAACCAAATTTATGTAGCCGACTGTGAACTTGCTCCACTCTCCGGAGATGTTCTTCAACGGTGGGAGCAAAGATGATTATATCGTCCAGGTAAATCAGGGTGGTTTCGAAGTTCAGGTCCCCCAGACACCGTTCCATGAGATGCAGAAATGTTCCTGGGGCGTTGGCCAGCCCAAAGGGCATGCGGTCAAACTCAAATAGTCCCATCGGGAGAATGAAGGCCGTCTTGGCTCGGTCTTGTTCAGACATGGGTACTTGCCAGTACCCGCTGGCCAGATCTAGTGTGGAAAAATATCGGGCCTTTCCCAGTGCTGACAGGGACTCCTCTATCCGTGGCAGTGGATATGAATCTCGCACTTTGCAAGCGTTGAGCCGGCGGTAATCCACACAGAAACGTAGAGTTCCATCTTTTTTCCGCACCAAGACGATGGGGGCAGCCCACGGGCTCTGGCTCTCACGGATTACTCCCTTCTTCAGCATCTGTGACAGCATTCCCTTACCCTCCTGATACATTTGTGGGGGTATCTGGTGATATCTCTCCCATATTGGTGCCACGTCCCCAGTGGGTATCTCATGGGTAATGGCCATCGTGCGCCCAAAATCATCGTCATCCTTTGCGAACACCTCCTGGTACTTCCCCAGCAAGGCCTCCACCTGAGGGATTTGGTGAGAGGGCATTTCTGAGAGTTCTGCCCGCATCTGCTCTAGTATCTGGCAGCCTTCTTGTAACACCCAGGGATCTGGGGCAACCTCTGCTTTCACCGTCACCAACCATGGGTCTTCCACTTTGGCGGTCAACTGCACTGTTTCGGAGGGCACCAGCTCGTCTGGTACGCCAAGAATGTGGGCCAATTCTGCTCTGGGAGCCAGGGTCACATCAGTCTCCCCCAAGTTCACACAGTGCACGAGGACGGTGCCATTTCGCACAGTGGCGAGGGTCCGTGTGACTAGTATCCCTGACGGCAATTGGTCGGCTGGGCTAGGCTCCACTTGCACCACCGCTCCTTCTAGTGGGACTCCTGCTCGCACTGGCAGGGGAAGCACGGTCTGTCCAGGGGGTAGCACTCGATTCACAGAAGCAGGGATGAAGACTTTGCCTAGTTCCTTTCCACCGCTGCAGATTTCCTTGAGCCGTGCTGCCCGGATCAGTTGTTGAAAGACCTTCTTCTGTGGAGTCTGATCACGCCACTGTCGTAAGAATTGATCTGGGGTCTCGTTGAGTAGTAAGCTTCCGAGGTCTTTAAGCACGTTCATGCCCAGGGTCACAGTATGGTCCTGAGCGGCTTCTCCATCTACCAATACTACTCCTTTTCTTCCCACATCTTTTCCACAGACTTCTATGTTCAGCCACACCACCCCTGCGACCGGGATGGGTAGGTGATTGGCTGCCGTAAGTCTAATGACTGGGCCCTACTCAGGTCGCAGCGCCTCTGTGAAGTGTCTGCAAAAAATTTTTTCGGGTATGGTTGTCACTTGTGACCCGGTATCAACCAGGCATTGCACAGCTCTCCCGTTGATTTCGGCCCAGACCATGGGGCACATGGAAACAAGGTTAGTGGGACTGTTTTCACTCCTCCTCTGCTCTTCTCGCTCCGGGTAGTGTCCCTTGCGCTCGGAGCTCCCTAGTTTAACGGGAGCCGCGGGGATGGCCGGCTCCACTGGGGACACCACCGGGCAATATGACCGGGCTCTCCACAAGTATAGCATGTGAGAGGGTGTCTTCTCAGGGTAGCTGTAGCTTCTCTTCGGGGAACAGCTCCTCTTCCCTGCATCCGTGATTCAGGCCCCTCTGCCTGGGCCCTCCTAGAAGTCGCCATTTCCTCTCGGAACTGACTGATCTCCATCCTCAGGTCTTCCACCCATCGGGGGACTTTGTCTTCAGTGCTAGCTGCCTCCCCGCTCCGCACCTTTCCCACCAAGCCTGTCATGTCCTGCTCTTGCTCGTGCATGCGCGCCTCGCTACTTACTTCAGAAAAGGTCATGCCTGGCTTCACCCGCAGGTGCTGTCGCATAGCCTGCTTCACCATTCCATCACGTAACCCTGTCACCATCTGGTCTCTGACCAACACTTCTACTGCCTCTACACCTACCCCGTCCTTTCTTTTGATAGCAATGTGAAGCTCTTGTAGGGCGTTCATAAACTGGGTCACGGTCTCCCCCTCTCTTTGCACCCGATGGAACAGTCGCATCCGTAGTTCCCCTACGTCAGTGGGGTCCCCATGTGTCTCCTCTAAGATACGTAACACTTTCTACAGAGCATTTCTTTCTGGGGGGGTCTGTGCATGACAGAGTCCCGTGCCTACCCCTCTAGGGCCATCAAGGCTATTTCTGCTTCTAGGGCTGGTGCCAAGGGGTGCATCCGCAGTAACCCCTGGATTCTCTCTGTCCAGTTCCATAACATCACATTATTCCCCGTAAACCTCGGCAGGTTATTCAACATGGCCCCCAAGGAGATGCTAGTCTTGGGGCCTTACCTGACTGCTTGGTCCGCTCTGCCCGTGTCTTCGTGTGACATCCTGCCGACTACGCCAAATGTAATAACTTGCAGGAGGAATATATGTCACCACGAAGCAGGCAGACCAACAGTAAAAGGGGAGGTTTATTTACAGGGAGAATATCTGGTGAACATATAATATAACAGAGAAAATGCTGTAACAGGTGATATCAGAGACTGAAGAAATAACAGAAGTGCAAAACAACAGACAGTTATTCTCTTATGGGGATGAAACTTATCATTTCCTGGAGATCTTGCTTGTAGAGATTACTCTTCTCCCACATAGGCACCCAGGCACCAGGGATGATTGATGTCGTCTGTCTCTGAGGTCCTAGGTATAGTCCAACTGTCGTATGGGGGGTTAACGTGAGAGCTCAAGGGGTATGCGGATGGCGATATCCCCCTGTATGCAAGGTTCCTCCCTCTGCTGTGCAGCGGCGTTCCCTCTCCAGGGTCAGGGGCTCTGCCTGGGACAGTCTCTCTTGGCAGGTCAGTGTCACATTACAGTATGTTCCTCGGTCACAGGGAAGCATCTCAGGATAAAGCAGGGTCTCATTGCAGAGGAGCGTCTTAAGGCGCGCAGTCTGTTGGTGTGACAAAGTCTCTAACAGGAGGGGAGCGACCAGCCCTCCAGGCGGTGTAGTGACAGACTTCTCGTACTCAGTGCTCACCGCCTGTGTCTGCGGTCTCTCAGTGTTCAGTCACTGCGCTTGTCTCCTGTCCTGGAGCAAGTTCAGAAAAGAGCGACCAGAATGGTGACCGGTCTGCAAACCCTGTCTTATGAGGAAAGGTTGCAGGATTTGGGAATGTTTAGTTTGCAAAAGAGAAGACTGAGAGGAGACTTAATTGCTGTCTACAAATATCTAAAGGGCTGTCACATTGTAGAAGGCTCAACTTTATTCTCATTTGCACAAGGAAAGACTAGAAGCAATGGGATGAAACTGAATGGGAGGAGACACAGATTAGATATTAGAAAAAACTTTTTGACAGTTAGAGTGATCAATGAGTGGAACAGGCTGCCACGAGAAGTGGTGAGTTCTCCTTCAATGGAAGTCTTCAAACAGAGGCTGGACAGACATCTGACTGGGATGATTTAGCGAATCCTGCTTTGAGCAGGGGGTTGGACCAGAAGGCCCAGGAGGTCCCTTCCAACTCTACGATTCTATGATTCTATGATTCTCTATGATTCCTCTCCTCTGTCAGTGTCCTCTCTGCTCCCGCCCCTGCGCTGCTCTGCTGAAAGCGTGCCCAATTCTCCCGCTCTCCGTCCTGCCCTCTTCCTGTTCCTGGTGCTCGCGCAGTCCACTAAAGCATCCCCCGGGGAACCTAATGCCCTGCTCGATGGTTCCGGGCACGGAGCTAGGAAAGCAACTCCCCCTCGGCTCCTTCGGTGCTTCACCCCCTTACATTTGCACAAGGAAAGACTAGAAGCAATGGGATGAAACTGAATGGGAGGACACACAGATTAGATATTAGAAAAAACTTTTTGATAGAGTAATCAATGAGTGGAACAGGCTGCCACGAGAAGTGGTGAGTTCTCCTTCAATGGAAGTCTTCAAACAGAGGCTGGACAGACATCTATCTGGGAAGATTTAGTGAATCCAGCTTTGAGCAGGGGGTTGGGCCAGTTGGCCCAGGAGGTCCCTTCCAACTCTTCTATGATTCTATGATTTAAAAAAGGTACAGATAGCCCATAAAATGAAACTGCCGTAAGCTGGCTGTAGTTTGAGCATGCACAGATATAAGCTGGCACCAAGATACCATTACAGTGAATATGTTGGATTTTTTTCTAATTTTTGGGGGGTTAAATGCTGCTGTACTTAAAAAAGGTGCAGATAGCCCCAAAAATGAACCTGCCGTAAACTGGCTATAGTTTGAGCATGCACAAATATCATCTGCCGCGGAGATACCACACCAAAAAATGTGCAGCCTGTATTCCAATTGCACCTGAGGCTAGCTATATACGGATAATATAGCCCACAAAGGAGCAGCAGCAGCACCAGAACACAGGAAGGGAATGGACTCTCTTGATGTATGCAATGCGCTATATACACACATTCATTGCCTGCAGGCCTTGCACTGATGTGTATAGAGTGACATACGCTACCCTGCCTGCCTATAGCTGGAACCTATATACTCCGGAATTAGTCCTTAGAAGGACTGTTGGTTTAGCTGGATGTGAGGATATAGCATGCTAGACCCCACACTAACTAATAAAGCACCAATTCTGACCCTATATCGGCTGCAGCTCTCCCTACTCTCTGATTCCGGAGGTGACTGTGACGAGCATGGCGCCGCCCGGTCTCTTATACCCCTGATGATGCTGTGCGGCCAGCCAATCATTGCACGACCACAACAAAGATGGCTGCGTTGTTTCATAGCCTGGCAGACAATCCCTGCAGCGTGATTGGGTCTCTAAAGTCCGCCAAAATTGCTGGGTGGAGACACGAGTTCCCGCCGAGCAATCCCGGAAATGCTCGCTGCTCGCCGAGTGCACCGAGCACGCTAATACTCAGGCAAGTAACGAGTAGTGTTGAGCGATACCATCCGATATTGAGAAATATCGGATCGGATTGGATCGGCCGATACCCAAAAAGTATCGGGTATCGCCGATTCCGATACTGGAAGTCCCATTCAAGTCAATGGGACAGAAATACCGGAATTAAAAAAAACCCTTTCTTTCCTTGTAGGTTAATTCTACATGAAGATAAACAACTAAGAATAATGTAGAATGTATTGGGGGAGGTGGAGGAGACTTTAAAGGCATAGAGGTTTAGCCCAATCAAATGGAATAGCAGGAATAATTTTTTTTTTTTTTTAAAGACGTTCGGAGTTACAAAGATATTGACAATGTTAGCCTTTTTTATATTTTGTCAGATATGTATGTTTCACTTCTTCCATGCTCTTCACCTTCTTTTTTACTTCTCCCACACTTTCTCCTTCATCATCTTCAGCAGCAGCAGTATCTTCTTCTTCTTCTTCTATTCTTCTTCATATTCTACTTCTTCTTCTTCTTCTTCTTCTTCTTCATATTCTACTTCTTCATCTTCTTCCTATTCTTCTTCATCATATTCTTATTTGTGTCAGGCATTCCTGTAGTTGTTATCTATAAAAGTTTGAAGATTACACCTTCCGTTCTGCCTGTCACAAAAGATTTACAACAGGATTTGTCTGCGTTCAGTTTGGCCTGAAGCAGCAGGCATTTTCCAGGAGCACCATGAGGAGGAACGGACTCACCCCCATACACTGCTTAGTCTTCTTCTGCTTATACTTTAGATAATATCTTTTGCTCTGATTTTTAGTCTTATGCTTAATGTTGTTCTGCTTTTTGTTCTGCAGCTTCTTGGTTTTACACTTCTTGGTCTTCTGTCTCTTGTTGCTCTGTATCTTGGTGGTTGTCTTCATGTTCTTTGTCCTCTTGGTCATCTTCTTCAGGGTCATCTTTTTGGTCTTCTTCAGGGTGGTGTTCCGGGTTGTCTTCTTCAGGGTCATCGTTTTCGTGGTCGTCGTCTTCTTCGGGGTGGTCTTCAGGGTTGTTGCCTTCAGGGTTGTCGTCAGGAAAATTCAGAGTGATAATAAACAAAAACAATTTCCAAAAGCTTGAACTTGGAAATGTAGCAGAAGGTACAAGAAGGCTGAGGAACTGCCGAGAACCAGCTGACGGTGCTGGAACCTGGATGGGTAACCGAAGCTGCAAGAGCCAATGGAACTAGCGAGGACCAGCTGACGGTGCTGGAACCCGGAGGGGCAGCAGAAGGAACAAGAGCCAATGGCACTACTGAGGACCAGCTGGCGGTGCTGGAACACGGTTACTAAGCAGGAGGTACCTGTGCTAGAAAGCACTACCAAGGACCAACAGACGTTGATGGAACTCGGATACCAAGAAGGAGGCACCTCAGGCAAAGGCAGTGCCGAGAACCAACTGACGGTGCTGGAACCAGGCTGGGCAGGAGGGAGTACCCGTGCCAAAGACACTGCCGAGAACCAGCTGACGGTGCTGGAACCCGGAGGGGCAGCAGAAGGAACAAGAGCCAATGGCACAACCGTGGGCCAGCTAACGGTGCTGGAACACGGTTACTAAGCAGGAGGTACCTGTGCTAGAAAGCACTACCAAGGACCAGCAGACGTTGCTGGAACTCGGATACTGAGAAGGAGGCACCTCAGCCAAAGGCACTGCCGAGAACCAACTGACGGTGCTGGAACCAGGCTGGGCAGGAGGGAGTACCCGTGCCAAAGACACTGCCGAGAACCAGCTGATGGTGCTGGAACCCGGAGGGGCAGCAGAAGGAACAAGAGCCAATGGCACAACCGTGGACCAGCTGACGGTGCTGGAACACGGTTACTAAGCAGGAGGTACCTGTGCTAGAAAGCACTACCAAGGACCAGCAGACGTTGCTGGAACTCGGATACCGAGAAGGAGGCACCTCAGCCAAAGGCACTGCCGAGAACCAACTGATGGTACTGGAACCCGGATGGGTAGCAGAAGGTACCCATGAAAAACAAAGTTGCAAGGCCGCGAGCCGGCCGCAGTTACCGAAACCCACAGTCCTTACAGGAGGTGCTTGTCCTATTGGCACTATGGAACCAGCCTTTATTACCAGAACCTGAAGCCCACGTAGGAAGCACCTAAACTGCAGGCACCATAAACTCGGCTAACCCGACCGCAGCATGACAGGACAACGTATTGGTGGCAAAGTGACGTTAACACTACCCGGAAACAGCAGGCGTGCTGGAACCAGGCTGGGCAGGAGGGAGTACCCGTGCCAAAGACACTTCTGAGCAGCAACTGGCGATGTTGGAGCCCAGGGTCAATCTGGGTGTAGGCTGAGGCCAAATTTCAGCAAGTTTTATATCTGTTGTAGACTACTACTGATTTTAACCATGCTCCATTTAGGCCTGTGGCTCCACTGTCTCTAGTATTTACCCTGTCCTCCAACACCGGCAGTTGCTGCTCAGAAGTGCCGTCTGCACAATCAACACTTGTTCCTGTACTAGTAGTGGGAATGTGGACAGAGCAGGAGACATTGCTGGACATACATCAGGGGATCAACTGACATTACTGAGCCCCAGTAACACAGGAACAAGTGTTGATTGTGCAGATGGCACTTCTGAGCAGCAACTGCCGGCGTTGGAGGACAGGGTAAAAAGTAGAGACAGTGGTGCCAGAGGCCTAATTGGAGCACGGTTAAAAACCAGTAGTAGTGTGAATGTGGAGGCAACAGTAGACATTGCCGGACACACAGCAGGGGAGCAGCTGGCATTACTGAACCCCACTAACACTGGAGCATGTGTTTTTCTCTGTGCAGACGGCACTTCCGAGCAACAACTGGCGATGTTGGAGCCCAGGGTCAATTATGGAGCAGGCTGAGGCCTAATTACAGCAAGTTTTATATGTGATGCAATTTGAATGTGGAGGCAGCAGGAGACTTTGCCGTACACACAGCAGGGGAGCAGCTGGCATTACTGAACCCCACTAGCACAGGAGCTAGAGTTTTTTTCTGTGCGGACGGCACTTCTGAGCAACAACTGGCAATGTCGGAGCCCAGTATCAATCACGGTGTAGGCTGAGGCCTACTTGGAGCATGTGTAAAATCTGATGTAGCTTGAATGTAGAGGCAGCAGGAGACTTTGCCGTACCCACAGCAGGGGAGCAGCTGGCGTTACTGAACCCTACTAACACAAGAGCTAGTGTTTTTTTCTGTGCAGATGGCACTTCTGAGCAAAGTCTGGCTGTATTGAAGCCCAGGATCAATCATGGTGTAGGCTGAGGCTAACTTGGAGCAAGTGTAAAATCTGAGGTAGTTTGAATGTAGAGGCAGCAGGAGACTTTGCCGTACACACAGCAGGGGAGCAGCTGGCGTTACTGAACCCCACTAACACAGGAGCTAGTGTTTTATTCTGTGCAGACGGCACTTCTGAGCAACAACTGGCTGTGTTGAAGCCCAGGATCAATCATGGTGTAGGCTGAGGCCTACTTGGAGCAAGTTGAAAATCGGATGTAGTTTGAATGTGGAGGCAGCAGGAGACTTTGCCATACACACAGCAGGGGAGCAGCTGGCGTTACTGAACCCCACTAACACAGGAGCTAGTGTTGTTTTCTGTGCGGACGGCACTTCCTAGCAACAACTGGCGATGTTGGAGCCCAGGATCAATCATGGAGCAGGCTGAGGTCTACTTGGAGCAAGTTGAAAATCGGATGTAGTTTGAATGTGGAGGGAGCAGGAGACTTTGCCGTACACACAGCAGGGGAGCAGCTGGCATTACTGAACCCCACTAACACAGGAGCTAGTGTTGTTTTCTGTGCGGACGGCACTTTCGAGCAACAACTGGCCATGTTGGAGCCCAGGATCAATCATGGAGCAGGCTGAGGCCTACTTGGAGCAAGTGTAAAATCTGAGGTAGTTTGAATGTAGAGGCAGCAGGAGACTTTGCCGTACATACAGCAGGGGAGCAGCTGGCGTTACTGAACCCCACTAACACAGGAGCTAGTGTTTTTCTCTGTGCAGACGGAACTTCTGAGCAACAACTGGCGATGTTGGAGCCCAGGATTAATCATGGAACAGGCTGAGGCCTACTTGGAGAAAGTTGAAATCGGATGTAGTTTGAATGTGGAGGCAACAGGAGACTTTGCCGTACACACAGCAGGGGAGCAGCTGGCGTTACTGAACCCCACTAACACAGGAGCTAGTGTTGTTTTCTGTGCAGACGGCACTTCCTAGCAACAACTGGCAATGTTGGAGCCCAGGATCAATCATCGAGCAGGCTGAGGCCTACTTGGAGTAAGTTGAAAATCGGATGTAGTTTGAATGTGGAGGCAGCAGGAGACTTTGCCCTACACACAGCAGGGGAGCAGCTGGCGTTACTGAACCCCACTAACACAGGAGCTAGTGTTTTTTTCTGTATGGATGGCACTTCTGAGGAACAACTGGCTGTGTTGAAGCCCAGGATCAATCATGGTGTAGGCTGAGGCCTACTTGGAGCAAGTGTAAAATCTGAGGTAGTTTGAATGTAGAGGCAGCAGGACTGTGTGTACTTTACCGTACACACAGCAGGGGAGCAGCTGGCGTTACTGAACCCCACTAACACAGGAGCTAGTGTTGTTTTCTGTGCGGACGGCACTCCTGAGCAACAACTGGCGATATTGGAGCCCTGGATCAATCATGGAGCAGGCTGAGGCCTACTTGGAGCAAGTGTAAAATCTGAGGTAGTTTGAATGTAGAGGCAGCAGGAGACTTTGCCATACACACAGCAGGGGAGCAGCTGTGAACCCCACTAACACGGGAGCTAGTGTTTTTTCCTGTGTGGACGGCACTTCTGAGCAACAACTGGCGATGTTGGAGCCCAAGATCAATCATGGAGCAGGCTGAGGCCTAATTGCAACAAGTTTTATATGTGATGTAGTTTGAATGTGGAGGGAGCAGGAGACTTTGCCGTACACACAGCAGGGAGCAGCTGGCATTACTGAACCCCACTAACACAGGAGCTAGTGTTTTTTTCTGTGCAGATGGCACTTCTGAGCAAAGACTGGCTATGTTGACGCCCAGGATCAATCATGGTGTAGGCTGAGGCCTACTTGGAGCAAGTGTAAAATCTGAGGTAGATTGAATGTAGAGGCAGCAGGAGACTTTGCCATACACACAGCAGGGGAGCAGCTGGCGTTACTGAACCCCACTAACACAGGAGCTAGTTTTGTTTTCTGTGCGGACGGCACTTCTGAGGAACAACTGGCTGTGTTGAAGCCCAGGATCAATCATGGTGTAGGCTGAGGCCTACTTGGAGCTAGTGTAAAATCTGAGGTAGTTTGAATGTAGAGGCAGCAGGAGACTTTACCGTACACACAGCAGGGGAGCAGCTGGCGTTACTGAACCCCACTAACACAGGAGCTAGTGTTTTTTTCTGTGCGGATGGCACTTCTGAGCAACAACTGGCGATGTTGGAGCCCAGGATCAATCATGGAGCAGGCTGAGGCCTACTTGGAGCAAGTTGAAAATCGGATGTAGTTTGAATGTGGAGGCAGCAGGAGACTTTGCCGTACACACAGCAGGGGAGCAGCTGGCGTTACTGAACACCACTAACACAGGAGCTAGTGTTGTTTTCTGTGTGGATGGCACTTCTGAGCAACAACTGGCAATGTTGGAGCCCTGGATCAATCATGGAGCAGGCTGAGGCCTAATTGCAGCAAGTTTTATATGTGATGTAGTTTGAATGTGGAGGGAGCAGGAGACTTTGCCGTACACACAGCAGGGGAGCAGCTGGCATTACTGAACCCCACTAACACAGGAGCTAGTGTTTTTTTCTGTGCAGATGGCACTTCTGAGCAAAGACTGGCTGTGTTGAAGCCCAGGATCAATCATGGTGTAGGCTGAGGCCTACTTGGAGCAAGTGTAAAATCTGAGGTAGTTTGAATGTAGAGGCAACAGGAGACTTTGCCATACACACAGCAGGGGAGCAGCTGGCATTACTGAACCCCACTAACACAGGAGCTAGTGTTTTTTTCTGTGTGGACGGCACTTCTGAGCAACAACTGGCGATGTTGGAGCCCAGGATCAATCATGGAGCAGGCTGAGGCCTAATTGAAAGCAAGTTTTATATGTGATGTAGTTTGAATGTGGAGGGAGCAGGAGACTTTGCCGTACACACAGCAGGGGAGCAGCTGGCGTTACTGAACCCCACTAACACAGGAGCTAGTGTTTTTTCTGTGCAGATGGCACTTCTGAGCAAAGACTGGCTGTGTTGAAGCCCAGGATCAATCATGGTGTAGGCTGAGGCCTACTTGGAGCAAGTGTAAAATCTGAGGTAGTTTGAATGTAGAGGCAGCAGGAGACTTTGCCGTACACACAGCAGGGGAGCAGCTGGCGTTACTGAACCCCACTAACACAGGAGCTAGTGTTGTTTTCTGTGTGGACGGCACCTCCGAGCAACAACTGGCAATGTTGGAGCCCAGGATCAATCATGGAGCAGGCTGTGGCCTACTTGGAGCAAGTGTAAAATCTGAGGTAGTTTGAATGTAGAGGCAGCAGGAGACTTTGCCGTACACACAGCAGGGGAGCAGCTGGCGTTGCTGAACCCCACTAACACAGGAGCTAGTGTTTTTTTCTGTGCGGACGGCACTTCTGAGCAACAACTGGCGATGTTGTAGACTACTACTGATTTTAAACGTGCTCCAATTAGGCCTCTGGCTCCACTCTGTCTCCAGTATTTCCCTTGGCCTCCAACACCACCAGTTGCTGATGTGGACAGAGCAGGAGACATTGCCGGACACACATCAGGGTATCAGCTGACGTTACTGAACCCCAGTAACACAGGAACAAGTGTTGATTGTGCAGATGGAACTTCTGAGCAGCATCTGGCAGTGTTGGAGGCCAGGGGAAATACTAGAGACAGAGAAGAGCCAGAGGCCTAATTGGAGCAAGTTTGAAATCAGTAGTAGTGTGATTGTGGAGGCAGCAGTAGACATTGCTGGACACACAGGAGGGGAGCAGCTGGCGTTACTGAACCCCACTAACACAGGAGCTAGTGTTGTTTTCTGTGCAGACGGCACTTCTGAGCAACAACTGGTGGTGTTGGACCCCAGGGATTACAGTTCAGGTGGTAGAAACATGAACACAACAGGAGACCTGGATACTATTGCCAACCAATTATTTATTCTGGAAGAGGACTGGCAAATTCTGGCGAGATCCAGGCCTTGTTCATTTTCAGAAAAGTAAGCCGGTCAACGTTATTGGAGGATAGTCGCGTGCGACGGTCTGTTAGTACACCACCTGCGGCACTAAAGACACGTTCCGATAATACACTAGCAGCAGGGCAAGCCAGCACCTCCAATGCATACTGGCTAAGCTCTAGCCATAAGTCCAGCTTAGAGACCCAAAACTTGAAGGGGGAAGAGCCATCTTGGAGTACACTGACAGGGCAAGACATGTAGTCTGTCACCATCTGATGGAAACGTTGCTTCCTGCTGACTGGAGCCGTCTGTGATGGTGTAGACATTTGTGGCGGGCACACAAATCTTTGCCACATTTGGGCCATACTGGTCTTGCCTTGTGCTGTGGCGCTGCCTCTGCTCCCTCTTTGTGCAGAGCTTCCTCCACTGCCTCGACGCACTGAGCTGCTTTGTAAAGCACTAGCAGCACTGCTCTCGGGTGGAATGGAGAACATGATGGAATGCACTAGTGTCTCTTGGTACTCCCGCATTTTACGCTCCCGGTTCAACGGTGTTATGAGGCTTTGTAAGTTGTCCCGGTAGCGAGGATCTAGGAGGGTGTACACCCAATAATCAGCCGTGTTGAGAATGTGGGCGATGTGGCGGTCGTTTCTCAGGCACTGCATCATGAAATCAACCATGTGCTGCAGACTCCCAACTGTCAAAGAAACGCTGTCCCCTGCTTGAGGCGTCATCTCTGCCTGCTCTGCATCACCCCACCATCGCTGTACATACTGACTAGAGCATTGTGTACCTCACTCCTCTGGAGAGATGTCTTCGTCCTCCATTGACTCCTCCTCATCTTCCTCACAAAGTGTCCCATGCCTAGGCCTTTGTGAGGAACCACATAGCACAGACTGTCCAGAAGCAGATGGCATTTGTGACTCCTCATCCTCCACCTCTTCCAAATCCTCCTCCCTTAGTGCTTGCAGTGTTTTTTGAAGCAGGCAGATAAGGGGGTCAATCATGCTGACTACTGCATCATCTGCACTCGCCATCTGCATGGAATCATCGAAGGCACGCAAAACGAGGCAGATGTCCTTCATAGAAGCCCACTCAGTGGTGGTGAAGTGTGAACGGCGCGCAGTGCAACTCGCTTACGCGTGATGCAGCTGGTACTCCATTACTGCTGCCTGCTGCTCACACAACTGCTCCAACATATGCAACGTTGAATTCCACCTGGCGGGTAGGTCACATATGATGCGATGTTCCGGAAGGCGTAATCGACGCTGCAGAGCTGCAATGCGCGATCTTGCCATGCTGGAAGCCTGGAACGCCGCAAGTGAGCGCACTCTATGCGGACCTTATGCAGCAGTGCATCAAGATCCGGATAATCCCTCAGAAAGCTCTGCACAACCAAGTTGAGCACATGTGCCAGACATGGGATGTGAGTGAGGTTGCCTAGGGCCAGAGCTGCCACCAGATTTCGGCCATTGTCACACACTACCAAGCCTAGCTGGAGATTCGCTGGCACAAACCACACATCGCTCTCCTGCTTGATGGCATTCCAGAGCTCCTGTGCTGTGTGACTTCTATTCCCCAAAGAAATTAATTTCAGTACGGCCTGTTGACGTTTGGCCATGGCTGTGCTCACATTGGTCGTAACAGGCTCCTGCAGCGCTGATTCTGAGGAACTGGAGTATGAGGAGGAATCAATGTTTACAGACTGGATTCCTGCAATCCTTGGAGTTGGCAGAACATGTACAGCGCCACTTTCAAGAACTGTACCCGGCTCCACAACATTGACCCAATGGGCAGTGAGGGAAAGGTATCATCCCTGTCCATGGTTACTGGTCCACGCATCGGTGGTCAGGTGAACCTTGCTACTGACAGCGTTTAGTAGTGCATGTTTAATTTTTCCCTCCACATGCTTTTGCAGGGCAGGGACGGCTTGTCTGCTGAAATAAAAGCGGCTGGGCACGGTGTATTGTGGGACTGCCAATGCCATGAGGTTCCGGAAGGTGTCTGTCTCCACCAGCCTGAATGAGAGCATTTCAAGGGCCAGTAGTTTGGCAATGGCAGCATTCAGAGCCTGTGCTCGGGGATGGTTTGCCGAGTATGGCCGCCTTTTCTCCCGTGCCTGTGCTACCGATGGCTGTAGAGTGGTCTGGGAGTGTGAGGATGAATGGGAACGTGGTGCTGTGGGTGGAATGTCACTGGGTCTCTGGACAACAGTGCCAGAGGTTCTTCCATGGTGATCCTGTGAGGAAGCCGAACCAGCTGTGTATGAGCTGGAGGAAGAGGCTACAACACGAGCTGAAGATGTGGTAGGTGGTGCTGCAACTGTGTCAAAAAAGGACCACGCACTGCAAGTCTTGGGAGCGCCCGTTTTGGCTTTTGGAAGAGGAATACTCCTAACGGATGCCGAAGTGGAGGCTACAGGCAACCAAGTCTGCCCCCTCCCTCTCCCTCCTGTTTTGGCCGTTCGGGGAATCTTTTCCTCAGAGCTGCTCCCACCACCTTCCTGTTCCTCACGCCATGATGGGTCAAGGACCTCATCATCTACACTCCCTTCTTCAAACACCTGCTTCTCCTGGGTAGTCTCACCAGCACCGTATGCACCAGAAAGTGGCACCAGAGTCTCATCATCTGATGCGTACTGAGGTGTGCTGACCATAGGCACTGGCCCACCCGCCTCTTCAGATTCAGAGGGACAAAGCAGTTGCGCCTCACTGCATACTCCCTCTACTTCACATTCTTGAATGCTGCTTGGCTGGCCCCCTCTTTCCAAGCCAACAGATTCAAAGAACAGAAGTAGAGACTGAGATGGCTCCTGTCCAGGGCTCTCTGACTGCTTGGGCAATTTGGCAGGTGGTGAAGAGACAGATGATTGATCTTCAGTGCTCTGGCCCTGAGAGGATGTGGAAGTCATTGAAGTTGATGCGTTAGCTGCCATCCATCCGACAATGGCTTCAATTTGATCGTCCCGCAGCAGTGGGGTACGGCGAGGTCCTACAAAGCTGCGCATAAAGGACTGTTGCCTGGTAAAACTGGGGGATGCTGACTCACTGGTGCCCGCAGCAGGCACAGAATCCCCACGTCCTCTCCCTGCTGAATCCCCACGTCCTCTCCCTGCTGCAACTCCACGCCAACGACCATGTGCCTTACTCCCTGCCTTCTTCATCTTGGTAGACTGATAAAGATAGGCAGAAAAGTACAAAGGGGGTCTTTGTGTGCTTTTTCCTGAACAGCTGCTAACAGGTATAAGAAACACTAATTTTATAAAGTGTGTGGACTACACTTTAATATGAGCTAATGTGGCCTACACACCTGTCAAGTGGAGTGTTTGGTGAACTTTATTTTGTTTTGTTTTTTCAAAAAAAACAAAAAGAATGTGACCAAAGATGTGAAAGCGATAGTATCACAAACTTTTTGGAGCTATTACAATGCAGGAAGGTAACCTACAATGCAATAGATGAGGCTCCAAAAAATAGGGTAATATTTATCATCTGGCTGCGGCTGCAGGGCACAAGCCAGAAAAAAAGCTCCTCTATCTACTCCTATATAGTGTTTGCAACCAACCTATGTACATGGATACGGATGGATGCACACTAATAGGAGAATTAATGAAAAATGAACTGCAATAAAAGAAAAATATGTGTGAGGCAGTGATGCACGCTGAGCGGCCTACAACCAGTTGTGGCTGCAGGACACACTACAGCCTGAGCTGCACTCACACAGAGACCTCTCAGACAGCCGTGAACAGTGCAGATAACTGGGCACTAGCCCTGAAAGGCTGCAGAAAGGCTCCGCTGTCTACTCCTTTAGTGTTTGCAACCAATGTATATGGATATGGATGCATGTATACTAATAGAAGAATTCATGAAAAATTTGCAGCAATAAAAGAAAAATATGTATGAGTCAGTGACGCACGCTGAGCGGCCTACAACCAGACGTGGCTGCAGGACACACTACACAGTGTGAGCTGCACTCACACAGACTTTGCAGACAGCTGTGAACACTGCTGCAAGGCAAAAGAAAGCTACACTGATTGATAATGTAGCCTGGGTAAAGCACAATATTATTTGGAAAATCGCTATCTCTAACTGTCCCTCAGAGTCTTGAACAGCAGCCTCTCCCTAACTGAATTCACAGCAGAGTGAACCCGAAATGGCGGCGGCGGCTTTTATAGTACATCATGACATCATTTCAGCAGCCAATCACAGCCATGCCATTAGTTAACATGCCTACATGCTTAACAGGATGTGCCCACACTTCTGAGGATTGTCATTGGCTGAATCAAATCAAACTGGCTCATAGCATTATGGGAACTTCCGATTCCGGTATTCGATATGCAAAAAGTATCGGAACTCAGTATGGAAATTGCGATACCGCGAATATCGGCCGATACCCGATATTTACAGTATCGGAATGCTCAACACTAGTAACGAGTAATGGCGAACACTTTTGCTCTTCACTAAATATAAATTTTACACCGTAGTATGCACAATAAGTTACTATTATTGTTTCACTCGCATGCTGTTTTTTGTTTTTTGTTTTTCACTTTCTATATACTTTTCAATCTTTCTAGCCTAATCTCCTTCTTATGTCCTTTTATTATTTTCTTTCTTCTTTTTTTATATTTTTTATCCCTTTTTCACAATTTTTCTTTTACTTTTTATTTTTACATTTTCTTTCATTTTTCATTTTTATTTTTTATTGATTTCATATGAAAGCATTTTTTCTGTGGTACCATTTATTTTTTCATGTGTATATGTGTGGGTACATATATATATATATATATATATATATATACATATATTTTGACACTTTTTTTTCTCTTTTGCATTTGGGATGATCCATGTGGGCCCGCATGTATTTCCCTTATGATTATATGTTCATATCTTTATATATCATATATCTGTGTGTATTTGGGTATTATTAACTCCTTCTGAGAAAGAGAAACAGGCAGTGGAATAAATTAATTATTTTATTGTTGATTGCTTACTCTGTAAGATTTCCCAACCCCAATGTGGATTGGAGCAATATTACCGCCAGCTGGTATCCTTCAACAATGTTGCACTTTGCCTTACAAGGCTGGATGATCTACATATGCTCTGTTTGCTGTGCTGACATCCTATGACACAGCATGGTGCATTTGCAAGGCATTGGTCTCATAGCAACTTGCATAATTTCTTGCGATCATGTGGTACAGATGGGAGGCGCTCTGGGCAGCGAGTCTGCACTTTGAAGGTGAGTTGTGTAATGGGAGTGTCAGAGGAGTGGCAGTCTCTGCGAGCTGCAGCCGCTCATTGGCTGTGCAGCTCTGTGCTTTGATTGGCTGCCAGGCTGCAATTGGCCTGACGCTGATTCATTCATCAGGGCAGTGAAGGTGCGCATTCAGGAGCGGTCCGGTGCCTACCATCTTCATACAATGATGTCCTCTTACTTGCTTTTTTTCGCGACTCCTGCAAAGGCATACTGATCTGCCCTGTTGAGGGCAGAGCCAAGTACTGCAGTGCGCAGGCGCTGGGCTTCTCTGACTTTTCCCGGTGTAACAGGCCAGAGTAACCTTCCGCCCAGAATAGAGTCGGGGTTAAAGTGGCCTAGGCCAGATTATACCCCTCCGGGTCAGAATATACCCCTCACTTTCCTGGTCATGCATATTATTTCAGACCCCATACTTTCTCATCCAAATATGGTATATACTATTAGTCAAATAAAATTTAGAATTATCACATATCACATGAAAAATACTGTTGGCGGTGACTTCTACATACATAACAAATAAAACCAATGTAAAAGAAAAAACAGAGCAAAAACCAAACAGTATTGGAGCAAAGTCCTGTGCTCCTATCAGAAAATAGACAAGGGCATAGCCTCACTGAATTTAGTGTCCGGTATTGTTGCTAACCTGGACGCCTGTGGAAAGAGCTCCGATTATACCATTGTTAGTAGAGTTCTGCTTGACTGTAAGCATATTTGGATTCCTTCTCACAAGACCCCCCATGGGACCGTAGCCATTCAGCAGCTTCCACTGGATCTGTAAAGAATATGGAAGAGCCATCGAGGACAATTTGGAGTCGAGATGGATACATCATTGAGTACATAATATTCTTTTCTCTAAGTCGCTTCTTAATTTCCATGAACTGTGCCCGCTGTTTCTGGAGTTCCATAGAGAATTCCGGGAAAATCAAAATCGTAGCATTATTGAACTTAACAGGACTTTTCTACCGTACCAAATGTAGAATATAATCCCTATCTTTGCAATTGAGGAGACGTGCCAGAAAAGGTCTAGGCGAAGCACCGTGAGTAAGGGGTTTTGTAGGGACTCTGTGAGTCCTTTCCACGGAGAATGTAGGAGAGAATTCATCCCCCAGAGAAGTGTGGCACCCCCAGGAGTACGGTCGCCACAGTGGCATTACCTCCCTCCTAGGGAGTGTGATGTCATGCTTGGAAGCAATGAAAGGGTCTCTATCAGTTAAATCCAGCACAAAGCACAGTTCCTACTCTAGACCAGCAGAGGGAGCTCTGAACCTAACTGCTGAGGAGCTGCTCTCTGTGGTCGGGAGGGAGGAAGGAAGTTGGGGAGTTGGTGCAGAGAGAGGGAAGAGTGTGGACGTGTGGAGACAAGCTGAGGACTGAGCTGGAGTTAAGCTCACCCCTAAGCTGCAGCGCATTGCCCAGATCCTGGCGTCCGAGGCTGTGTGGATACTAAAGGTCCCACAGCAGAAATTGGAGGAACTCGAGGCTGTAAATGCTCTTTTCCCAACTCAGACTCGATGACACAGCAGCAAGGTATGTGAGCCAGAGAGAGAGGGCTACAGCTGCCTGCCATGCGAGTGGAGTTCTAAGTGAGGGAAAGAAAAAGGAACTTGAGTGTAATCCATAGCTACAAGTACTTCAGATTAGCGCTAGAAAGGATACTACACAACCCATCTGCATAGAGAGATTCCTAAGTTGCTTCTAGGCCGACTAACTCCTGTACCATCTGTGATCAAAAGCCTGGACTGTACCTACAAAGCACAGTAAAAGGTAAAAGATACTGCACTCTGTCATGTTCCTTGAATCCTTCCTGCAACCCCTTCAGCACTGCTACATCTCTGTGTCTAAACACTGCATCATCTACCTTAACATCTACTACTACTGCCCTGGGACTACAGCTCAGTCTGTGGAGAGCTTTACTAACTCTGCTGCATCATACCATCTGTCCCAGATGATCTGCACTGCAGCGCTGGTCCCCCTTCTGACCAAATACCACAGGTGGCGTCATGAACAATCTACATATAAACTTTATTCAATTCCACCAATTTTACATGGACACCCAGGGCCACGGACCGGGTCACTGCCACCGTGACACTTCCCCTTTAAGACACCGGCCCGGTACCGAGTAATCCCACAGCCCTGGGGGTGATCCTGAAGCTTTAAGCTAGCCTTCTAAAAATTGTTTGGGCTGCTGATATCTTGAGCGCTCCGGCAGGCCAACGATTTGGATGTTATTTCGACGTAGTCTATTTTCTAGGTCATCTGCTTTTTGCCTCCAGGCGTTCATAGAGCCAGCCACTTTTGTCAGCTTGGCCTCCATAGGTGTAATGGTATCTTCTATCTGGGACACTCTCGTTTCAACTTCTGTAATACGCCCCCTCATGGCCTGCATGTCATGTCGAAGACGCCCCACCTCAGTGTACAGATCCACTATTTTCTCAGTCAGGGATGTTTTGGTCAAGGATATGGCCTGCATTAACTGTTCGGACACTTGTAAGAAGCTATTGATTTTTTAAAAACTTTATTAATAATATTATCATTTATTATACTTATTTGCACATCTAAAAACTCTAGACTATTAGGCCCAAATTTTACTTTAAATTTCATGTCAATTTTGTAATTATATAAATAGTTAACAAAGTCCTTCAACTCTGTTTCTGTTCCTGCCCATACAAGAAATATATCAACCATCGTCTCAGGGCTTGGATTTATTACTGAAATTGGAGATGAAAACCTTTATTAAAATTATTACCAGCATGTATAAAAGACACTAATGATTTTTTTTTTAAATTCTTTCAGATTTGCAGTGGAAAAAAGATTGTAAACTGAATAGATGTTGAAAGTTTATATACGAGGATCCCACAATCATTGGGGATAGATTCTATTAAGAATATTTTGGAATAACCACAGGAAAAAAAACTAAATATAAAATTCAAGACAGGACTAGATGTTGTATCATCTCATAACGCCTTCACCTTTGACAATAATTGGCATGTGCAAGCAACGGGTACAGTAATAGGTTCGCCCGTAGAGTGCACTTTTGCAAATTTGTTTTTGGCTAGTTTTGAAAATGATTATATCTACAGTGTGGGCAACCTTTACATTAAATACGTATATGCAGCGTATCATAGATACGTGGATGATATATTTGTTGTATGGACAGGAACAGAAACAAGAGTTTAATGACTTTGTTAATTAAATAATTACAGCAAAATGAACATGAAATTTACAGCAAAATTTGCGTCTAATAATCTAGAATTTTTAGATGTGCAAATAAGTATAATAAATGATAATATTATTACTAAAGTTTTAAAATAATCAATAGCTTCTAACATGCTCCTACATTATAATATTGCCCACCCCAGCCATACTAAGAAAGGAGGACCTTTTAGTCAGTATCTTAGACTAAGGCCGGGGTCAGACTAGTGAGTGTGATGCGAGAAACTCACGCATCAATACCTGGCACTGCCGCCGGTACTCGGACCTGAGCGTGCAGCTGCATGTAATTCTATGCAGCCGCACACTGAGTGATGGTGGCAGTGCCGGGTACTGATGCAAGAGAATGGCACAAGTTTATTGCATCACACTCGCAAGTGTGACCCCGGCCTAAGACGAATCAACAGTAGCGATGAAGGTTTTGAAACTCAAGCAATAAAACTCACTAAAAACTTTAGAGCTAGGGGTTACCCTTCAACATTACTAAAAGAGGCACAAAATAGAGCTAAAGAAAAAACGCACGCAGAATTAAGAAAAAAGCCAAGAAGAACTGATTTGATTAAAAGAAAAAAAGAAGTTTTTTATTTTTATTAATAACCCAGATATGAGTTTGATAAAGAATGCGATCAGAAAAGACTGGCATTTATTAGAAAGTGAGAGAGACCTTAGTACTGTAGCTCAGAATAAACCATTAGTTACTTAAAGAAGATACAAAATTATTGGCGACCCACTAGTGAGAAAAAGATTTACAGCTGATATAAAAAATCTACATGGTTAACAGATAGTAAACCATTAGGTAATTTTCGTTGTGTACATTGATCATACTGTCAGCTGCGGATTACAGGGAAGGTTTTAAAATTAGGTAAAATGATGCATATAATAAAAGATTTCATCACGTGTCGTACGAATTACATGTTATATGCAATTTTATGCCCTTGTCAGTTCTACTATACAGGGAAAACAAATTGGCCGCTATACACACGCTTCAGGGAACATTTCATTCTATCACTCTAATGAAAGGGTCAGTGAGATTCATCACATACACATACATGATTGCCACAATGCAGATCCTAATAGGTTAAAATTTGCATGTAGAAAAGCCACTAAGAGGAAGCAACAGCAATAAATTGCTTCTGCCAAGAGAAGCAAAATGGATTTTAGATACTGACGCACAGGGTCCTCTAGGCTTACATGACATGTTAGATCTGTCTGTTTTTTGTGACTTGTTTTTCTTAGCGGACACATGTGATGTTTGATCAATATTATTGTATTCACCTAGTCTTGCACTTTCCTCCCTCTGGTTTAAAGGGAATGAGGTGTTTTCACATAGTAACATGGACCAGTAGAAGCACAAACTAGTGTTTAACATTTGAATTATACTTAATCGGATAACGTCCCTTCTCGTGGGATCATGTGATCACCATACACGGCACATTGACATCGGTTTACCCTTATAGGTAGAATGTGCGGTTACCCTGTGTTTGCTCCTATATTCCACTGGTGCAATCATGTGGGCGGATTGTCTAAACAGCGACACTGATAGTTTAGAATGTGCACACAATGAAATGGACATGTGTTGTATGTCAGTGGGAGGGTCCCCGATAGACCACCCCAACCGTCTCCATTGGCTAGAAGTTGCTTTTATAGCAATGATGCTTCCCACTCAGGCATGCCCCCAGGAAGCACTGGAAAACCGCGCGTCGGGTTTACGGGAGGCAGTGTGCAGCCATTACCCATGTGATAGCTTTGATCCATGCAGGTAATATGTACATCTCCTAGTTTTGCCAAACAGTCTTTATATATGCCAGTGTCCTCCTGATTATTTCTACATTGCCTTGCTACGCATGTCATTTTTTGATGTCACCTCTATGAGTAGTTTTCTTCTGATGGGAACTTTCCCACAGCAGGGTCTCTCTGCATAGGCGTCATAACTATCTATCTTTATGCACGATGGCTGAACACGGGAACACTTAGGATTTATATATAGTCATTTGTTTTACAACTACTAGTAATTTACAGCAAAAGCCTTCCGTGTGTTTGTTGGTTTGAGGCGCCTTTTTATGTCATTAATATTTTTTCTTTTATGCATTGCTTTAAATATTCAAATAAAGTGCTCAATTTTATTTAGCATTGAATATAAGCGCTTCTTGATTTGTATGTTGCATACATGTGGCATGATCATTATGGCTTCCTATTGTTCTCGAGCCCATGCCAGCATTGTGCAGGTCTATAATTTTGCCCCTGGTGTCCTTAGACAGCTCTTTGGTCTTGGCTATGGTGGAGAGGTAGGAATGAGATTGATTGTGTAGACAGATGTCTTTTATACAGTTAAATTCAATCAGGAGCAATTAATACAGGTAATGAATGCAGAGTAGGAGGGCTTCTTACCCCCTTAACGACCGCTGAAATGCCTTTTAATGGTGGCAGCTAAGGGTACTTAAACCACAGCGCCATTGCTGAGGAATAAGGGTATAGCGCCCCCAAAGTCAGAATTTCTCCATGGTCTTGGCTACCGGGGATTGCAGAGACCCCAGAGAGAATGATTCGAGTCGGCTTTTAAAAACCATGGTGTGGCAATCGCCGTTATTAACGTTATAATGGTGACCACAAAATAAAGTCAGGTTTTCCATTTAATTTCTCTCTCCTCTGATGTCATCGCACATCAGATGAGAGAGAAATAGGGTCCTTGATTCCCCCGGAACCTCCCGGTGTCCCTAGTCCCTCCTGCATCCCCCCATTTTCCCATTAGGGTTAGAGTTGGGCTAAAGTGAGATGGGATAAAGTGAGTTGGGGTAAATTTAGGATTAGGGTTGAGGCTAAAGTTAGGGTTAGGGAAGGGGCTAAAGTTAGGGTTGGGGCTCACGTTGGGGGGCTGCTTATGGTTGGGATTAGGATTAGGGTTGTGTTTGGATTTAGGGTTGGAGTTAGAATTGGGGGGTTTCCACTGTTAGGTACATCAGGGGGTCTCCAAACATGACATGGCGCCACCATTGATTTCAGCCAATTTAGTTTTCAAAAAGTCAAAAGGTGCTCCCTCCCTTCTGAGTCCTGCCATGCACCCAAACAGTGGCTTTTCCCCACATATGGGGTATTGGCAAACTCAGGAGAAGTTGCACAGCAAATTTTGTGGTCCATTTTCTTCTGATACCCTTGTGAAAATAAAAGAAATTAGTTCCAAAATAATTTTTTTGTGATAAAAGTGAAAAGTTAATGTTTTCCTTCCACATTGCTTTAATTTCCATGAATCACCTGAAGCGTTAATGAACTTCTTGAATGTGGTTTTGCGCACCTTGAGGGGTGCAGTTTTTAGAATGGTGTCACTTTTGGGTATTTTCTGTTATATTGACCCCCCAAACTAATTTCAAATGTGAGGTGGTCCCTTAAAAAAAATGGTTTTGTAAGTTTTGTTAGAAAAATAAGAAATCACTGGTCAACTTTTAGCCCTTACGATGTCCTAACAAAAAAAATTGTTTCCAAAATTGTGCTGATGTAAAGTAGACATGTGGGAAATGTTATATATGAACTATTTTGTGTGATATATCTCTCTGATTTAAATGTTCAAAAATTAAAAGCTTGAAAATAGCAAAATTGTCAACATTTTTGGCAAATTTCCATTTTTTTTATAAAAAACGCAAGTTGTATCAAACAAATTTTACAACTGACATGAAGTACTATATGTTACGAAAAAACATTCTCAGAATCAGTGTGATACGTTAAATCCTTCCAAAACTATAACCTCATAAAGTGACAGTGGTCAGAAAAAATTGGCTTGGTCATTAAATACCAAATTGGCTCTGTCACTAAAGGGTTAAAGAAAAACTAACAGGTCTGGGAGAGCCAGAATCCTTGCTGGTTGTTAGGTGATCAAATGCTTATGTCATGCAATAAAATGCCATTTAATTATTTAAAAATTATATAATGTGATTTTTTATTTTTAGATTCTGTCTCTCAAAGTTGAACTGTACCTATGATAAAAATTACACATCTCTACATTCTTTGTGGGTGAGAAAACTTGCCAAGTTGTCAGTGTATTAAACACTTATTTTCCCCACTGTATTTGTGCAGAGCCGATCCTTGAAGATTCTATCACAAGATTCCGTGATGACATCACTGATGATGCGCGGCCATTATGACATCACTGATGATTCTCAGCCATTATGACATCACAGCTCAGTCACTACTTCTAGAATGTACACTGGGTCACCGGTGCCATTTTTGGTTCTATAGTGACTGAGAGCATTTGCAATTTTTCACTATGGCTGAATTAAGTTTGCAGAATTTTCAGGTGCAAGCATTGCAGGAGATTGTTATCAATAATCGCCCTGACATTGTGCTTCCACCATCTGATGGCATCCTCGGCTTCACTCACCGGCTGGTGGTGCAGCTAGTAATGGATTGCCTGACCAAACACCAAATAGATCAACTAACGTCAGAGTATCTGACGGATTTACATCACAACATCAGGACATTACTACACCAGGTAAATGGCGGACGCTCCGCACAAAACTTCTCCATAATCATAGATAATAATGGTGGGAGAGAAGCTTCTTCTTTCCTCCAATATAAAACACGACGAGTCCCCAGATATGGAGTTAGTGTATCTGCAGAGAGGAGCAGATGTCACATACAATGGCCGCCTCCATTGTGTCTTTTCTCATCTCACATTTTTCCTTTTTCTTTTCTTCCTTATAGGCTGAAAAAAGATCTCAAATTGAAGATTTGGCTTTTATTAAAGACCTGGCCGAAAAAATCCTGTGTGTACTAGAACTTCCGGCCCGCTCGTCGGAACGCCCGGTAAGGAGCCTTCATCTTCTCTATCACACATTCTTGTTTTCTGATCTTCTCCACATCACTAGTCAGAGACGAGAAGATCTGGTGTTAGATCTTACAGGCCTCCCTGTCAGTCCTCAGCAGGCACAGGAGGTTTTATGGCCGCCTGTCTGTGCTGCTTTCTATGTTGCAGATCTAGCAGAGTTCTGAATCCTGAGCCTTGTATAACCCCGCATTCACGACTGATTGGCAGCATTCTGTGTACATGGTACATAGGCAGAAAGCAGCTATTCAGTGGCAGTGGAGGGTTTACATATCTATAGGACTACATGGCAAGAGACACATAGTCCTCCAGTGATAATCTCCTGCTGATAAAACACTGATTTTATTAAAACAGCACATATCCTATTAAGTAACATCACAGGAATCAGAGTCTCTGCTCCTAAATCATGCTGCTCTCAAACTACATAGTTCTCCCCTGTGTAATCTCCTATATTATCCAGCACATTTCAATAATACTGGTATATATTACATCCGTGTCTGCGGAGCGTCCGGCTTATATCGTTCCATACATCGGAACAGTGTACATCAGCTGGGAAATAATACAGGAGAAGTTTTTACATCCTGAGATGTTTTCTTGTAGCTTTTATATCTTAGTATTACTTCTTATTCTTTTTTAGGACTTGATCAGATCATTGATCCCGGCAGGAGAGCCGCGTATGAGCGACTATGAAACTACCAAACTGATCAGCAGCGGAGCTTTTGGGTGAGATTTCTGTTCCCATAATCCCCATTTCTCAGGGTTCCCCATGACATTGCTTCTGCCTCTGTGCTCTGCCATTCAGTGTTATCATAGGGAAACGATCCACGTCCACATCACTGTCCACATCTCAATGTCACTATTCAGCTCAGTTATATACAGCTGAGCGACCAGATCTGTAACAAATCAGTCTATAAGGAAAGGGATGATATAATATAATACATTACACTCCCCGGTCCCAGACCTCATCTGCTCTTATGCTGCCGCCTCCATCACCACTTCCCCGTCCTCTGCACCGATCTTCGGATTTTTCGGACCCTATTATGGAGCTGATAACAGTGATTGGCTGCACACGATCATGTGAGGGGTGATAGGATACTGATGCCAATGGCATCTGCACCCCCACCCTCCACCATGTCCATGTGAGTCCGATCACTGGCCTCAGCAGCAGAAGGGAGAACAACCAATGACTGGCACAGAGGATGGAGGTCTGCAGTGATGGATGGGGAGGGACGAGGACAATTGGGTTATTGTGTTTAATTATATTTTAACTTCTCCCCCTCCTCCATTTATTCTGCCTTGGGCTGTGGAGAAAGCCTAAAAACCATCAAGCTATGGCAATTGGAGCATTTTCAATTTAGACCAATTTATATTTGGACTGAATCGTATGTGCTGGTCGGTTATAGCGAATCTGCCCAACATGAATTTCAGTAGATTCTCTCATCTATAATGTGACCTGGGTGAGGGTCCGGCAGACGTGGCATTGTGCAGACCTCCCATAGGTGATCTATGTAGAGCTCTTTTATGTATTTCTAGGTGTGGATTTCTAGTGATGGCCGGACTGCTGGTATCAAACATTACTACAAAAGATCATATAATGACTTGTATATACAGACTGTTAATAAGGGTTCATTATAAACCATGGATTCTCCTTCTCTCCAGGGCCGTCTACTTAGTGCGCCATAAAGAATCACAACAGATCTTCGCTATGAAGAAAATGGCCAAGAGGAACCTGAATACTCCAGAACATGTGAAAGCGGCCTTTCAGGAGAGGGACATCTTAGCATTTGCAGACTGTCCCTTTGTGGTCTCCATGCTCTGCTCCTTCCCAACTAAATCTCACCTGTGTATGGTCATGGAGTATGTAGGAGGTAGGACACGTACATTGAATTATATTCCGCCCATGTCTGCTGATATTTTATCACCTCTCATATCATTAGGACTTGTCCCCGTGGACGGTTACATCCTACACAGCATTTACTATAGGTTATCTATTACCTAAATGCTCAGAAAGTCATTGATCTGTGTGATCTCCCTGTATGTCCTCACTGAGAACGTCAGTATCTCCAGCTGTAGACGATACGTGACATCACTTTATGTCATTAGTTACATAGATGACATTTCACCATGACTTCAGACTAATTCATTTGTGCAGTATACAGTACATTATATTTTTATATATTGTCTCCTGCCCCAATGTTTCCGCTCATTTCTCATCATACATCATGGTGATCTGCTGTATAAACCCCTCACCGGTCACATTTCCTTTCTTCTATAGGTGGAGACTGTAGGACCCTTCTAAACACATGTGGACCTTTCCCTATCCCATTAGCCCGCTTGTACATTGCAGAAGCTGTCCTTGCTGTGCAATATCTGCATAGTTACGGTGTGGTGCACAGAGACCTGAAGCCGGATAAGTAAGTGAATACCTGTAGTATAACAAAGAGAGGAAAGTTATCCTTTATTATCTCACGGTCTATGAAGCTAAAATCATCTTCTGTTTCACAGCCTCCTGATAACATCTTCTGGACATATTAAAGTTACCGACTTTGGACTTTCAAAACTTGGTGTCATGATACCACACACCAACGTCTACAAACAATCAGCAGACGACATCTCCACAGAGTTCCTGGACGAGGAGGTCAGCATTACCTACAGGAACTTTGCTTGTTCTGCACAAATCTTATAACTCTATTTTCTCGTCCCTACGTTCTTCATTTTTAGAGTTTTTTCACTGATATTTTATCTTCTGTTATTCTGTTTTTATGTCAAAAACTTGTCATAATAATTGTTTCATTGATTCTCATCTGTATCATCTGTTGGTTTCCAGGAGTATGGCACCCCGAGATACATAGCCCCTGAGGTCATCCTGAAAGAAGGCTATGGAAGACCTGTTGACTGGTGGGCAATGGGCATCATATTATATGAGATGCTCATGGGATATACACCATTTTATGGGGATTCCATAACTGAGATTAATGACAATGTGATCACTGGTAAGTAGATTAATCTGATCATTGCTTTGACTGGTTATCTTGGTTTAGTTACTTCCTTTGCTTTATCTTACAGTCCAGTAAAGAGGTTTCATGTTCTGTAATTTTCTATATAACAGGAGATATAATATGGGATCCTGATTACACTCTTCCCCACATTGTAAAGGACTTCATCATTCAGCTGCTTAGAACAAATCCCATGGATAGACTTGGGACAGGTAACGGATATAATATTAATATTCCCTTATTACACCGAGGACATATCGCTCATGTCCTCCGTACTAAGATTTTCAGTCTATTTCCTACATGTCTGTTCGGTTTCGTAATTAGTTCAGATTAAGATAAACTGTTCAGATATAGTTACAAAGGTTGAAAAAAAAGACCTCGATCCATCAAATTCTCCCTTTCTCCACCAATTGTTCATTTTGTCACTAAATTACCTCTAACCCACAACCTTATGTGCACTGAGGAAATCTTCCAGCTCTTTTTTAAAAGCTGTTATATTGTCAGCCATTACTACCTCTTGTGGTCGGGCACTCCATAGTCTAACTGCTCCAACTGTAAAGAACCCTTTCCTATTTAACTGCTGGAATCGCCTTTCATCCAACCATAATGAGTGCCCCCTGGTCCTTAATATGGTCCTTGGAAAGGAATAAGACAAGCGCCAGTCCTCTGTACTGACCACACATATATTTCTACATATAAATGAGAATTCCTCTGAGGCATCTTTTTTCCTAAGGAAAACAATCCCTTGTAATAATCTAGTTGCCCGTCTTTGAACTGACTCTAATTTCATAGAATCATAGAATCATAGAATCGTAGCGTTGGAAGGGACCTCCTGGGCCATCTGGTCCAACTCCCTGCTCAAAGCAGGATTCGCTAAATCATCCCAGTCAGATGTCTGTCCAGCCTTTGTTTCAAGACTTCTATTGAAGGAGAACTCACCACTTCTCGTGGCAGCTTGTTCCACTCATTGATCACTCTAACTGTCAAAAAGTTTTTTCTAATATCTAATCTATGTCTCCTCCCATTCAGTTTCATCCCATTTCTGAATATCCTTTTTTAAATGTAGAGCCCAAAGCTGGATCCCATATTCTAGATGTGGCCTCATCAGTGATTTATAAAGGGCTAACAATACGTTGGGATCACGGGATTTTATCTCTCTTTTTATAAATCCTAAAATCTTTGCTTTTGCGGCTTCTGCTTGACATTGAGTACTGCTGCTAAGCTTACTTGTAACCAGAATACCCAAGTCCTTCAACCTGTTCTGTAGTCCTAAGTATTCTCCCATTTAATGTATATGCAGTAATAGGATTACTCCATCCCAGGTGCATTACTCTACATTTATCTACATTAAACCTCATTTGCCAAGTGTTTACTCATTCAGACGTCTTATCCAGATCGTTTTGCAAAATTGAAATGTCAAGGCCAGATTATGGTATTCTACATAGTTTGGTGTCCCAGTACAGATCCCTGTGGTACCCCACTGCTCCCATTACAGATCCCTATGGTCCCCACTGCTCTCAGTACAGATCTCTGTGGTCCTCACTGCTCCCAGTACAGATCCCTGTGGTCCCCACTGCTCCCATTACAGATCCATGTGGTACCACACTGCTCCCAATACAGATCCCTGTGGTCCCCACTGCTCCCAGTACAGATGCCTGTGGTACCACACTGCTCCCAATACAGATCCCTGTGGTTCCCACTGCTCCCAGTACAGATCACTGTGGTCATCACTGCTCTCAGTAAAGATCCCTGCGGTACCCCACTGATCTCAGTACAGATCACTGCAGTACCCCACTGCTTCCAGTACAGATTCCTGTGGTCCCCACTGCTCCCAGTGCAGATCCCTGCAGTCTCCACTGCTCCCAATACATTTTAAGGGATGTATTCTAATGTCACTGGCAATTTGTTTCTCTGTGGATAACTTTGCCAGCTTGATTTCTTTTTAACATTTCTTACTTAGATCTTTATACTCTTGAAATGGTATTTCAGTATTCTCGGCTTTCAAGATTTTGAGTGCCCTTTGTTTTAGTCTGATTAAACTTTGTAGTGTCTTATTTATCCATAATGGTTTCTTTTTAGTCCTGGACATTTTATTACCAGAGGGTATAAGTTTTCTACAGGATTCTAGTACGATATCATTAAACATGCCCCATTTATGGTTGGAATTCCCAGTTACCATGAGATGGTCCCAGCCTCCTCGATTAAGCGCTAACCTTAATTTGTTGGTATGGAGCTGTCACTGACAATGTCCCCATCACTTCTGTTTTTCTTTATCCAGGAGGCGCATTTGAGATCAAGAGTCATGCATTCCTTAGAGATTTAGACTTTGTTAACCTTCTAAGTCAAAAGCCTGTGTACATTCCACAGCTTACATCAGCTGTGGACACCAGTTTATTCATCAGTAAGTAGAAAAGACATCATCTAGACTTGGTGTCTGCTTGTCTCGTCTTCCATATTATGTGATAATCGGCTCCCATAATATTAATGATAAATGGTGACTGTTATACTGACAACCTCTAATAACACTTCATTGTCTATTTCTTACAGACCATTATAATATGAAAAAACATCTGGTCTCAGAGGATGAGAAAGGCACAATAGAGGACAATGAGTGGTTTGACTTCCAAAATTTTACATCATCATCTGAAAGACTTTCTAAAGTAAGTATGGGATTAATAAATCCAAAATATGTATAAAAAGACCCTTAAAAGTAAATATAAAATTATTTAATATCTTGTTGCTTTGACATGTAGCTCTGTACCACCACTAACAGCATGATGAACGATGAGGATCCCAAGTCACCTCCAGAGTGTACCCCAACATCCAACACTGACAGTTCAGAAATGTGAGTAGATTATGGGATCATTACTGGGAGATCCAGGCTGATATATGTGCACAAAACCAAATATAGGACAGAAATACCATAATATCATATGCAGCATCCATGGTTAGCAGTCATTGTGCTTTTGGCTTCAGAAACCGCTGGTGATAACAGCCCATGATTGTGGCCAGTCATGCATTTTTAGTAATGCCCACACTGTAGGAAAAATGTAGTATTACATGCCAGAAATTCTTGGTAGTTGTTTTCCACTCCGCTCTATAAAAGTTAGTTTTGAGCATTAGACCTTCCCCACTATGGCAGTCATATGTCCTATTAGGCATTATAGTCGGTGTTCTTATAGTGAGACAACCCCTTTTATACTGCGTTTCCTTGTGATTCACGTGTTTTTCTTCTTCCAAACAGGCAGATAGAATCTGTCCCCGTGTCTGATAGAGACAACGCTAGAGACAACGCTATTATCTTGCCATCCTTGTCCCAAATGTCAGGTATGTCCTTGTCTGCAGCACCAACGATGGGAATGTTGACTTCAAGGCTCAAATATCTCCACGTGCTTTTTATGTTTTCCATGTTTCATGTATAAATGTTGACTGTGCTATATTGACAACCTGTAATAACACTTTATTTCCTATGTCTTGTAGATCACTCTGATATAGACACACATCTGGTCTCAGAGGATGAGGAGGATCGCAAGTCATCTCCAGAGTGTGCACCAAAATCCAGCACAAATATCTCAGAAATGTGAGTAGATTATGGAGTCATTACTTGGAGCTCCAGGCTGATATATGTGCACAACACCAAATAAAGGACAGGAATACCATAATATCAAATGCAATATCCTCCGCCCCATGGTTAGCGGTCATTGTGCTTTTGTCCTTAGAAAGTGCTGGTGATAGCAGCCCACGATCGAGGCCGGTCATGCATCTTTAGTGCTGCCCCCACACTGTAGGAGAGATATAGTATTACATGCCAGACATTATTGGTAGTTGTTTTACTCTCTGCTCTATAAAAGTTAGTTTTGAGCATTAAACCTTCCCTACTATGGAAGTCATATGTCATATTAGGCCTTATAGTATAGTTAGTGTTCTTATAGTTTGACAACCCCTTTTATACTGTTGCCTTAGATTTACGTGTTTTTGTTCCTCCAAACAGGCAGAAAGAATCTGACCCCGTACCTGATAGAGACGACGCTATTAGCATCCTACCATCCTCGTCCTCACTATCAGGTATGTTCATGTCTGCAGCACCAACAATGGGAATGTTGACTTCAAGGCTCAAATATTTCCACATTGATTTTCTGTAATAGGTCTCCTATGTTATTCATGATTCATGGATCACAATTATGTCGCCCATGGGCCCATACTGAATCCCTATTTCACTAATTTTGTACAATTGTTTTCTTGGATTCTGTGAGATACGTTGCAGCGTCCAATGACCTACATCATCGTAAGAAGACATCATCTCCTATAATAGAATATTGCTCATCAGTGATGCACCACATGGCGGCACACAGGGCGCTTACTGCTCTATATCAGTGACACATCTAATGCCCCTCAGATGGGATTATGTACATTATATAGGACTTATTCTGTCCTATTATGATATAATACCAGATTATCAGGGCTATAGGAGACAGGACTAGAACAATCCTACTATATACAGGAGACAAAGCAGATCCCTTTAGAATATGTCATTACTGAGGGGTTTTTTTTTTACTTTCTAATCAGAATTTCCAGCACAGACGGAAAGAATATCTGCAATAAATTTGATTAAAGAAGAAAAATCAGAAATTAGAGAAAAGGGGAAAAAGAGACTAGGTAAGTGTGAGAATCATCTCCATGTTGTGGGATGTCAGTGAAAATCATTCGTGGGGAGCAGATGTCATCTGTCACTGATGGGATTATCACTTGTATGATGGCTGACAATGATCCTGCCCTCTGTGTGATAGTATTCCTCTGCCGTCCGGCCACAGTGACCGCACAGTGATATAATGTCATATGGAGCCCCAATCACTCACATTACATTATATGTACTTCTCTTCTCTTAGGTTCCATCTTCCGCCGGATCTCATCATCCTTCCGGAGTGGATTATCCAGGGCAGCGCAAGTATTTGCTTGTTGTTACTGCTGCCCTAGAACCATCTGAAAGACCTAAGCATCCAGCGCCCTGAAGTCCAGCAGATTCACCATCACTGCTGGACCTGTTTAGAAGCGGGACTAACTCCTAGCCGCGGTCTACGGACCAAACATTGGGCATGGGCAGGGCCTTGGGGGCAGATCCCAAGTGCGCTCAACCATGTGAAATAGCTTACACTCAGGAACATTGAGGGATAGCGCTATCGGATAGCTCTACCCGTTCATTTCCTTTAGGAACAGAGCTATGGGATAGCTCTACCCGTGCACTTTCTTCATGGATAGCGCTATCGAATAGCTCTACCCGAACAGTATTAATGAAAGAGCTTTTTCATACACAAGGAGAGGTACACCAGGTATTTATGCTTGCTGTTAGTCTGCACATACGCCTGTCTGGTGTGTGGTTACACCCCTATGCGAGGTCAGTCTGATGTGTGTTTACACCCCATTGCGTGGTTCGTAATCCCAGCGCACTCCCGAAGGGCGCGCAATCACTCGTTATTAACTAAAATAAAAAAATAAAAAAACCTTTGGTTTATTGAATTTTTTTCACATTTATCAAACTTAGCTATGTATTTTGTTATCTGATAAAATTCAGTACACACAGATACTGGCCGGTGGCCGGTTCATGCAGCCTTATATGTATATCCTTATTTATTTTAAAGGTGGCCGCACCTCATACTAAAATCACTTATTACCTTTTGTGTCCAACATTTTACTTATGGGTTGTAAATGTTTGAGCAGAGTCATCACCTCCTCTTGTAGGAATTGCCATGTGCTTAATCATGCTAGTCGTGGTCAGGCTAGTAGTTTTACTACCACTGCTGATGCGGGCATGGAAATTCCTGTTGGTGTGACGGGGAACGGATGCACACCTTCTGTCTGCGGCCACCACACTGCTTCTTCCTGCCTGTTGGGGTGATATGCCTCCTTCCCCATGTGTGCTGCTTTGCTCGCTCTGCATGTCCTCCTGCCAGATTGGGTCAGTCACTATGTCATCCACCACCTCGTCTTCTACATCCGCACCCTGCTCCTCCTCCTGAGTTTCTGGCAATTGTGTCTCATCATCATCCACCTCAGGTGACCGTGGCTGCTCAAAGATTTGTGAATTGCTACATGGAATATCATCTTGCCCCGCTTATAGTGGACCGGGCAAGAGGCGCGAATCTACAAATGGATGACTGAACAGCTCTTCTGAGTGTCCGAATGTGGCATCAGTTGTCTCAGGGCACTCAGCATGGTGGGAGGGAGGAGGAGCAAGGTGAGTAATATCCAGTCCACACTCACGTCTACTCAGACTTGACCGTGTGGAAGACATGGTGGTGTTGGTGGATAAGTGACTTGAAGCATTATCCGCTATCCAACCAACAACCGATTCACATTGTTCTGGCTTCAATAGTGTTGTGGTGCTGTCCCCTAGAAACTGAGACAGGAATTTCGATCGCGAAGATGTGGGTCTTTGCTGTGGCCCACTGTAAGCTTTGCCATGGCCTCGTCCTCTGCATGCACCATCAGCATCCTGTCCACTTCCCCTTCCCTTGCCCCTTGCCTTGCCATTTTAAATTGAGTAATGAAAGAGGTAAAAAGCTGCCTACAAATGGATGTCTTTGGAGAACAATTGGATGTGGTAAGTACTGTAGGCCTGGAAAGTGAAGACTTTTCCACCACAGATACACCAGGCCTCTGCCTGAGATAACAGACTGTATTCCTTATTAATCTATTTTTGGATACAAAAGACTGCTGGATATAACAACAGTGACAGGCAGGCGAAAAATCAAACAGCCATAAACTGCCCAAAGTTTGAGCACGCACAGATAGTAGCTGGCACGGAGAGACCACTACAATGAATGTGTGGCCTTTTTTATTTTGTGGGCTAAATTCTCGTGTATTTAAAGCAAAGTGACAGGCATCCCCTAAAAATAAAACAGCCGTAAACTGGCAAGAGTTTGAGCACACACAGATATAAGCTGGCACGCAGGTATCACTACAATGTTTGTGTGGCTTTTTTATTTTGTGGGCTAAATTCTCGTGTATTAAAAGCAAAGTGACAGGCAGCCCCCCAAATATAAAACAGCCGTAAACTGGCAAGAGTTTGAGCACACACAGATATGAGCTGGCACAAAGATAACACTACAACGAATGTGAAAGTGCCCCTCTTTTTGTACCTTTTTGACAGTCCCTTGAGCAGTTTTCTCAGATCTTCACCTAAAATGGCTTCCAACAACCATGGAGTTTCTATTGGCGCTGAGCACTTGCTGGCTCCACTGCCTTCACTTCGAGACCACATTTTCCCCTGCCATCCACATTGGGGGGAAGTCAGTTGGTTGTGGAGGCCATGTCATCTGACGCGTCACTCCATCCATCTTCTTGGTAGCTTAGCCCTTACACAGCCTGGAGACAGGTGGTGCTGCAGGGAAATTATATGTCTAAGCTGAGGCTACACAGTGAACTGAATCCCTGTTATGATTAGGTAACCGAGGAGGATAACAGGGGAATAGACTTGGCAACCATGATAACAAGTCCTACAGAACTGCACAAAATTCCTGACATCACGAGATAAAGCAGGCTACCAAAAAGACCGACTCACCAAATCTCTGGTACCAAAAGTACCAGGATGACCAGCTAACGTGGAGCAATGAATCTCTGACATTACTCTTCTCCTCCACTGGTCGGGGACATGCAATTTCCCCATAGGGCATCGTTCAGGTTTGTCCTCCTGAAATTCCTCCAGGGCAAGTCTCAAATCGGGTGAAATAGCGGAAAAAACTACACCCTCATTTAGAATGGTAGTAGGCTCAGTCACATCAAGAGATCCGCCAAGAAACTCCGAGAGAGGGCATCCGCCTTAATATTCTTAGTGCCCAGAAGAAAGGAGACCGCAAAATTAAAACGCATGAAAAACAAGGCCCACCTAGCCTGTCTAGGATTCAATCGCTTGGCTGATTCTAGATAGATCAAGTTCTTGTGGTTGGTGAGGACCACAACTTGATGTCTGGCCCCCTCCAACCAATGTCTCCACTCTTCAAACGCCCACTTCATAGCCAACAATTCCCGATTCCCCACATCATAATTACTTTCAGATGGAGAAAATTTTCGAGAAAAGAAGGCACAAGGATTCATTTTAGAGGTTACTGGATCTATTTGATACAAAATGGCTCCTGCACCAATCTCAGAAGCATCAATCTCCACCTGAAATTGGAGAGAAACATCAGGTTGCCGTAGAACAGCACAACCATGTGCTGCAGACTCCCATTTGTCAAAGAAACGCTGTCCCCTGCTTGAGGCGTCATCTCTGCCTGCTCTGCATCACCCCACCCTCGCTGTACATACTGACTAGAGCATTGTGTACCTCCCTCCTCTGGAGAGATGTCTTCGTCCTCCATTGACTCCTCCTCATCTTCCTCACAAAGTGTCCCATGCCTAGGCCTTTGTGAGGAACCACATAGCACAGACTGTCCAGAAGCAGACGGCATTTGTGACTCCTCATCCTCCACCTCTTCCAAATCCTCCTCCCTTAGTGCTTGCAGTGTTTTTTGAAGCAGGCAGATAAGGGTGTGTGATAAAGCACAACGGGATCACCTTTGCTGGGGTCAAAAGTCACGTGCGTTCAGCATGAAACTCAGGCACACAGCCGGGGTCCCGGTGTAACTGACACTGGGTCAGGTTTATTAAAGATGAAAGCAATGCATAAAGAAAAAAACATAAAACAAATCCTTGCCTGTCCGGCACTAACTAAACAACGTACAACCTAACTACCAACTGGCGGGCTTCTCCCGTCTAGCCAAACCACAGTTGCAGTGGGCACTGCTTTCTCTCACATGTGTCTCTCACACAGACAAGCTCTCTGTGTTCCCAGGCTGAGACACTCACACAACCACCTGGCATCCTTTTATATCCGCCTCCCATTATTCATTAGTAACCAGGAGATATACTGACCAGACTAGGCCACATAGGAAAGGTATCTGGGCGAGATATACCTGCCCTCATCCACTATTCCCACATGATTCTCACATGTCCCCCCCCCTCTGCTCAGACCACTCCGGTCGAGCAATGACACCCGCCAAACAGTGCACTCGGGACAAGGCATCTGCATTCCCCATCTGTACCCCTGGGCGGTGCTCCACCGTAAAAGTGTAGGCCTGCAGGGCAAGGAACCACCGGGTCACCCGGCTATTCCATTCCTTGTTCAAGTGCATCCACTTAAGAGGGGCATGGTCAGTGATCAGCCTGAACTTTTGGCCCACCAGGTAATATTTGAGGGCCTCTAGAGCCCACTTAATGGCTAGGCACTCTTTTTCTATGACTGCATACTTTTGCTCATGTTTGTTCAGCTTCCTGCTGATATAGAGGACTGGGTGTTCCACTCCGTCCCTCACTTGTGACAGTACGGCCCCGATACCGGTATCAGAGGCATCCGTTTGTATCACAAACTCGCTGCAGAAGTCCGGAGTCACCAGTACTGGTTGAGAGCAAAGTGCCCGTTTTAGGCTATGGAAGGCTTCTTCAGCCGCTAAACTCCATTTAATCATGACGGAGTCTTTCCCTTTTGTAAGATCCGTCAGGGGGGTAGCGATGGCTGCAAAATTGGGTATGAACCGGCGATAATAGCCGGCGATCCCCAGAAAGGCTTGCACCTGCTTCTTGTTGACAGGTTGCGGCCAATCCTGAACCGCCTGAATCTTATCGAGCTGGGGTTTAACAATACCCCTCCCAATTACATACCCCAAATACCGGGCTTCTTCTAGCCCGATGTGACATTTCTTGGGGTTCGTGGTTAGACCTGCCTCCCACAGGTCGTCAATCACAGCTTGTACTTTCTGGAGATGAGTCTCCCAGTTCAAGCTGTGAATGACAATGTCATCCAAATAGGCCGAAGCGTACTGCCTATGTGGCCTCAGGACTCGATCCATCAGTCTCTGGAAGGTCGCCGGTGCCCCGTGCAGTCCAAACGGCATATACACATACTGAAATAAACCTTCCGGCGTAGCAAATGCCGTCTTTTCTCTGGCAGCCTCCACCAGAGGGATCTGCCAATACCCCTTTGTTAGGTCTAGGGTCATAATATACCGGGCTTTTCCTAACCGATCTATTAACTTATCGACCCGGGGCATAGGGTAGGCATCAAATTTTGAGACTGCATTCAGTTTCCTGAAGTCATTGTAGAACCGGATGGTGGCGTCCGGTTTAGGAATTAGCACAATCGGGCTGGACCAAGCACTGTGCAATTCCTCAATGACTCCTAACTCTAACATTGCCTTCACTTCTCGGGAAACGGCTTCACGGCGCGCTGCAGGGATTCGGTAGGGTTTTACGTGAACTGTGACACCAGATTCCGTTACGATGTCATGTTTCATTAGCGTAGTCTGCCCGGGTTTTTCTGAGAAAAACTTTTGGTTGTGAAGTAGAAACTGCCTGACCTCAGTCTTTTGCCACTCCGAGAGAGTCTCTGCAACCCGTACCTCCGGTACGGTATGCGAGCAGACGGGACGGGCCAGCTCCGCTGACAAGGCAGACCGATCTTTCCAGGGTTTTATCAGATTTACATGATAAATCTGTTCAGGTTTCCGTTTACCTGCCTGGTATACTTTGTAGTTTACTTCACCAACTCTTTCCTTGATCTCAAAGGGGCCCTGCCACTTTGCCAGGAACTTACTGTCTACCGTGGGGACCAGGATCAACACCCTATCTCCGGGTACAAACGTATGGATCTTGGCGCCCCTATCTTAGATTCTTTTTTGGGCTCCTTGAGCCTGCATCATGTGTTCTTTGACGATAGGCATAACAGCCGCAATACGGTCCTGCATTTGTGTGACGTGATCTATCACCGTTTTAAACGGAGTGACCTGACCCTCCCATGTTTCTTTTTGCAACGTCTAACAGTCCGCGAGGACGTCGGGTGTACAATAACTCGAAAGGCGAGAATCCCGTGGAAGACTGGGGAACTTCCCTGATGGCAAAAAGCAAATACGGAAGTAAATAGTCCCAGTTCTTCCCATCCTTGTCTATCACCTTTCTCAGCATCTGCTTCAGAGTTTTATTGAACCATTCGACCAACCCGTCTGTTTGAGGGTGATACACGGATGTGCGTAACGGTTCGATTTGTAACAATCGGCAGAGCTCCTTCATTACCCTGGACATAAAGGGGGTCCCCTGGTCGGTGAGTATCTGTTTTGGTATACCGACCCGACTAAACACATGCACCAGTTCCTTGGCAATCGTCTTGGTGGCCGTGTTACGCAAAGGGATGGCCTCCGGGTAACGCGTGGCATAATCCAAGATGACCAGGATATGTTGGTGTCCACGTGCAGACCGTGGAAGGGGCCCAACTAAATCCATCCCAATCCTCTCAAACGGGACTTCAATAATAGGTAGGGGTACCAAAGGGCTACAGAACCGGGGCTTAGGTGCAGAGGCTTGGCAGTCAGGACAAGACTCACAATATACACGAATATCGTGATGCATGCCTGGCCAAACAAAACAGTGTAATATCCTTTTGGTGGTTTTCTGGACTCCCAGGTGACCTCCCATCACATGTCCATAGGCCAGGTCCAGCACCTGCCGCCGGTAGTGTTTTGGCACGACTAATAGTTGCACCGTGTCTTCCCCTTTTTCTCTATCTGATAGAGTAAATCATTCTCCAGAACCATGTAAGGATATGCCAGCCTAGAGCCAGGTTCTACGGGTACCCCATTTATCACTTTTACATTTGTCCTAGCCTGAGAAAGGGTAGGATCCTTTATTTGCTCGCTTTGGAAGTCATCTTTCTGAACTTCTAAATCTGGAAAACGGGGAGGTGGACGGCTGTCGGCCTCCTCCTCTTCCCCGGTCTCCTCCGTATCACCCGCCATGACTGAAAACGGGAACTGCAGGTCATTTCCAGCAGACTCTTCCCCCGAGTCTTCCAGGGAGACCTCTTCCAGGGGTTCGGGACCCACACGCGCCCTGGGAGAAGAATCATGTACACTATTACCCTGAGGTATCAACTGATTCTCCCACAATTGCCAGAAGTGGGGAAAATCCCGGCCCAGGATAACATCATGCAACAACGCCGGGACGAGTCCCACTTTATGTTGCACAGACCCATAGGAAGCAGTAATGCATATGACCGTGGTGAGGTACGAACAGGTGTCTCCATGCACACACGTTACAGAAAATTTGTCTGATGGTCCAGTCAGGGCTGACACCAGACTGGCCTTCACCAGAGTCACTACACTTCCCGGGTCTAACAATGCCACCACATTTTTTCCATCAACAGTTAAATCACACAAGTGTTTCTCCACATCCTTTTGACCAGCATTCACACTCACTACCCATGCAACCATAGACATGCGGTTTTTAGAGTCTGTGACGTCGCACTGCATGGGTTCAGTCGTGAGCGGACAGGTCGCAACAATGTGTCCCATCTCTTGGCAGCGGAAACACCTAACGGGCCCCTTGCTTAGACCATAGTTCGTTACTCTCGGCCTCGCAGTGCGGGCAGTCCCGTTTTCCTCCCCCACTGTCTTAGGGATTTTTCCTTCTCCCCTACTCCCTGGAACAGTCTTACCGGTTCCACGTGGAGATGATGAAGAACGAGGTGGGGTAGCGTCGTCTCGGAGTCCTTCCGCCACGGAGTAACGTTCAACCAGATCCACCAGTTGATCTGCCGTCGTAGGATTTCCATGGCTTACCCACTTCCTCAGGGCTGGCGGTAGGGTTCTCAGGTATTTGTCCATGATGACTCTCTGGATTATCTCCGGCGCTGTCAACACCTCGGGTTGTAGCCACTTCTTCGTCACGTGGATCAGGTCGAACATCTGTGACCGCGGTAGTTTATCCAGCTGATAAGTCCATTGATGCACTCTCTGTGCACGGACAGCGGTCGTCACTCCCAGCCGGGCCAAGATCTCGGCTTTCAGTTTGTCAAAGTCCTGCGCAGCTTCAGGTTTTAAGTCATAATAAGCCTTTTGGGCTTCACCGGAAAGAAACTGGGCAATCAGGCCGGCCCATCGTGCCTTCAGCCATTTTTGTCGCACCGCCGTCCGTTCAAACGTGGTCAGGTATGCCTCGACGTCATCTTCGGTCGTCATCTTCTGCCAGTACCGACTCACGTGGATCACTTTCGACTCGGCTTCCAGGTTAACCTCAGGTAAGCTTGCCAAGCGCTGCGCCACCTGCTGGAGAAGCGAACGATCGGCAACTGTCATGTCCATCAACTCCTTCAGCTGGGCCATCATCACCCGATTAGCTTCTTGCTTGACGGCGGTGGACTGTACCAGCGCTTTCACAACGTCCTCCATGCTCATGCTTCCCACGTGATGCCCGCGTTCTCCACCACAATGTGATAAAACACTCCGGGATCGCCTTTGATGGGGTCAAAGGTCACGTGCGTTCAGCATGAAACTCAGGTGCACAGCCGGGGTCCGGGTATAACTGACACTGGGTCAGGTTTATTAAAGGTGAAAGCAATGCATAAAGAAAAAAAACATAAAACAAATCCTTGCCTGTCCGGCACTAACTAAACAACGTACAACCTAACTACCAACTGGCGGGCTTCTCCCATCCAGCCAAACCACAGTTGCAGTGTGCACTGCTTTCTCTCACATGTGTCTCTCACACAGACAAGCTCTCTGTGTTCCCAGGCTGAGACACTCATACAACCACCTGGCATCCTTTTATATCCGCCTCCCATTATTCATTAGTAACCAGGTGATATACTGACCAGACTAGGCCACATAGGAAAGGTAGCTGGGCGAGATATACCTGCCCTCATCCACTATTCCAACATGATTCTCACAGGGGACAGTCATGCTGACTACTGCATCATCTGCACTCGCCATCTGCGTGGAATCTTCGAAGGCACGCAAAACGAGGCAGATGTCCTTCATAGAAGCCCACTCAGTGGTGCTGAAGTGTGACCGGTGCAGAGTGCGACTCGCTTGCGCCTGATGCAGCTGGTACTCCATTACTGCTGCCTGCTGCTCACACAACCGCTCCAGCATATGTAACATGGAATTCCACCTGGTGGGTAGGTCACATATGATGCGATGTTCTGGAAGGCGTAATCAACGCTGCAGAGCTGCAATGCGCGATCTTGCCATGCTGGAAAGCCACAAGTGAGCGCACTCTATGTGGACCTTATGCAGCAGTGCATCAAGATCCGGATAATCCCTCAGAAAGCTCTGCACGACCAAGTTGAGCACATGTGCCAGACATGGGATGTGAGTGAGGTTGCCTAGCGCCAACGCTGCCACCAGATTTCGGCCATTGTCACACACTACCAAGCCTAGCTGGAGATTCCCTGGCACAAACCACACGTCGCTCTCCTGCTTGATGGCATTCCAGAGCTCCTGTGCTGTGTGACTTCTATTCCCCAAAGAAATTAATTTCAGTACGGCCTGTTGACGTTTGGCCACGGCTGTACTCATATTGGTAGTAACAGGCTCCTGCAGCGCTGATTCTGAGGAACTGGACTATGAGGAGGAATCAATGTGTACAGACTGGATTCCTGCAATCCTTGGAGTTGGCAGAACATGTACAGCGCCACTCTCAAGATCTGTACCCAGCTCCACAACATTGACCCAATGGGCAGTGAGGGAAAGGTATCATCGCTGTCCATGGGTACTGGTCTACGCATCGGTGGTCAGGTGGACCTTGCTACTGATGGCGTTTAGTAGTGCATGTTTAATTTTTCCCTCCACATGCTTTTGCAGGGCAGGGACGGCTTGTCTGCTGAAATAAAAGCGGCTGGGCACAGTGTATTGTGGGACTGCCAATGCCATGAATTTCCGGAAGGTGTCTGTCTCCACCAGCCTGAATGAGAGCATTTCAAGGGCCAGTAGTTTGGCAATGGCAGCATTCAGAGCCTGTGCTCGGGGATGGTTTGCCGAGTATGGCCGCCTTTTCTCCCATGCTTGTGCTACCGATGGCTGTAGAGTGGCCTGGGAGTTTGAGGATGAATGGGAACGTGGTGCTGTGGGTGGAATGTCACTGGGTCTCTGGACAACAGTGCCAGAGGTTCTTCCATGTTGATCCTGTGAGGAAGCCGAACCAGCTGTGTATGAGCTGGAGGAAGAGGCTACAACACGAGCTGAAGAGGTGGTAGGTGGTGCTGTAGGTTGGCCTACATCTTCAGTGTGTCTTTGTAACTCCACCTTGGCTGCACATGTTTCCACATATTTGTGGTATTGAGGTTGCTGACACTTTTCCCTCTTTTGACTTTCTGGTGACACAGCTTGCATTTGACAAAGCAAATGTCATTTGCAACTGTGTCAAAAAAGGACCACACACTGCAAGTCTTGGGAGCGCCCGTTTTGGCTTTTGGAAGAGGAATACTCCTAACGGGTGCCGAAGTGGAGGCTACAGGCAACCAAGTCTGCCCCCTCCCTCTCCCTCCTGTTTTGGCCGTTCGGGGAATCTCTTCCTCAGAGCTGCTCCCACCACCTTCCTGTTCCTCACGCCATGATGGGTCAAGGACCTCATCATCTACACTCCCTTCTTCAAACACCTGCTTCTCCTGGGTAGCCTCACCAGCACCGTACGCACCAGAAAGTGGCACCTGAGTCTCATCATCTGATGCGTACTGAGGTGTGTTGACCATAGGCACTGGCCCACCCGCCACTTCAGATTCAGAGGGACAAAGCAGTTGCGTATCACTGCATACTCCCTCTTCTTCACATTCTTGAATGCTGCTTGGCTGTCCCCCTCTTTCCAAGCCAACAGATTCAAAGAACAGAAGTAGAGACTGAGATGGCTCCTGTCCAGGGCTCTCTGACTGCCTGGGCAATTTGGCAGGTGGTGAAGAGACAGATGGTTGATCTTCAGTGCTCTGGCCCTGAGAGGATGTGGAAGTCATTGAAGTCGATCTGTTAGCTGCCATCCATCCGACAACGGCTTCAATTTGATCGTCCCGCAGCAGTGGGGTACGGCGAGGTCCTACAAAGCTGCGCATAAAGGACTGTTGCCTGGTAAAACTGGGGGATGCTGACTCACTGGTGCCCGCAGCAGGCACAGAATCCCCACGTCCTCTCCCTGCTGAATCCCCACGTCCTCTCCCTGCTGCAACTCCACGCCAACGACCACGTGCCTTACTCCCTGCCTTCTTCATCTTGGTAGACTGATAAAGATAGGCAGAAAAGTACAAAGGGGGGGCTTAGTGTGCTTATTCCTGAACAGCTGCTAACAGGTATAAGAAACACTAATTTTATAAAGTGTGTGGACTACACTTTAATATGAGCTAATGTGGCCTACACAACTGTCAAGTGGAGTGTTTGGTGAACTTTATTTTGTTTTTTTTTCAAAAAAACAAAAAGGATGTGACCAAAGATGTGAAAGCGATAGTATCACAAACTTTTTGGAGCTATTAGAATGCAGGAAGGTAACCTACAATGCAATAGATGAGGCTCCAAAAAATAGGGTAATACTAATCTGGCTGCGGCTGCAGGGCACAAGCCAGAAAAAAAGCTCCTCTATCTACTCCTATATAGTGTTTGCAACCAACCAATGTATATGGATACGGATGGATGCACACTAATAGGAGAATTAATGAAAAATGAGCTGCAATAAAAGGAAAATGTGTGAGGCAGTGACGCACGCTGAGTGGCCTACAACCAGACGTGGCTGCAGGACACACTACAGCCTGAGCTGCACTCACACAGAGACCTCTCAGACAGCCGTGAACAGTGCAGATAACTGGGCACTAGCACTGAAAGGCTGCAGAAAGGCTCCGCTGTCTACTCCTATATGTCTGCAACCAATGTATATGGATACGGATGGATGCACACTAATAGGAGAATTCATGAAAAATTTGCAGCAATAAAAGAAAAATATGTATGAGTCAGTGACGCATGCTGAGCGGCCTACAACCAGACGTGGCTGCAGGACACACTACACAGTGTGAGCTGCACTCACACAGACCTTGCAGACAGCTGTGAACACTGCTGCAAGGCAAAAGAAAGCTACACTGATTGATAATGTAGCCTGGGTAAAGCACAATATTATTTGGAAAATCGCTATCTCTAACTGTCCCTCAGAGTCTTGAACAGCAGCCTGTCCCTAACTGAATTCACAGCAGGGTGAACCCGAAATGGCAGCGGCGGCTTTTATAGTGCATCATGACATCATTTCAGCAGCCAATCACAGCCATGCCATTAGTTAACATGCCTACATGCCTAACAGGATGTGCCCACACTTCTGAGGATTGTCATTGGCTGAATCAAATCAAACTGGCTCATAGCATTATGGGAACTTCCGATTCCGGTATTCAATATGCAAAAAGTATCGGAACTCAGTATCGGAATTGCGATACCACGAATATCGGCCGATACCCGATATTTGCGGTATCAGAATGCTCAACACTAGTAACGAGTAATGGCAAACACTTTTGCTCTTCACTAAATATAAGTTTTACACCATAGTATGCACAATAAGTTACTATTATTGTTTCACTCGCATGCTGTTTTTTGTTTTTTGTTTTTCACTTTCTTTATACTTTTCAATCTTTCTAGCCTAATCTCCTTCTTATGTCCTTTTATTTTCTTTCTTTCTATTTTTATATTTTTTATCCCTTTTTCCAATTTTTCTTTTACTTTTTATTTTTACATTTTCTTTCATTTTTCATTTTTATTATTGATTTCATATGAAAGCATTTTTTCTATGGTACCATTTATTTTTTCATGTGTATATGTGTGGGTATATATATATACATATATTTTGACACTTTTTTTCTCCTATGCATTTGGGATGATCCATGTGGGCCCGCATGTATTTCCCTTATGATTATATGTTCATATCTTTATATATCATATATCTGTGTGTATTTGGGTATTATTAACTCCTTCTGAGAAAGAGAAACAGGCAGTGGAATAAATTAATTATTTTATTGTTGATTGCTTACTCTGTAAGCTTTCCCAACCCCAATGTGGATTGGAGCAATATTACCGCCAGCTGGTATCCTTCAACAATGTTGCACTTTGCCTTACAAGGCTGGATGATCTACATATGCTCTGTTTGCTGTGCTGACATCCTATGACACAGCATGGTGCATTTGCAAGGCATTGGTCTCATAGCAACTTGCATAATTTCTTGCGATCATGTGGTACAGATGGGAGGCGCTCTGGGCAGCGAGTCTGCACTTTGAAGGTGAGTTGTGTAATGGGAGTGTCAGAGGAGTGGCAGTCTCTGCGAGCTGCAGCCGCTCATTGGCTGTGCAGCTCTGTGCTTTGATTGGCTGCCAGGCTGCAATTGGCCTGACGCTGATTCATTCATCAGGGCAGTGAAGGTGCGCATTAAGGAGCGGTCCGGTGCCTACCATCTTCATACAATGATGTCCTCTTCCTTGCTTTTTGTCGCGGCTCCTGCAAAGGCATACTGATCTGCCCTGTTGAGGGCAGAGCCAAGTACTGCAGTGCGCAGGCGCTGGGCTTCTCTGACTTTTCCCGGTATAACAGGCCAGAGTAACCTTCCGCCCAGAATAGAGTCAGGGTTAAAGTGGCCTAGGCCAGATTATACCCCTCCGGGTCAGAATATACCCCTCACATTCCTGGTCATGCATATTATTTCAGACCCCATACTTTCTCATCCAAATATGGTATATACTATTAGTCAAATAAAATTTAGAATTATCACATATCACATGAAAAATACTGTTGGTGGCGACTTGTACATACATAACAAATAAAACCAATGTAAAAGAAAAAACAAAGCAAAAACCAAACAGTATAGGAGCAAAGTCCTGTGCTCCTATCAGAAAATAGACAAGGGCATAGCCTCACTGAATTTAGTGTCCGGTATTGTTGCTAACCTGGACGCCTGTGGAAAGAGCTCCGATTATACCATTGTTAGTAGAGTTCTGCTTGACTGTAAGCATATTTGGATTCCTTCCCACAAGACCCCCCATGGGACCATAGCCACTCAGCAGCTTCCACTGGATCCGTAAAGAATATGGAAGAGCCATCGTGGACAATTTGGAGTCGAGCTGGATACATCATTGAGTACATAATATTCTTTTCTCTAAGTTGCTTCTTAATTTCCATGAACTTTGCCCGCTGTTTCTGGAGTTCCATAGAGAATTCCGGGAAAATCGAAATCGTAGCATTATTGAACTTAACAGGACTTTTCTACCGTACCAAATGTAGAATATAATCCCTATCTTTGCAATTGAGGAGACGTGCCAGAAAAGGTCTAGGCGAAGCACCCGGAGGAAGGGGTTTTGTAGGGACCCTGTGAGTCCTTTCCACGGAGAATGTAGGAGAGAATTCATCCCCCAGAGAAGTGTGGCACCCCCAGGAGTACGGTCGCCACAGTGGCATTACCTCCCTCCTAGGGAGTGTGATGTCATGCTTGGAAGCAATGAAAGGGTCTCTATCAGTTAAATCCAGCACAAAGCACAGTTCCTACTCTAGACCAGCAGAGGGAGCTCTGAACCTAACTGCTGAGGAGCTGCTCTCTGTGCTCGGGAGGGGGAGGGAGGAAGGAAGTTGGGGAGTTGGTGCAGAGAGAGGGAAGAGTGTAGACGTGAGGAGACAAGCTGAGGACTGAGCTGGAGTTAAGCTCACCCCTAAGCTGAAGCGCATTGCCCAGACCCTGGCGTCCGAGGCTGTGTGGATACTAAAGGTCCCACAGCAGAAATTGGAGGAACTCGAGGCTGTAAATGCTCTGTTCCCAACTCAGACTCAACGACACAGCAGCAAGGTATGTGAGCCAGAGAGAGAGGGCTACAGCTGCCTACCATGCGAGTGGAGTTCTAAGTGAGGGAAAGAAAAAGGAACTTGAGTGTAATCCATAGCTTCAAGTACTTCAGATTAGCGCTAGAAAGGAGACTACACAACCCATCTGCATACAGAGATTCCTAAGTTGCTTCCAGGCCGACTAATTCCTGTACCATCTGTGATCAAAAGCCTGGACTGTACCTACAAAGCACAGTAAAAGGTAAAAGATACTGCACTCTGTCATGTTCCTTGAATCCTTCCTGCAACCCCTTCAGCACTGCTACATCTCTGTGTCTAAACACTGCATCATCTACCTTAACATCTACTACTACTACCCTGGGACTACAGCTCTGTCTGTGGAGAGCTTTACTAACTCTGCTGCATCATACCATCTGTCCCAGATGATCTGCACTGCAACACTGGTCCCCCTTCTGACCAAATACCACAGGTGGCGTCATGAACAATCTACATATAAACTTTATTCAATTCCACCAATTTTACATGGACACCCAGGGCCACGGACCGGGTCACTGCCACCGTGACACTTCCCCTTTAAGACACCGGCCCGGTACCGAGTAATCCCACAGCCCTGGGGGTGATCCTGAAGCTTTAAGCTAGCCTTCTAAAAATTGTTTGGGCTGCTGAACTTTTGAGCGCTCCGGCAGGCCAACGATTTGGATGTTATTTCGACGTAGTCTATTTTCTAGGTCATCTGCTTTTTGCCTCCAGGCGTTCATAGAGCCAGCCACTTTTGTCAGCATGGCCTTCATAGGTGTAATGGTATCTTCTATCTGGGACACTCTCGTTTCAACTTCTGTAATACGCCCCCTCATGGCCTGCATGTCATGCCGAAGACGCCCCACTTTTGCAAATTTGTTTTTGGCTAGTTTTGAAAATGATTATATCTACAGTGTGGGCAACCTTTACATTAAATACGTATATGCAGCGTATCATAGATACGTGGATGATATATTTGTTGTATGGACAGGAACAGAAACAAGAGTTTAATGACTTTGTTAATTAAATAATTACAACAAAATGAACATGAAATTTACAGCAAAATTTGCGTCTAATAATCTAGAGTTTTTAGATGTGCAAATAAGTATAATAAATGATAATATTATTACTAAAGTTTTAAAATAATCAATAGCTTCTAACATGCTCCTACATTATAATATTGCCCACCCCAGCCATACTAAGAAAGGAGGACCTTTTAGTCAGTATCTTAGACTAAGGCCGGGGTCAGACTAGTGAGTGTGATGAGAGAAACTCACGCATCAATACCTGGCACTGCCGCCGGTACTCGGACCTGAGCGTGCAGCTGCATGTAATTCTATGCAGCCGCACACTGAGTGATGGCGGCAGTGCCGGGTACTGATGCAAGAGAATCGCACAAGTTTATTGCATCACACTCGCAAGTGTGACCCCGGCCTAAGACGAATCAACAGTAGTGATGAAGGTTTTGAAACTCAAGCAATAAAACTCACTAAAAACTTTAGAGCTAGGGGTTACCCTTCAACATTACTAAAAGAGGCACAAAATAGAGCTAAAGAAAAAACGCACGCAGAATTAAGAAAAAAGCCAAGAAGAACTGATATGATTAAAAGAAAAAAGAAGTTTTTTATTTTTATTAATAACCCAGATATGAGTTTGATAAAGAATGCGATCAGAAGAGACTGGCATTTATTAGAAAGTGAGAGAGACCTTAGTACTGTAGCTCAGAATAAACCATTAGTTACTTAAAGAAGAAACAAAATTATTGGCGACCCACTAGTGAGAAAAAGATTTACAGCTGATATAAAAAATCTACATGGTTAACAGATAGTAAACCATTAGGTAATTTTCGTTGTGTACATTGATCATACTGTCGGCTGCGGATTACAGGGAAGGTTTTAAAATTGGGTAAAATGATGCATATAATAAAAGATTTCATCGCGTGTCGTACGAATTACGTGTTATATGCAATTTTATGCCCTTGTCAGTTCTACTATACAGGGAAAGCAAATTGGCCGCTATACACACGCTTCAGGGAACATTTCCATTCTATCACTCTAATGAAAGGGTCAGTGAGATTCATCACATAAACATGCATGACTGCCACAATGCAGATCCTAATAGGTTAAAATTTGCATGTAGAAAAGCCACTAAGAGGAAGCAACATCAATAAATTGCTTCTGCCAAGAGAAGCAAAATGGATTTTAGATACTGACGCACAGGGTCCTCTAGGCTTACATGACATGTTAGATCTGTCTGTTTTTTGTGACTTGTTTTTCTTAGCGGACACATGTGATGTTTGATCAATATTATTGTATTCACCTAGTCTTGCACTTTCCTCCCTCTGGTTTAAAGGGAATGAGGTGTTTTCACATAGTAACATGGACCAGTAGAAGCACAAACTAGTGTTTAACATTTGAATGATACTTAATCGGATAACGTCCCTCCTCGTGGGATCATGTGATCACCATACAAGGCACATTGACAGCGGTTTACCCTTATAGGTAGAATGTGCGGTTACCCTGTGTTTGCTCCTATATTCCACTGGTGCAATCATGTGGGCGGTTTGTCTAAACAGCGACACTGATAGTTTAGAATGTGCACACAATGAAATGGACATGTGTTGTATGTCAGTGGGCGGGTCCCCGATAGACCACCCCAACCGTCTCCATTGGCTAGAGGTTGCTTTTATAGCAATGACGCTTCCCACTCAGGCATGCCCCCAGGAAGCACTGGAAAATCGTGCGTCGGGTTTACGGGAGGCAGTGTGCAGCCATTACCCATGTGTTAGCTTTGATCCATGCAGGTTTAATGTACATCTCCTAGTTTTGCCAAACAGTCTTTATCTATGCCAGTGTCCTCCTGAATATTTCTACATTGCCTTGCTATGCATGTCATTTTTTGATGTCACCTCTATGAGTAGTTTTCTTCTGATGGGAATTTTCCCACAGCAGTGTCTCTCTGCATAGGTGGCATAACTTATATATTTGTTATGTCTCATATCACTCCAGCAAACACTGTGTCTGCAGAGTTTATCATTTCCAGGCCTCAAGGATTGGGGACACCCTGTTGTCCAGGCACTCTGGCCAAATTATTTGTGCATGTGAAGGGTGCGATTGTTCACCCTCACCCGATTCCATTGGCAACTGGCAATAATTGACTTCCATGCAGATATCAGGATATTATAGTACAGCATATTTACCCGATTATATATATTTAAGATCTATCTTTATGCACGACGGCTGAACACGGGAACAATTAGGATTTATATATAGTCATTTGTTTTACAACTACTAGTAATTTACTGCAAAAGCCCTCCGTGTGTTTGTTGGTTTGAGGCACCTTTTTATGTCATTAATATTTTTTCTTTTATGCATTGCTTTAAATATTCAAAAATAAAGTGCTCCATTTTATTTAGCGTTGAATATAAGCGCTTCTTGATTTGTATGTTGCATACATGTGGCATGATTATTATGGCTTCCTATTGTTCTGGAGCCCATGCCAGCATTATGCAGGTCTATAATTTTGCCCCTGGCGTCCTTAGACAGCTCTTTGGTCTTGGCTATGGTGGAGAGGTTGGAATGAGATTGATTGTGTAGACAGGTGTCTTTTATACAGTTAAATTCAATCAGGAGCAATTAATACAGGTAATGAATGCAGAGTAGGAGGGCTTCTTACCCCCCTTAACGACCGCCGAAATTCCTTTTAATGGTGGCAGCTAGGGGTACTTAAACCACAGCGCCATTGCTGAGGAATAAGGGTATAGCGCCCCCAAATTCAGAATTTCTCCATGGTCTTGGCTACCGGGGATTGCAGAGACCCCAGAGAACATGATTCGAGTCGGTTTTTACCAACCATGGTGTTGCGATCGCCGTTATTAACGTTATAATGGTGACCACAAAATAAAGTCAGGTTTTCCATTTAATTTCTCTCTCCTCTGATGTCATCGCACATCAGATGAGAGAGAAATAGGGTCCTTGATTCCCCCGGAACCTCCCGGTGTCCCTAGTCCCTCCTGCATCCCCCCATTTTCCCATTAGGGTTAGAGTTGGGCTAAAGTGAGATGGGATAAAGTGAGTTGGGGTAAATTTAGGATTAGGGTTGAGGCTAAAGTTAGGGTTAGGGAAGGGGCTAAAGTTAGGGTTGGGGCTAGGGCTAGGGTTGGAGCTCGCGTTGGGGGGCTGGTTATGGTTGGGATTAGGATTAGGGTTGTGTTTGGGTTTAGGGTTGGAGTTAGAATTGGGGGGTTACCACTGTTAGGTACATCAGGGGGTCTCCAAACGTGACATGGCGCCACCATTGATTTCAGCCAATTTTGTTTTCAAAAAGTCAAAAGGTGCTCCCTCCCTTCTGAGCCCTGCCATGCACCCAAACAGTGGCTTTTCCCCACATATGGGGTATTGGCAAACTCAGGAGAAGTTGCACAGCAAATTTTGTGGTCCATTTTCTTCTGATACCCTTGTGAAAATAAAAGAAATTAGATCCAAAGTAATTTTTTTGTGATAACAGTGAAAAGTTAATGTTTTCCTTCCACATTGCTTTAATTCCCATGAAGCACCTGAAGCGTTAATGAACTTCTTGAATGTGGTTTTGCGCACCTTGAGGGGTGCAGTTTTTAGAATGGTGTCACTTTTGGGTATTTTCTGTTATATTGACCCCCAAACTAATTTCAAATGTGAGGTGGTCCCTAAAAAAAATGGTTTTGTAAGTTTTGTTAGAAAAATAAGAAATCACTGGTCAACTTTTAGCCCTTACGATGTCCTAACAAAAAAAAATTGTTTCTAAAATTGTGCTGATGTAAAGTAGACATGTGGGAAATGTTATATATGAACTATTTTGTGTGATATATCTCTCTGATTTAAATGTTCAAAAATTAAAAGCTTGAAAATAGCAAAATTGTCAACATTTTTGGCAAATTTCCATTTTTTTCATAAAAAACGCAAGTTGTATCAAACAAATTTTACAACTGACATGAAGTACTATATGTTATGAAAAAACATTCTCAGAATCAGTGGGATACGTTAAATCCTTCCAAAACTATAACCTCATAAAGTGACAGTGGTCAGAAAAAATTGGCTTGGTCATTAAATACCAAATTGGCTCTGTCACTAAAGGGTTAAAGAAAAACTAACAGGTCTGGGAGAGCCAGAATCCTTGCTGGTTGTTAGGTGATCAAATGCTTATGTCATGCAATAAAATGCCATTTAATTATTTAAAAATTATATAATGTGATTTTTTATTTTTAGATTCTGTCTCTCAAAGTTGAACTGTACCTATGATAAAAATTACACATCTCTACATTCTTTGTGGGTGAGAAAACTTGCCAAGTTGTCAGTGTATTAAACACTTATTTTCCCCACTGTATTTGTGCAGAGCCGATCCTTGAAGATTCTATCACAAGATTCCGTGATGACATCACTGATGATGCTCGGCCATTATGACATCACTGATGATTCTCAGCCATTATGACATCACAGCTCAGTCACTACTTCTAGAATGTACACTGGGTCACCGGTGCCATTTTTGGTTCTATAGTGACTGAGAGCATTTGCAATTTTTCACTATGGCTGAATTAAGTTTGCAGAATTTTCAGGTGCAAGCATTGCAGGAGATTGTTATCAATAATCGCCCTGGCATTGTGCTTCCACCATCTGATGGCATCCTCGGCTTCACTCACCGGCTGGTGGTGCAGCTAGTAATGGATTGCCTGACCAAACACCAAATAGATCAACTAACGTCAGAGTATCTGACGGATTTACATCACAACATCAGGACATTACTACACCAGGTAAATGGCGGACGCTCCGCACAAAACTTCTCCATAATCATAGATAATAATGGTGGGAGAGAAGCTTCTTCTTTCCTCCAATATAAAGCACGATGAGTCCCCAGATATGGAGTCAGTGTATCTGCAGAGAGGAGCAGATGTCACATACAATGGCCGCCTCCATTGTGTCTTTTCTCATCTCACATTTTTCCTTTTTCTTTTCTTCCTTATAGGCTGAAAAAAGATCTCAAATTGAAGATTTGGCTTTTATTAAAGACCTGGCCGAAAAAATCCTGTGTGTACTAGAACTTCCGGCCCGCTCGTCGGAACGCCCGGTAAGGAGCCTTCATCTTCTCTATCACACGTCCTTGTTTTCTGATCTTCTCCACATCACTAGTCAGAGACGAGAAGATCTGGTGTTAGATCTTACAGGCCTCCCTGTCAGTCCTCAGCAGGCACAGGAGGTTTTATGGCCGCCTGTCTGTGCTGCTTTCTATGTTGCAGATCTAGCAGAGTTCTGAATCCTGAGCCTTGTATAACCCCGCATTCACGACTGATTGGCAGCATTCTGTGTACATGGTACATAGGCAGAAAGCAGCTATTCAGTGGCAGTGGAGGGTTTACATATCTGTAGGACTACATGGCAAGAGACACATAGTCCTCCAGTGATAATCTCCTGCTGATAAAACACTGATTTTATTAAAACAGCACATATCCTATTAAGTAACATCACAGGAATCAGAGTCTCTGCTCCTAAATCATGCTGCTCTCAAACTACATAGTTCTCCCCTGTGTAATCTCCTATATTATCCAGCACATTACAATAATACTGGTATATATTACATCCGTGTCTGCGGAGCGTCCGGCTTATATCGTTCCATACATCGGAACAGTGTACATCAGCTGGGAAATAATACAGGAGAAGTTTTTACATCCTGATATGTTTTCTTGTAGCTTTTATATCTTAGTATTACTTCTTATTCTTTTTTAGGACTTGATCAGATCATTGATCCCGGCAGGAGAGCCGCGTATGAGCGACTATGAAACTACCAAACTGATCAGCAGCGGAGCTTTTGGGTGAGATTTCTGTTCCCATAATCCCCATTTCTCAGGGTTCCCCATGACATTGCTTCTGCCTCTGTGCTCTGCCATTCAGTGTTATCATAGGGAAACGATCCACGTCCACATCACTGTCCACATCTCAATGTCACTATTCAGCTCAGTTATATACAGCTGAGCGACCAGATCTGTAACAAATCAGTCTATAAGGAAAGGGATGATATAATATAATACATTACACTCCCCGGTCCTAGACCTCATCTGCTCTTATGCTGCCGCCTCCATCACCACTTCCCCGTCCTCTGCACCGATCTTTGGATTTTTCGGACCCTATTATGGAGCGGATAACAGTGATTGGCTGCACACGATCATGTGAGGGGTGATAGGATACTGATGCCAATGACATCTGCACCCCCACCCTCCACCATGTCCATGTGAGTCCGATCACTGGCCTCAGCAGCAGAAGGGAGAAAAACCAATGACTGGCACAGAGGACGGAGGACTGCAGTGATGGATAGGGAGGGACGAGGACAATTGGGTTATTGTGTTTTAATTATATTTTAACTTCTCCCCCTCCTCCATTTATTCTGCCTTGGGCTGTGGAGAAAGCCTAAAAACCATCAAGCTATGGCAATTGGAGCATTTTCAATTTAGACCAATTTATATTTGGACTGAATCGTATGTGCTGGTCGGTTATAGCGAATCTGCCCAAGATGAATTTCAGTAGATTCTCTCATCTATAATGTGACCTGGGTGAGGGTCCGGCAGACGTGGCATTGTGCAGACCTCCCATAGGTGATCTATGTAGAGCTCTTTTATGTATTTCTAGGTGTGGATTTCTAGTGATGGCCGGACTGCTGGTATCAACCATTACTACAAAAGATCATATAATGACTTGTATATACAGACTGTTAATAAGGGTTCATTATAAACCATGGATTCTCCTTCTCTCCAGGGCCGTCTACTTAGTGCGCCATAAAGAATCACAACAGATCTTCGCTATGAAGAAAATGGCCAAGAGGAACCTGAATACTCCAGAACATGTGAAAGCGGCCTTTCAGGAGAGGGACATCTTAGCATTTGCAGACTGTCCCTTTGTGGTCTCCATGCTCTGCTCCTTCCCAACTAAATCGCACCTGTGTATGGTCATGGAGTATGTAGGAGGTAGGACACGTACATTGAATTACATTCCGCCCATGTCTACTGACATCTTATCACATCTCATATCATTAGGATTGTCCCCGTGGACGGTTACATCCCACACAGCATTTACTATAGGTTATCTATTACCTAGCTGCTCAGAAAGTCATTGATCTGTGTGATCTCCCTGTATGTCCTCACTGAGAACGTCAGTATCTCCAGCTGTAGACGATACGTGACATCACTTTATGTCATTAGTTACATAGATGACATTTCACCATGACTTCAGACTAATTCATTTGTGCAGTATACAGTACATTATATTTTTATATATTGTCTCCTGCCCCAATGTTTCCGCTCATTTCTCATCATACATCATGGTGATCTGCTGTATAAACCCCTCACCGGTCATATTTCCTTTCTTCTATAGGTGGAGACTGTAGGACCCTTCTAAACACATGTGGACCTTTCCCTATCCCATTAGCCCGCTTGTACATTGCAGAAGCTGTCCTTGCTGTGGAATATCTGCATAGTTACGGTGTGGTGCACAGAGACCTGAAGCCGGATAAGTAAGTGAATACCTGTAGTATAAAGAGAGGAAAGTTATCCTTTATTATCTCACGGTCTATGAAGCTAAAATCATCTTCTGTTTCACAGCCTCCTGATAACATCTTCTGGACATATTAAAGTTACCGACTTTGGACTTTCAAAACTTGGTGTCATGATACCACACACCAACGTCTACAAACAATCAGCAGACGACATCTCCACAGAGTTCCTGGACGAGGAGGTCAGCAATACCTACAGGAACTTTGCTTGTTCTGCACAAATCTTACAACTCTATTTTCTCGTCCCTACGTTCTTCATTTTTAGAGCTTTTTCACTGATATTTTATCTTCTGTTATTCTGTTTTTATGTCAAAAACTTGTCATAATAATTGTTTCATCGATTCTCATCTGTATCTTCTGTTGGTTTCCAGGAGTATGGCACCCCGAGATACATAGCCCCTGAGGTCATCCTGAAAGAAGGCTATGGAAGACCTGTTGACTGGTGGGCAATGGGCATCATATTATATGAAATGCTCATGGGATATACACCATTTTATGGGGATTCCATAACTGAGATTAATGACAATGTGATCACTGGTAAGTAGAATAATCTGATCATTGCTTTGACTGGTTATCTTGGTTTAGTTACTTCCTTTGCTTTATCTTACAGTCCAGTAAAGAGGTTTCATGTTCTGTAATTTTCTATATAACAGGAGATATAATATGGGATCCTGATTACACTCTTCCCCACATTGTAAAGGACTTCATCATTCAGCTGCTGAGAACAAATCCCATGGATAGACTTGGGACAGGTAACGGATATAATATTAATATTCCCTTATTACACCGAGGACATATCGCTCATGTCCTCCGTACTAAGATTTTCAGTCTATTTCCTACATGTCTGCTCGGTTACGTCATTAGTTCAGATTAAGATAAACTGTTCAGATATAATTACATAGTTACAAAGGTTGAATAAAAAGACCTCGATCCATCAAATTCTCCCTTTCTCCACCAATTGTTCATTTTGTCACTAAATTACCTATAACCCACAACCTTATGTGCACTGAGGAAATCTTCCAGCTCTTTTTTAAAAGCTGTTATATTGTCTGCCATTACTACCTCTTGTGGTCGGGCACTCCATAGTCTAACTGCTCTAACTGTAAAGAACCCTTTCCTATTTAACTGCTGGAATCGCCTTTCTTCCAACCATAATGAGTGCCCCCTGGTCCTTAATATGGTCCTTGGAAAGGAATAAGACAAGCGCCAGTCCTCTGTACTGACCACACATATATTTCTACATATAAATGAGAATTCCTCTGAGGCATCTTTTCTCCTAAGGAAAACAATCCCTTGTAATAATCTAGTTGCCCGTCTTTGAACTGACTCTAATTTCATAGAATCATAGAATCGTAGAGTTGGAAGGGACCTCCTGGGCCATCTGGTCCAACTCCCTGCTCAAAGCAGGATTTGCTAAATCATCCCAGTCAGATGTCTGTCCAGCCTCTGTTTGAAGACTTCTATTGAAGGAGAACTCACCACTTCTCGTGGCAGCTTGTTCCACTCATTGATCACTCTAACTGTCAAAAAGTTTTTTCTAATATCTAATCTGTGTCTCCTCCCATTCAGTTTCATCCCATTTCTGAATATCCTTTTTTAAATGTGGAGCCCAAAGCTGGATCCCATATTCTAGATGTGGCCTCATCAGTGATTTATAAAGGGTTAACAATACGTTGGGATCACGGGATTTTATCTCTCTTTTTATAAATCCTAAAATCTTTGCTTTTGCGGCTTCTGCTTGACATTGAGTACTGCTGCTAAGCTTACTTGTAACCAGAATACCCAAGTCCTTCACCTGTTCTGTAGTCCTAAGTATTCTCCCATTTAATGTATATGCAATAATAGGATTACTCCATCCCAGGTGCATTACTCTACATTTATCTACATTAAACCTCATTTGCCAAGTGTTTACTCATTCAGACGTCTTATCCAGATCGTTTTGCAAAATTGTAATGTCAAGGCCAGATTATAGTATTCTACATAGTTTGGTGTCCCAGTACAGATCCCTGTGGTACCCCACTGCTCCCATTACAGATCCCTATGGTCCCACTGCTCTCAGTACAGATCTCTGTGGTCCTCACTGCTCCCAGTACAGATCCCTGTGGTCCCCACTGCTCCCAGTACAGATCCATGTGGTACCACACTGCTCCCAATACAGATCCCTGTGGTCCCCACTGCTCCCAGTACAGATGCCTGTGGTACCACACTGCTCCCAATACAGATCCCTGTGGTTCCCACTGCTCCCAGTACAGATCACTGTGGTCATCACTGCTCTCAGTAAAGATCCCTGCGGTACCCCACTGATCTCAGTACAGATCACTGCAGTACCCCACTGCTTCCAGTACAGATTCCTGTGGTCCCCACTGCTCCCAGTACAGATCCCTGCAGTCTCCACTGCTCCCAATACATTTTAAGGGATGTATTCTAATGTCACTGGCAATTTGTTTCTCTGTGGATAACTTTGCCAGCTTGATTTCTTTTTAACATTTCTTACTTAGTTCTTTATACTCTTGAAATGGTATTTCAGTATTCTTGGCTTTCAAGATTTTAAGTGCCCTTTGTTTTAGTCTGATTAAACTTTGTAGTGTCTTATTTATCCATAATGGTTTCTTTTTAGTCCTGGACATTTTATTACCAGAGGGTATAAGTTTTCTACAGGATTCTAGTATGATATCATTAAACATGCCCCATTTATGGATGGAATTCCCAGTTACCATGAGATGGTCCCAGCCTCCTCGATTAAGCGCTAACCTTAATTTGTTGGTATGGAGCTGTCTCTGACAATGTCCCCATCACTTCTGTTTTTCTTTATCCAGGAGGCGCATCTGAGATCAAGAGTCATGCATTCCTTAGAGATTTAGACTTTGATAACCTTCTAAGTCAAAAGCCTGTGTACATTCCACAGATTGCATCAGCTGTGGACACCAGTTTATTCATCAGTAAGTAGAAAAGACATCATCTAGACTTGGTGTCTGCTTGTCTCGTCTTCCATATTATGTGATAATCGGATCCCATTAATATTAATGATAAATGGTGACTGTTATACTGACAACCTCTAATAACACTTCATTGTCTATTTCTTATAGACCATTATAATATGAAAAAACATCTGGTCTCAGAGGATGAGAAAGGCACAATAGAGGACAATGAGTGGTTTGACTTCCAAAATTTTACATCATCATCTGAAAGGCTTTCTAAAGTAAGTATGGGATTAATAAATCCAAAATATGTATAAAAAGACCCTTAAAAGTAAATATAAAATTATTTAATATCTTGTTGCTTTGACATGTAGCTCTGTACCACCACTAACAGCATGATGAACGATGAGGATCCCAAGTCACCTCCAGAGTGTACCCCAACATCCAACACTGACAGTTCAGAAATGTGAGTAGATTATTGGATCATTACTGGGAGATCCAGGCTGATATATGTGCACAAAACCAAATATAGGACAGAAATACCATAATATCATATGCAGCATCCATGGTTAGCAGTCATTGTGCTTTTGGCTTCAGAAACCGCTGGTGATAACAGCCCATGATTGTGGCCAGTCATGCATTTTTAGTAATGCCCACACTGTAGGAAAAATGTAGTATTACATGCCAGAAATTCTTGGTAGTTGTTTTCCACTCCGCTCTATAAAAGTTAGTTTTGAGCATTAGACCTTCCCCACTATTGCAGTCATATGTCCTATTAGGCATTATAGTTGGTGTTCTTATAGTGAGACAACCCCTTTTATACTGCGTTTCCTTGTGATTCACGTGTTTTTCTTCTTCCAAACAGGCAGATAGAATCTGTCCCCGTATCTGATAGAGACAACGCTAGAGACAACGCTATTATCTTGCCATCCTTGTCCCAAATGTCAGGTATGTCCTTGTCTGCAGCACCAACGATGGGAATGTTGACTTCAAGGCTCAAATATCTCCACGTGCTTTTTATGTTTTCCATGTTTCATGTATAAATGTTGACTGTGCTATATTGACAAGTTGTAATAACACTTCATTTCCTATGTCTTGTAGATCACTCTGATATAGACACACATCTGGTCTCAGAGGATGAGGAGGATCGCAAGTCATCTCCAGAGTGTGCACCAAAATCCAGCACAAATATCTCAGAAATGTGAGTAGATTATGGAGTCATTACTTGAAGCTCCAGGCTGATATATGTTCACAACACCAAATAGAGGACAGGAATACCATAATATCAAAAGCAACATCCACCGCCCCATGGTTAGCAGTCATTGTGCTTTTGTCCTTAGAAAGTGCTGGTGATAGCAGCCCACGATTGAGGCCGGTCATGCATCTTTAGTGCTGCCCCCACACTGTAGGAGAGATATAGTATTACATGCCAGACATTATTGGTAGTTGTTTTACTCTCTGCTCTATAAAAGTTAGTTTTGAGCACTAAACCTTCCCTACTATGGAAGTCATATGTCATATTAGGCCTTATAGTATAGTTAGTGTTCTTATAGTTTGACAACCCCTTTTATACTGTTGCCTTAGATTTACGTGTTTTTGTTCTTCCAAACAGGCAGAAAGAATCTGTCCCCGTACCTGATAGAGACGATGCTATTAGCATCCTACCATCCTCGTCCTCACTATCAGGTATGTTCATGTCTGCAGCACCAACAATGGGAATGTTGACTTCAAGGCTCAAATATTTCCACATTGTTTTTCTGTAATAGGTCTCCTATGTTATTCATGATTCATGGATCACAATTATGTCGCCCATGGGCCCATACTGAATCCCTATTTCACTAATTTTGTACAATTGTTTTCTTGGATTCTGTGAGATACGTTGCAGCGTTCAATGACCTACATCATCATAAGAAGACATCATCTCCTATAATAGAATATTGCTCATCAGTGATGCACCACATGGCGGCACACAGGGCGCTTACTGCTCTATATCAGTGACACCTCTAATGCCCCTCAGATGGGATTATGTATATTATATAGGACTTATTCTGTCCTATTATGATTAGTGTTGAGCATTCCGATACCGCAAGTATCGGGTATCGGCCGATACTTGCGGTATCGGAATTCCGATACCGACTTCCGATATTTTTTCAATATCGGAAGTCGGCATCGGAATCGGAAGTTCAAAGTTGATTGACAGCCTGACGTCATCATGATGCACGGTGTGTGCGCATCATGATGCGCCGTCATTTCGGGCCTTCCGGGGGTCTCTGCCGGCCTGCCGGGGGGCTGTGTGGACTGCCCGGGGTCTGTACCGGCCTGCCGGGGGGCTGTGCCGGCCTGCCGGGGGGCTGTGTGGACTGCCCGGGGTCTGTACCGGCCTGCCGGGGGGCTGTGCCGGCCTGCCGGGGGGGCTGTGCACCCTGTGGGGGTCTGTACCGGCCTGCCGGGGGGCTGTGCCGGCCTGCCGGGGGGCTGTGCTGATGTCCGGGGGTCTGTGCAAGCATCGTCCGATGGGACTATAAGTGCACAGACCCCCGAAGCCTGCACAGACCCCCGGCAGGCCGGCACAGCCCCCCGGCAGGCCGGCACAGCCCACCGGAGCCTGCACAGACCACCGGCAGGCCGGCACAGCCCCCCGGCAGGCCGGCACAGCCCACCGGAGCCTGCACAGACCACCGGCAGGCCGGCACAGCCCCCCGGAGCCTGCACAGCCCCCCCGGCAGGCCGGCACAGCCCCCCCGGCAGGCCGGCACAGCCCACCGGAGCCTGCACAGACCACCGGCAGGCCGGCACAGCCCCCCGGAGCCTGCACAGCCCCCCCCGGCAGGCCGGCACAGCCCCCCGGAGCCTGTACAGACCCCCTGGCAGGCCGGCACAGCCCCCCGAAATGCCCGTACAGACCCCAGAGAGGCTGTACAAGGCAAAAACAGGGTTTTTCTTATTCCGATACCGGAAGTCCCATAGACTTGAATGGGACTTCCGGTATCGGAATCGGCGATACCGATACTTTTTTTTAAGATCGGCCGATCCATTCCGATCCGATACTTTGAAGTATCGGACGGTATCGCTCAACTCTAATTATGATATAATACCAGATTATCAGGACTATAGGAGACAGGACTAGAACAATCCTACTATATACAGGAGACAAAGCAGATCCCTTTAGAATATGTCATTACTGAGGGTTTTTTTTTTTACATTCTAATCAGAATTTCCAGCACAGACTGAAAGAATATCTGCAATAAATTTGATTAAAGAAGAAAAATCAGAAACTAGAGAAAAGGGGAAAAAGAGACTAGGTAAGTGTGAGAATCAGCTCCATGTTGTGTGATGTCAGTAAGAATTATTCGTGTGGAGCAGATGTCATCTGTCAGTGATGGGATTATCACATTAATGATGGCTGACAATGATCCTGCCCTCTGTGTGATAATATTCCTCTGCTGTCCAGCCACAGTGACCGCACAGTGATATAATGTCATATGGAGCCCCAATCACTCACATTATATGTACTTCTCTTCTCTTAGGATCCATCTTCCGCCGGATCTCATCATCCTTCTGGAGCGGATTATCCAGGGCAGCGCAAGTATTTGCTTGTTGTTACTGCTGCCCTAGAACCATCTGAAAGACCTAAGCATCCAGCGCCCTGAAGTCCAGCAGATTCACCATCACTGCTGGACCATCACTGCTGGACCTGTTTAGAAGCGGGACTAACTCCTAGCCGCGGTCTACGGACCAAACATTGGGCATGGGCAGGGCCTTGGGGGCAGATCCCAAGTGCGCTCAACCATGTGAAATAGCTTACACTCAGGAACATTGAGGGATAGCGCTATCGGATAGCTCTACCCGTTCATTTCCTTTAGGAACAGAGCTATGGGATAGCTCTACCCGTGCACTTTCTTCATGGATAGCGCTATCGAATAGCTCTACCCGAACAGCATTAATGAAAGAGCTTTTTCATACACAAGGAGAGGTACGCCAGGTATTTATGCTTGCTGTTAGTCTGCACATACGCCTGTCTGGTGTGTGGTTACACCCCTATGCGAGGTCAGTCTGATGCGTGATTACACCCCATTGTGTGGTTCGTAATCCCAGCGCACTCCCGAAGGGCGCGCAATCACTCGTTATTAACTAAAATAAAAAAATAAAAAAACCTTTGGTTTATTGAATTTTTTGCAGGTAGTGTATTATCGGAACGCGTCTTTAGTGCCGCATGTGGTGTACTAATAGACCGTCGCATGCGACTATCCTCCGATAACGTTGACTGGCTTACTTTTCTGAAAATGAACAAGGCCTGGATCTCGCAGGAATTTGCCAGTCCTCTTCCAGATTAAATAATTGGTTGGCAACAGTATCCAGGTCTCCTGTTGCGTTCATGTTTCTACCACCTGAACTGTAATCCCTGTGCTCCAACACCGCCAGTTGCTGCTCACAAGTGTCTTTGGCACGGGTACTCCCTCCTGCCCAGCCTGGTTCCAGCACGCCAGCTGTTTCCGGGTAGTGTGAACGTTACTTTGCCTCCAATACGTTGTCCTGTCGTACTGCGGTCGAGTTTGCCGACTCTATGGTGCCTGCAGTTTAGGTGCTTCCTATGTGGGCTGCGGGATCTGGCAATGAAGGCTGCTTCCGTAGTGCCAATAGGACAAGCTCCCCCTGTAGGACTGTGGGTTTCGGTAACTCCGGCCGGCTCGCGGCCTTGCAACTTTTTTTTCATGTGTACCTTCTGCTGCCAATCTGAGTTCCAGTACCATAAGCTGGTTCTTTGGAAGTCAATCTTGAATATGTCCCCCTGGGTTCCAGTAACGTCGCTGGTTCCAGGCAGAGCCTTTGGCTTAGGTGCCTCCTTCTCAGTATCAGAGTTCCACCAATGTCTACTGGTCCTTGGTAGTGCTTTCTGGTACCTCCTGCTAAGTAACCGGGTTCCAGTACCATCAGCTGGTCCTCGGCAGTTCCATTGGCTCTTGTACCTTCAGCTACCCATCCAGGTTCCAGTACCGTCAGCTGGTTCTCAGTAGTTCCTCAGCCTTCTTGTACCTTTTACTACATTTCCAATTTCAAGCTTTTTGAAATGGTTTTTGGTAATCACTCTGGATCTCCCTGACGACGACCCTAAAGACGACGACCCTGAAGACCACCCCGAAGAAGATGACTACCCCAAAAACGACGACCTTGGAGACGACGACCCTGAAGACCACCCAGAAGAATTAAAAAAAAATTTTTTTAAATTAATTCCTGCTATTCCATTTGATTGGGCTAAACCTCTATGCCTTTAATGTCTCCTCCACCTCCCCCAATACATTCTACATTATTCTTAGTTGTTTTCCTTCATGTAGAATTAACCTACAAGGAAAGTAAGGGGTTTTCTTCATTCCGATATTTGTGTCCGATTGACTTGCATTGGTTTCCGGTATCGGAATCGGCGATATCCGATATTTTTGGGGTATCGGTCCGATCCGATATTTCCCGATATCGGAAGGTATCGCTCAACACTAGTCAAGACCCAAAGCCCAAACTTCACCAGTCAAGGCCCGATGTCCAGACTCACAAGGTCAAATACCAAAGATCTAGGGAGCTAGTTTATGAGACAGTTCCAATTTAGTGACTGAAGAGCTAATTTGATGGCCTGAGCCCTATCCTTAGCTGGGAGGAGGAGGCTCGTTATGTGCTCTTTCACATCCACAGCACTTAATGTCTAATTTGCATATTAATTAAAGCTCTAATTTCTCGGGAATGAAGAAACAGATCAAAGACATAAAGATCACTGACAAGTGTCATGAGACTCAAGTCACTCACTTCTACTGGTATATGATTTACTGTGACTACAGATACCAGATGTTATATAGAGGATATGTGATGGTATATATTATATTATGAGTACAGATATCAGATATATCAGCCGCATATTATCCTATATATATCATCTGATGTCTGTGCACACCGTATACCACCTACAGTGTACAGCAGAATATGTGATGTATATGATACACGGTGACTAGAGATACCAGGATAATGTGTGATGGTATATATTATACTATGAGTACAGAACATCAGACATTACACCAGTTACATAATATCTGTATATAACATCTGATATCTGTGCACATAGTATATTACATACAGTACATGATAAGCGATGGTATTAGATATACAGTGACTACTGACATCAGATGCTATACAGTATACACATTGTTGTATGTACAGTATATACATATACTGTATATGACAGTGTGGACGCTGTATAACATCTGATGTCTGTATCTCTATATATTATAAACCATCAGATGGGCCTTCTTTATACTGGATGTGCTGTGCTGTTTTCACATATGCAATGCTGTAAGCACTGGATGGATCACACCTGCACCTGGATACAGAACCTCTTAATACCTGTACTCTATGTAATAACACCGATGGTATCACTGAAGCGGCCTAGGGGGCGCGGGAATGAGCGCTGGTAGTGAAGAAACAAGGCACGCAGTGTGCAAGGACCTGAGACTAAGCAATGAGCACAGGACCTGGAACTAAGAAGTCAAGTGATAATAGGTGGCGGAGTCACCGAGCGTGAGGACAGGGAAGGCAGCTGAGTGCGCGGAGTACAGGGCACAGAATGTAAACGTAGTCAAAGGAGAACCGAGGGTCAAAAGCCAGACGAAAGCATGGTACGTAGGGATAAGACAGAGAGTAAACCGAGACGAGTCAAGGGGTCAGATAACCAGGAAGGACAGGGCAGTATAACGCAGCATACAGAAGCAAAAGTCAGGGGACAAACCGAGTTATACAGAGCAAAGCTCACACGCACAGAAGCACAACGATTATGAATGAGTAACCTGGGTCAGCAACCACAAACCGAGTATACAGAAGTCTCACCGACACCAAACCCAGGAACTACCAACATTAAATAGCTGCCCTAGAACCAAAGAGAGGCGAACTAGAATTAACCAGGACCTGACCAGGATGGAGGCGGAACCAACCTGTCCAGAGTCATGACAGTACTCCCCTCTCAACGGCGGGCCAACGGACCCCCAGGTTTTCCGAGTATACGGAAGTATCACCGACACCAAACCCAGGAACTACCAATATTAAATAGCCGCCCCAGAACCAAAGAGAGGCAGAACATCCTGTCCAGAGTTATGACAGTACCCCCCTCTCAACGGGGGCCACTTGTCCCCCAGGTTTCCCAGGAAACCGGGCATGAAAGAAGCGCCAAAAGAAATAAAATGTAGCCAGCTCACCAGAATACGCCACTTGGTGCTCGGAACAGCCATGTAGACACCGGAAGAATCCAAAGGAAAAAGAAGGGTTCCAGCTCCGTAAAAATCAATTACTTTATTATATCTTCATTAAAATGGATACATGGTGGCAAGTTCTCATGTGGTCAAATATCATAGCAAGAGGCAATGTGTTTTGATCAGAAGATCTTTATCAAGCCATCTCAACTACTATATCCAAGTCATTTAAATAGTTTGAAATGACCTATAGAAGTGTCCATGAAGATCACATGACAAATACAAAAAGTCCTGTTCACAAAACTAAAAACATATATATCTCTGAAAGAAGCGCACCAGACAATCGGCATGAAACGATCGGGCAGGAACCCAGGATCGGTCCTCAGGCCCATACCCCTTCCAGTTCACGAGATATTGGAGGGAACGGCGGACCAACTGTGAATCCATGAATCCTCCTCACTATTCACCGATACAGGTGGCGAGGGACCCAATGATGCTTCTTCCACAGCCCCCAATAGTTTCAGCAGGGCCCTATGGAATACATTGGGAATCTTAAAAGACACTGGGAGGCGCAAACAAAACGCCACTGGGTTAACCACCTCCGAGATCTCATAAGGGCCAATAAACTTAGGCCCTAATTTTGCCGAAGGAACCTTAAGCTTAATGTTCCTACTAGTAGACAGACACACTTTATCCCTAACCCGAAGGGTGAGTCCCACCGTCTGTCTCCTGTCCGCAAAAATCTTAAACTTCCTCTGAGCCTCCCCTATATTCTTTTGGACCTCCCACCATAAATTCCCCAACTGCTGTACAGCTAAATCAGCCCTCGAAATCGGAATCCAGACGAGAAAACTCCCGAAAGTGTGGATTAAACCCATAATTACAGAAGAAAGGGGGAGATATCTGTAGAGTGGTTAACACGGTTATTGAATGCAAACTCTGCTAATGGCAAGGTATCGGACCAGTCATCTTGACTGGAAGTGGAAAGACAGCACAAAATTTGCTCTAAAGACTGATTGGTCTGTTCGGTCTGACCATTGGACTCCGGATGGTATGAAGACGAAAAGGACAACTCAATACCCAACCTTTTACAAAACGTCCTCCAAAACCTGGACACAACTTGCACACACCCATATTCAAGGGTACGCCATGCAAATGAATGTTGAACAAACAACCTAGACAAGGTTTCAGCAGAGGGCAGTGCCACTAAGGATATAAAGTGTTCTTGCTTCGTAAACCTGTCCACTACCACCCAGATGACGTCTCCTCTCCTTTTCCTTCATGGAGACAGCCCCCACCTCCATGGGATCAATCGACAACAAAGGCTCTGGTTTCGTTGGCAACAGAAGATCTTCACTTTGCTCGACTTCTCTCTCAGCCTGCGGTCCATTCGGATGGCCTGGGTCATGGCTTCCTCCAGAGAATCAAGTGGTGGGTGCAGGGCCAAGGCATCCTTTAAATGCTCGGAGAGACCCCTTCGGAATAGCCCCGAGTGCCGTGTCGTTTCAGGATACTTCTGGTGCCTATCACCTGTACTCGGAACAGTACCACTCAGCAGAGAGATTTCCCTGGGTAAGACTCATAATCTCACTTGATCAGGTTCATTGTAAATTAGACCCAAGGCCTTGAAGAACCGATCAACAGACATTCTCTCAGGGAAGGTAGGGGATAGGGAGAAAGCCCAGGATTGCAGCCCCTCACATAACAGGGAAATAACTATCCCTACCCTGACTCTCACCACCCCAGGAGCGAGGACGCAGGGAAAAAAGTAATTTACAGCTCTCCCTAAACACCCAGAATTTTCTCTTATCCCGAGAAAAGGTATCTGGAAGTTTGACAGAGGGTACAGGAGATGATAGGGAAACATCAGACACAGCACCCACCACATTGCCAGATGAAGAAGAGGCACCCCGAACAGTATTAACTGTATCTGCCAACTCCCTCTGTACCTGTTGGTGAGAAGCAACCAACGCTCTTTGCTCTAACGATAGGTTCTGCATCACTTTGGTTAGGTTAGATACCCGATCCGACAGAGCATGCAGCGGGTCCATAACACACAAACACACAAAACCCCCTGAAAAAATGTAAGGGTCGGTGATAATGTAATGACACTGATGGTTTCACTGGAGCAGCCTAGGGGGTGCTATCAGGGGACAAGGAAACAAGCACAGGGAGTGAAGGAACAAGGCACACAGTGCGCAAGGACCTGGAACTAAGAAGTCACGTGATAAAAGTGGGGCAAAGTCACCGCACGTGAGGACAGGGAAGGCAGCTGAGAGCATGGAGTACAGGGCACAGAATATAAACGTAGTCAAAGGAGAGCCGAGGGTCAAATGCCAGATGGGAGCGTGGTACCTAGGGATAAGAGAAAGTAAACCAAGACAAGCCAAGGGGTCAGATAACCAGGAAGGACAGGGCAGTACAACACAGGATACAGAGACAAAAGTCAGGGGACAAACAGGGTCATACAAGCAAAGCTCACACGAACAGAGGCACAACGATTACGGACGAGTAACCTGGGTCAGCAACCACAAACCGAGTATACAGAAGTCTCACCGACACCAAACCCAGGAACTACCAAAATTAAATAGCCGCCCGAGAGCCAGAGAGATGAACTAGAAATAACCCTGACCTGACCAGGATGGAGGCGGAACCATCCTGTCCAGAGTGCTAACATTCTATATACAGAGCCAGCTGTTTTGGCCGCCATAAGATGCGGCCACTGCCTTTCAGGGCTTATCTACAGCATTCTATAATGCTGTAGATAATCACCCAGTCCAACCTGCAAGATAAGAAAATAAGTTTTATTATACTCACCCGGGGGGCGGTCCGATGGGTGTCGAAGTCCAGGTCCGGCGCCTCCCATCTTCTTGCGACTGTCCTCCTGCTTGCATCATCACTCCCCGGCATCGTGCTCCTGTGCAGGCGCACTTCTCTGCCCTGTTGAGGGCAGAGCAAATTACTGCAGTGCGCAGGCGCCGGGAAAGGTCAGAGAGGCCCAGCGCCTGCGCACTGCAGTACTTCGCTCTGCCCTCAACAGGACAGAGCAGTGCGCCTGCGCAGAAGTGCGATGCCGGAGAGCGATAAAGCAAGCAGGATGGCGGCATCGCAAGAAGATGGGAGGCGCCGCACCCGGACCTATGACACCCATTGGACCAGTTCATTGGACCGTCCCCCCCCAGGTGGGTATAATAAAACGTCTTTTTCTTATCTTTCAGGTCGGACCGGGGGCTTATCTACAGCATTATATAATGCTGTAGATAAGCCCTGAAAGGCAGTAGCCACATCTTATAGTGGCCAAAAGAGGTGACAGCTTCCCTTTAACAAGCTTGTCGATCTGGTCTATGAGAAAGCAGGAACGACTTGACTTGTCGTCTGAAGAGGAGGAAGCTGATACAGAGTACTAGCCATTTTTTCTGAGCCACTACCTACGTCCGACTCAGGGGACCTAGCTCTTCTCCCTTTCCCTTATGGGCCTCTTACTGGGAAAGGGATTTCATGGATTCCTTAACCTCCGCCGATGATAGCGCTTAAGATAGTGGCAAAGCTAGGGACTTCCTGTTCTACAGTCTGTTCAATACATGACTGACTTAGTCTCTTTTGGTAAGAGTCAGGTAATAAGGCCCTGCAAAGCGCACGCTCCTTATGCTTCTAACTTCACTGTACACTTCTTTCCCTGGCAAAAAATTGGGAGAAGTGAAGACGAGAGCTAGGGAGCCTGAGAAGTACTTTGTCACTCACCTTTAATATCGAAAATCCTCTGTTTGATACAGAAGAGATGTGTCAAATGTATTGTACAAGATGCTTTGATTTTTACCCAACAGATTCTGGTCTCACCGATTTTTCGCATATTTCCATGGTCCCCGTATCATGCAACCACTGATGGCCTGAATAAGTCTAAGCGGCAAACCCCAAGATCACACACACACTCAGGGGTACCGTAACCTAGTGCCAAGGAAAACTTCACTAACGATGATCCCTTACAATTTCACATAAAGATTACCTGCGAGCTATCACCTGAAGTGACGGGTGTCACTTCGCCTTAAGGTGAAGATCTCTGGTAGCAGATAGTCTTGTGGTCCACAGCAAGCAGCCAACAAATGCTACTGGTACGCATAGCAGTAGGCAAAGTATCAGGAGCACGTGGGGCAGCAAAAAGCAAAGTATTTGGTTCAGAACTTCCTATACTGGCGGTAGCAGTGGCCATCATACTGGTGCAGGACCAGGTGCGGTTTTGGGGAACAGCATGGCAGGCACAGTGTGGGAAGGATTTGTGTCAGGCACAATACTGGGAGCAACTGGATGGTAGGAATTGTATTGGGTGCATCACAGACTAAACACGGGCATCAGGAGGAGGAGGGATTGTGTTGGTAGAGGGCAGTGGCATAACGAAGTGTGTGGGTACCAATCATCATAAGCCTATAATGAGGTTTGTCTTTTCATATGGGTCATAGCGACCTTTTGAGGCCCCCAAGGCTCCAGAGGCCCTTTCTTTTAAATTAAATGGAATTTGTCAAACTTTAACACCCGCCACCCCTCCCTCAAATCATACATATGATTGTAAAGCCACTTTAAAAAATAAGATAGTTGATCCCTTTGACCCAAAAGTGCAGTTCCAGCAGTGTGAAATGACATTTAGGAGTCCTGTATACTGTGCATATGACTGGAAGTACATTGGGGTGTGATCATGCACTTACAGCTGCTCAGACGCACATTGTCTTTCTGCCTTGAAGCACCCTACCCTGGCTGATTGACAGGTCAGTGGTCGTGTACAATCAGCCACAGGAGTGTGAGGCTCAGTAGGGAATACAGTGTGAAGCTGAGAAGCTGTAAGTGCATCACCACACAGTTTGGGATTGGAAGTAAACATTTCTGACAAGTTTCCTTTAAAGCATCTAATGAGTGTGTGCCGGTTTATAACACAGATAGCACTGATTATTACAGGGAATCTGTCAGCAAGTGTTTGCTTAGTAATCTTAGGGCACCATGATGAAGGGGCAGAGCGCCTAATTTCAGCGATGTGTCACTTACTGTGCTGTGTATTGCGGTTTCAATACAAATCAGTATGTTATCAGGAAATCACTAAGGGACAACTGGCCTCCTGCATCCCAATCCAACCATGACGTTATACGCGGCTCAGCAACTGAGCTCTGCTAGATTTGCAGCAGAGAAAACTAAGGAACACATTGCTGGAATCAGGGTCTTTGTCCTTAAATCATGCTTTCAAAGTAGATAGCAAAAACTTGGCGAGATTCTCTTTATTACAAATATAATATAGACATTTCCCCCAATTCAAAACATTAGTTTTTTTTTTTTTTTTATTTTCGTAGTAAAATGTATAGGCCCCAATCTATCAAGACTGGAATTTTGTACTCCAGCCTCGATGAACAGTGCACTGGAGTAAGATGTGTAAAACTCATTAGCAGTGTACCACAATGATTTTGGGGCATCTTTCCGCTGTGTTGCGCCACTTCAAGAAACGGAATATATTTCTGTTGTAATATACGACACTTTTTTGCGTAAATTTGTTGGCAACGCTCGGCCACCCTCCCTCCTGCGAGGCTTTTCCCACTGTTCAAAATGGTGCGGAGATAAAAGTCACAACATTTTAAAGCAACTGTAAGTTGCACAAAAATGTTGACACATTTTCACCAGTTTTACATCATTAAAATGTCCTTATGACTTTGCTCTCCTTCAGGACCATAAATATATTACACTCTAAAGCCCACATTCTGCGATATTATACTTTTGCCTGGTAGAAAAGCAGGATTGCCCTTTTTGTTCTAAAATGTGAAAAGTCGGATTATAATAATAGGAAGTTCACCTTGGTTTGAACTTGGGCGTAAAACAAAAACTTAATATATAGGAGAAATAATATTCAGCACGTGCTCAGGTCTCCAAACCAAGTCACATCCGTCCAGAAGTGGCAGCCATATAGGTTAATAGTGTTCTGAACCTGCCCGGCGCCCACACTGAAAACCCTGCGGCCAGGAGGACAGGAACTTTATTCATTCCGGCAGCCTTGAGCTTCAGTCATAGTGGCACGGCTTCAATTACCGCTGAGGGCATAGTGAGCGGCGGGTGTAACAGTGTCCAGGCACTGACTGACAGCCGGCCCAGCATTAGAGCTGGCTGTCAGTCAGTGCCGGAGCATGGCTACAGCCGACGCTCACTATGTAGTGACCAGTGACTGAAGCTGCAGCGGCCGCGCCTCTATGACTTAAAGCCGAGGCTAGCGGTAGGATTAAAGGGAATTTGTCACCTCATTTTGGCGGGCTATGTAAATGACTTGTATCCGGTCCGATGGGCGGTCTTTGGGCTCCTTTTCCTCCACCCCTCCTTGGCCGCTGTCCGCAATATTTCTGGGAATTTCCATACTTGTCCTCCATATTCCGTGCATGCGCATTGCAATCAGGACTCGCGCAGTATGCTTTGTCCAAATGCAGGCAAACCGAAAAGCAGTTCACCGATGCATGCGCAGTAATATGTCCCGGAAGTATTTTGCTGTGTTCCGGGACATATTTCACCGGCACATGCGCAGTAATGCTTTTCGGCTTTGTCCGCAGTTGGGCAAAGCATACTGCGCGTGCGCGAAGCAAGATTGCAATGCGCACATGTGTAATATGGAGGCCAAGAACATAAATTCCCAGAATTATTGCGGACAGCGGCCAAGGAGGGGTGGAGAAAGGAGCCCAAAGACCGCCCATCGGACCGGACACAAGTAATTTACATAGCCCGCCAAATGAGGTGACAGATTCCCTTTAAAGTTCATTTCCTCCTGACAGCGGGCTTTCAGTGCGGGCGCTGAGCAGGTTCAGAACACTATTAACCTGCAGATTAACTGCAGGTTAATAGCCTTTTCTTTTTTTTTTTTTTTACATGACAGGTTCCCTTTAATACCAGTAACACCATAGTATTGCCCATTCCCGTCTTCATTAACCCCTTATGGAACAACTATTTTTTAAGGAGGTGCCGCAACTGAACTGCAATTGTGGCGTTTTGATTTGTTTTTGTTATTAGTGTTTGATGGCGTAATTATTTTTTTTTATTTTGATAGATAAGACATTTTATGGATTTGGGAAAATGCCAAATATGTATATTTTGTATTTCTCTATTTTTAAACCGGGCAAAGGGTATGATTCAAAAGTTCATTTTTTCCATAATTTTAATTTTTTTTTTTTACCTTTTTAGCTCCCTTAGAAAACATGAACCTGCAATCGTTTGGTCTATATCCTGCAGTATGTAATGAAAATGACTTTCTCTGATGAACAAGGGTCTTCATGAGACTTTGGTTGCAATGCCAAGCAGTTAGCACCCCGGGATCCTGTCATGGTTGGGGGATGGTGGGATGGGAGTCGTTGCACCAGGCCATTTATATGAAGCCATCAGTGATTGACAGTAGCATTTAAGTGGTTGTAGAGGAATGATTGCAGCTCTGGTTGCTGCTGTTACAGACAGATGCCAGCTGTCTCACAAAGCAAAGGCGCCATCTGCCATGTAGGTGCAGGCTCAGCTCCTGAGCCCGTTCTCTACACCTGCACCCGATACAGGACGGAATATTGCATCCTTATGTTGGGAATGAGTTAATAATGGTCACATCAACCGATTCCCCATTACAGCCTGGGTTATAAATCAGAATATTTGGAAGAAAGTATAAAATGGACCAACAACATCCATGTGATTAAAGACGTAGACAAAGTTAAAAAAATTTGAACAATAATTAGTGTACCACAAGGTTTAATGCTCATAGAACACATTGTATAAAATCATAGAGAATATCACTTCTGTCTACTGCAGAAATTGTTAGAAGAAAAAAAGAATAATATAGATGTAATAAAAGCCTCCAATGTAACACTATAATAGATAGCGGCCTCATTTACCAAAACTGTCCTTATTGCCAAAAGCAACCAACCAATCCTAGAGCAGCTTTTATTTAGCCACAGCAGTTTCAGAGATGAAAGCTGAGCTCTGATTGGCGGGTACGGACCAGTTCCTCTGATAGACAATTTTGCTACAAGAGGTCTCTGTCTTTATTCAGTTTTTATATGCAATTTATTTTTTTCTGGCTGAAAGAAATGTTCTTCGATGGCGTCAGCGAGATCGTTCAGTTCCTTCTTCAGCTGATTGTAGTCGCTGTGAACACACAAGCAATGCAGGGGTTAAACATAGTAAACAGCAGGACGTGCGAGATCAGGTAGTGGACGCCCTCACGTACCTGTTTCCTGGTGCGGCACACAATTCTGCGTAATATTTAATTTTTGGCTCAGTGCCACTGGTCCTCATGGTCGCCACTCCGCCATTGGCAAAGGTGAAAGTGATCATCTGGCTGCTCTTACTAGTTGGGAGAATCTGCAAAGGCAGAAAAGGCAGGATTACATGGTGCGAATGTGCAAGCTGCCAGCCACACACATAAGGCCAGTCAGCTAATGGGAATGCTGGGAGTTGTAGTCTTGCAACAGCTGGGGAGCTACAGCTTGCAAACCTCTGCACAAGATACTTGTCAGCTAATCCCCTGACTAATAGGTATGGGGACAGCCTACTTCTCGGTCTAAGCAAAGTTTGGAATAGAGGGCCCCCATATAAAGTTTGGACCTGGGTCCCCCTGCATGTTGGTCAGATGTATGGAACCTTCTAAATGCTGTAAGGACATAAGTGTTGCTCCCCGGTCCTATTATGTAGTAATGATCCCCACCCTGGCATACATGTCCCCCATCCTGGGCCCACCCTGGCATACATGTCCCCCATCCTGAGCCCACCCTGGCATACATGTCCCCCATCCTGTGCCCACCCTGGCATACATGTCCCCCATTCTGTGCCCACCCTGGCATACATGTCCGCCCATCCTGTGCCCACCCTGGCATACATGTCCGCCCATCCTGTGCCCACCCTGGCATACATGTCCGCCCATCCTGGGCCCACCCTGGCATACATGTCCCCCATCCTGAGCCCACCCTGGCATACATGTCCACCCATCCTGTGCCCACCCTGGCATACATGTCCCCCGTCCTGTGCCCACCCTGGCATACATGTCCGCCATCCTGTGCCCACCCTGGCATACATGTCCGCCCATCCTGTGCCCACCCTGGCATACATGTCCGCCATCCTGTGCCCACCCTGGCATACATGTCCGCCCATCCTGGGCCTATCCTGGCATACATGTCCGCCCATCCTGGGCCCACCCTGGCATACATGTCCCCCATCCTGTGCCCACCCTGGCATACATGTCCCCCATCCTGTGCCCACCCTGGCATACATGTCCGCCCATCCTGTGCCCACCCTGGCATACATGTCCGCCCATCCTGGGCCCACCCTGGCATACATGTCCCCCATCCTGTGCCCACCCTGGTATACATATCCCCCATCCTGGGCTCATCCTGGTATATATATCCCCCATCCTGGGCTCATCCTGGTATACATATCCCCCATCCTGGGCTCATCCTGGTATACATGTCTCCCATCCTGGTACATATATCCCCCATCCTGGGCTCATCCTGGTATACATATCCCCCATCCTGGGCTCATCCTGGTACATATATCCCCCATCCTGGGCTCATCCTGGTATACATATCCGCCATCCTGGACTCATCCTGGTATACATGTCTCCCATCCTGGTGCATATATCCCCCATCCTGGGCTCATCCTGGTATACATATCTCCCATCCTGGGCCCACCGTGGCATACATATCTCCCATCCTGGTATATATATCCCCCATCCTGGGCTCATCCTGGTATACATGTCCCCCATCCTGGGCTCATCCTGGTATATATATCCCCCATCCTGGGCTCCTCCTGGTATATATATCCCCCATCCTGGGCTCATCCTGGTATACATGTCTCCCATCCTGGGCCCATCCTGGTATACATGTCTCCCATCCTGGGCCCATCCTCTGACACACAACCACCTGAAATATGAGCTGGCGTCGGCAGGCCACCCTCCCACATGGGTCTGGCCCCCTCTGCAAGCACGATTTTTACGCCCCTGCTCATAGACACATACGTGGGGCTGTCACCTGACGTGTGTTGGAGCTGATAATCTCGCTCCCATTCTCACCAAGAGAACCTGTTGTTATCTACTTCATTGAGTCTGGTCACTGCTAAGCGATCCGCAGCTTTCCCCAATGATCACAGCAAATAATTGGGGGTTTCTGAAGCCAGACCCTATGCTGGCTTCAAAGAGAAGCCACTGGCTTAATGATAAGGATGTTTATGTGGTTGTGTCCGCTAACAGAGACCTATAATGAAGAAAAAGCTTCATACAATATCATTAGGAAAGACCATAATAAGTCTTAACCCCTTCACCCCCAAGGGTGGTTTGCACGTTCATGACCGGGCCAATTTTTACAATTCTGACCACTGTCCCTTTATGAGGTCATAACTCTGGAACGCTTCCATGGATCCCGGTGATTCTGACATTGTTTTCTCGTGACATATTGTACTTCATGTTACTGGTAAAATTTCATTCAAATAACTTGCGTTTATTTGTGAAAAAAATGGAAATTTGGCAAAAATTTTGAAAATTTCGCAATTTTCCAACTTTGAATTTTTATGCCCTTAAATCACAGAGATACGGCACACAAAAAACTTGATAACTAACATTTCCCACATGTTTACTTTACATCAGCACAATTTTGGAACCAAAATATTTTTTTGTTAGGAAGTTATAAGGGTTAAAAGTTGACCAGCGATTTCTCATTTTTACAACACCATTTTATTTTTAGGACCACATCACATTTGAAGCCACTTTGAGGGGTCTATAGGATAGAAAATACCCAAAAGTGACACCATTCTAAAAACTGCACCCCTTAAGGTGCTCAAAACCACATTCAAGAAGTTTATTAACCCTTCAGATGCGTCACAGGAATTTTTTTGAATATTTAAAAAAAAATGAACATCTAACTTTTTCTCACAAAAAAAGTACTTCAGGTTCAATTTTTTTTATTTTACCAAGGGTAACAAGAGAAATTGGACTGCAAAAGTTATTGTGAAATTTGTCCTGAGTACGCTGATACCTGATTTGTGGGGGGAACGACTGTTTCGGCGCATGGCAGAGCTCAGAATGGAAGGAGCGCCGTTTGACTTTTTCAATGCAAAATTGGCTGGAATTCAGATCGGACGCCATGTCACGTTTGGAGAGTCCCTGATGTACCTAAACAGTGGAAACCCCCTACAAGTAACCCCATTTTGGAAACTAGACCCCCCAAGGAACTTATCTAGATATGTGGTGAGAACTTTGAACCCACAAGGGATTTACAGAAGTTTATAACGTACAGCGGTACAATTAAAAAATCATATTTTTTCCACAAAAATGATCTTTTCACCCCAATTTTTATTTTCCCAAGGGTAACAGGACCCTAAAAGTTATTGTGCAATTTGTCCTGAGTATGCTGATACCCCACATGTGGGGGTAAACCACTATTTGGGCGCATGGCAGAGCTCGGAAGGGAAGCAGCGCCATTTGACGTTTTTAGCTGGAATTGAGATCGGACATCATGTCGCGATTGGAAAACCTCTGATGTACCAAAACAGTGGAAACCCCCCACAAATGACACCATTTTGGAAACTAGACCCCCTAAGGAACTTATCTAAATGTGTGGTGAGAACTTTGAACCCCCAAGGGCTTCACAGAAGTTTATAACATAAAGCCGTACAATTAAAAAATCATATTTTTTCCACAAAAATGATCTTTTCACCCTCAATTCTTATTTTTCCAAGGGTAACAGCACCCTAAAAGTTATTGTGCAATTTGTTCTGAGTACGCTGATACCCCACATGTGGGGGTAAACCACTATTTGGGCGCATGGCAGAGCTCGGAAGGGAAGCAGCGCCATTTGACGTTTTTGGCTGGAATTGAGATCGGACACCATGTCGCGATTGAAAAACCCCTGATGTACCTAAACAGTGGAAACCCCCCACAAATGACACCATTTTGGAAACTAGACCCCCTAAGGAACTTATCTAGATGTGAGGTGAGCACTTTGAACCCCCAAGGGCTTCACAGAAGTTTATAATGCCAGGGCATGAAAATAAAAAAATCGTATTTTTTCCACAAACATGATCAATTAGTCCCCAATTTTTTTATTTTCCCAAGGGTAACAGGAGAAATTGAACCCCAAAAGTTGTTGTCCAATTTGTCCTGAGTAAGCTGACACCCCATATGTGGGAGAAAACTACTGTATGGACACACGTCAGGGCTCGGAAGGGAAGTAGTGACATTTTGGAATGCAGACATTGATGGAATGGTCTGCGGGTGTCATGTTGCCTTTGGAGAGCCCCTAATGTACCTAAACAGTGGAAACCCCCCACAAATGACCCCATTTTGAAAACTAGACCCCCTAAGGAACTTATTTAGATGTGAGGTGAGCACTTTGAACCCCCAAGGGCTTCACAGAAGTTTATAATGCCAGGGCATGAAAATAAAAAAATCGTATTTTTTCCACAAACATGATCAATTAGTCCCCAATTTTTTTATTTTCCCAAGGGTAATAGGAGAAATTGAACCCCAAAAGTTGTTGTCCAATTTGTCCTGAGTACGCTGACACCCCATATGTGGGAGAAAACTACTGTATGGACACACGTCATGGCTCGGAAGGGAAGTAGTGACGTTTTGGAATGCAGACTTTGATGGAATGGTCTGCGGGTGTCATGTTGCCTTTGGAGAGCCCCTAATGTACCTAAACAGTGGAAACACCCACAAATGACCCCATTTTGGAAACGAGAACCCCTAAGGAACTTATCTAGATGTGTGGTGAGCACTTTGAACCCCCAAGTGCTTCACAGAAGTTTAAAACGCTTGGACGTGAAAATAAAAAAATCATTTTTTTCCACAAAAATGATATTTTTGCCCCCAATTTTTTATTTTCCCAAGGGTAACAGGAGAAATTGGACCCCAAAAATTGTTTTGCAATTTGTCCTGAGTAGGCTGATACCCTACATGTGGGGGTAAAACACTGTTTGGGCGCATGGCAGAGCTTGGAAGGGAAGGAGCACCATATGACTTTTTCAACTCAGAATTGGCTGGAATTGAGATCAGACGCAATGTTGCATTTGGAGAGCCCCTGATGTGCCCAAACAGTGGAAACCCCCAATTCTAACTCCAACCCGAACCCCAACACACCCCTAACCCTAATCTCAGCCCTAACCCTAGCCCTAACCCTAGCCCTAACCCTAATGGAAAAATGGAAATAAATACATTTTTTAAATTTTATTATTTTTCCCTAACTAAGGGGGTGATAACGGGGGGTTTGATTTACTATTTATGGCGGTTTTTATTTTTGGCAGCTGTCGCACGCTGAAAGACGCTTTTTATTGTAAAAATAGTTTTTGCATCACCACATATTGAGAGCTATAATTTTTCCGTATTTTGACCCACCGAGTCATGTGAGGTCTTATTTTTTGCAGGACAAGTTGACGTTTTTATCGGTACCATTTTCGGGCACGTGACATTTTTTGATCGCTTTTTATTCCGATTTTTGGGACGCAGAATGAACAAAAACCAGCGTTTCATGAATTTCTTTTGGGGGGGTGCGTTTACACCGTTCCGCGTGCGGTAAAATTGATAAAGCGGTTTTATTCTTCGGGTCAGTACGGTTACAGCGATACCTCATTTAGGTCGTTTTTTTATGTTTTGTCGGTTTTATGCAATGAAAACTATTTTATATAAAAAATAATTATTTTTGCATCGCTTTATTCTGCGAGCTATAACTTTTTTATTTTTTCGCTGATGATGCTGTGTGGCGGCTCGTTTTTTGCGGGACAAGATGACGTTTTCAGCGGTACCATGGATATTTATAAGCGTCTTTTTGATCACGCGTTATTACACTTTTTGTTTGGCGGTATGATAATTAATCATTATTTTTTGCTTCGTTTTTTATTTTTATTTTTTAAGGGGTTCGCTAAAGGGGTTAACTAATGGGACAGTTTTATAGGGCGGGTCGTTACGGACGCGGCGATACCTAATATGTGTACTTTTATTGTTTTGTTTTTTTTTTATTTTCAAAAAATGAATTTATTGGGGAATATATTTTTTTTTTTTTACTAATTTATTTGGCGATTTTTTTAAAATTATTTTTACACTTTTTTTTTTTTTTTTTTTACTTTATTATATAGTCCCAGGTGGGAGATCACTGTCCTGTGACAGATCGCTGATCTGTCACATCACAGATCACTGTGACAGATCAGCAATCTGTCACAGGCATTGAAGAAGACTTCCTCTTGCCTGCGCTTTGCAGGCACTGAGGAAGCCAGCTTCCTGCAGGCCCCCGAAGGCCCCCGTCGCCATCTTGGAATCGGGGGCTTGGAGGAAAGGAGTCCCCCGCAGCAGCGCTGCACACTGCGCTGCCGTGGGGGGCTCAGGGAAGCACGGAGGGAGCCCCCTCCCTGCCGATGCTTCCCTTTAACTCCCGGTACACCGCGATCGTGTTTGATCGTGGTGTGCAAGGGGTTAACGTGTCGGGGGCGGTCCGTGACCGCCCCTGACACATTGTGCCGGGTGTCAGCTGTGATAATCAGCTGACACCCGGCCGCGATCAGCGGCGCTCACCACGTGGGCGCCGCTGATCGCGGTAGACGTACTATCCCGTCCATGGGCATAGGGGCCCGGGTCCCATGGACGGGATAGTACGTCTCATGTCAGGAAGGGGTTAAAGGGTGTTTCTATGTTACAACAAAAGACATTCCTGGAATATATGTGCCCCCCACTCTCACCACTGCCGTGCATTAACTAATGAGATGTGCGGTGTGACACGAATCTGACCCAGCGCCTGTCTGATGAAGCACAAGAGGTTTAGGATACCCTGGCACCAGTGGGGGGCACAGACGTCTCATGTGTCCTCATAGAACTTATTCACTAACAATGATGGAAAAGTAGTCATTGGATGATGAATGGGGGCACAAATATGCAAGGAAACACAGAATATTCTGTTTCGGAAAGACTGGGCAGTACCGTGCAGACTAGACGTGAGCGGCCTCGATGTATTCAGGACGCGTTTAGTTGGAATGTGGACGGTAAGTATGCAATTCGCTTACTTGTGGTCACGTTACCTTCGCTCTTGCCGCTGGCACCAGAAGATCCTGACAGCGTGCAATGCTCGCTAGAGTGAGTGCAAACTTTCATCTCAAACCTGGACAACCCCTTTAAAGTGCCCTGAATGTAAAAAGTCACTAAATGCCTATTGTAATAAAGGCTCTATAATATTAATGCGGACACACAGAGAAGATACTCACGGCTTTGTTATTGGGCTGGCTGTCATCGTACCCTGTGGTTAGGTCACGCACTCCGGTCACCTCAAATTTTCCACACATTTTGGGGTACTTGGCGTCTCCATTGTAGCTTCGGAGGTTGTCAAATAAGTTTCGGATAGTAGTTTGATCATAGCATAGAAAATAGGAATTCCTGCTTATGTGATAGCCATACCTGTTAAAGTCATGAAAATTATTATAACTGGTTATATAACTGATGATTATAAGGATCATTATACTGATAACGGGGGATAACAGTGTCTGAGATATGACGGACATATAAGACAGCGACCTGACCTGTCTGTGCAAGCATGGAAGACAGACTTGCACGTACACATATACTGAATACTCTTAGGGCCTGATTTATTGACACATTCACTAATTTCTAGGCCAGTCTTAAAGGGGTTGTCCTGGACCTTTATACTGATGGCCTATCCTTAAAATGAGTCATCAGTATCTGATCAGTGGGGGTGCATCACTCAACCGCTCAGCTCTTCCCAATGCTGGCCAGATGTGCCGCGTTGCGGACCTGCACACCACAGCTCGGTCAACAGAACAGTGTCCGCGGCCGGGTACAGAATATCCACACCGTGTGAATCAATGGGCGGACGACGGATGTGCAGTTCCCGGCTGCACCACTCAGCATCACTGGCCGCTGCCGCCACCAGGAACAGCAGATCGGCAGAGATACTGGTTGTTGCACCCCCACTGATTAGATATTGATGACCCATTCTAAAGCCCCCATCACACACAGCGATCTCGCTAGCAAGATCGTTGCTGAGTCACAAGTTTTGTGACGCAACAGCGATCTCACCAGCGAGATCGCTGTGTGTGACATCTATCAGCGAATGCGACCTGCCGGGTATCGCTGATCGTTCTTGAAAGCTCTGGACTTTTTTTTTGGGTCGTTGGTCTCCCGCTGGCCAGCACGCATTGCTGCGTGTAGCAGGCGGGAGAGCAACGACCAGGGAGCTCCCAGCTCATATCCAAGGTAAACAGCAGGTTTCTAAGTGCCGCGCGCCGCTTAGAAACCCTCTGTGTACCTTAGTTACCAGTGCGCTGGTGCAGGGAGCTGGTAACCAAGGTAAACAGCGGGTTTCTAAGTGCCGAGCGGTGCTTAGAAACCCGCTGTTTACCTTGGTTACCAGCTCCCTGCACCAGCGCGTTGGTATCTAAGGTACACAGCGACGCCCGCGCTCGTCGTCGCTGGTGCTGATCGCTACTGAGATCTGCCTGTTTGGCAGCTCACCAGCAATCCTGACACGATGATATCGTTGTCGGGATCGCTGGTGAGACGCTATGTGTGACGGGGCCCTAAGGATAGGCCATCAATATTAAAAGTCACGGACCTCCACTTTAAGGAGCAGAACACCAGGGTAAAATTCCTGCACTTCCTTAATGAGTCTGGTGCATTATTCAATTGTTGTGCTCCAATGCCAGTGATGGACGTCAGTCAGGGGCTGATTTACATTTTTGTATTACTCTCAAAATTGACGCCACTTTTGTGGTGTAAATTAGGATGCATTTGTCAGCCATGCTTGGCCACAGTTGCCAAATGAATTTAAAATCTAGTCCAGACATTGACAAGGTTCGAAAAAAAAAAAGATTTTTATTTTAAATAATAATTTTCTCCTTCAAGCTTTGCTTTCGTCAAAGAATGCTCCCTTTGGAGTCTGGGGAGCGCTGTCATTGGCTGCTGCCGGGCTGCTGTCTGAGCTGATGCTGCTCGCTGAAGCTGTTCACAGGGCTGGTGTCCTCAATGAGGGTAAACAACAAAAATTAATCACAATAATAAAACACAATGCAGCGAGTTGCCCTGATGTGAATACACTTAAAAAAAGCTACAAAAACGATAAAACTGGAGGTGTGGCCTAGGACATAGCACATGTGAGCTAAAGAAAGGCAGAGCTCCTGAGGGATAACCTCTGAATCTACTCCCATCCCGACCAAAAATCACTCAAAACTCAATTTTTCTTTTGGATCCTACTAAGGATTTGATACAGAACATTTTGAGCCCAATTTGGACTGTTTCGGATATTTACAAGCAGAGATTTTTTACTTGGAACTGGAGAGAGACTTCAGGACTGAGGCCTAGGCCTCTTCTCACTGCTACAGGCCTGATCTAGGCCCTGCCGGCTCATGGATTATATACAGAACTCATACATTTGTGCTATAGTTACCTAGGCATTGCCATAGTACCCGGAACTAAAGCTTTCCTTCCGGCACCACAGGAGCGGCGTGAGACATAAGAGACACCGCTCTGGATTGAAAAACACCAGGGACAACCATCTGCTTCACTGGAGGCCCCACCAGGCCACAACAGGAAAATTGCCTCAGGCACAAAACACTGGACCCTCCAGCAAACAGGTACTTAACCTTAACAAATCGGGGAAAATTTCATTTAATTAATAGCGGGAAGGACAGCAGGAGCCAGGTTGTGGACCACTTGTAGGATCCTCCCTGCTCAGCAGAGCACCTGAGAAGATTGCAGGAGCCTTGCTGTCTCCCAGCCCTGACTGTTGGAGGGCTGTGTGTTCTATCTTGTCACCAGATAAAGGAGAAGCTACGAGACTGTAAGGCTGAGTTCACACTTGGCGTTTTTTCGCGTTTCCGTGGCGGTTTTAACCGCGCGATTTTGCAGCAAAAACGTGAAAATTAAGCATCCCATGCATTCCTATGGGATTCCGCAATGCTGTGCTAATGCTGCGGTTTTTACCGCGGCGGAATCGCTTTGCGGTAAAAAACGCAGCATGCTCATTAATTTAGTGGAATCGCGGCGATCCCGCACCCATAGGAATGCGTTGTTCTGCTTACTTTCCGCATGTGGCTGTGCACACCATGCGAAAAGTAAGCAGAACATTTGCGGATGGTACCCACTGTCCGGAGGAGAGGAGACTGTCCTCCAGGCTTTGGGTACCATATCCCTGTAAGAAATAGAATTTAAAGTAAAAAATATTGCTATTCTCACCTTCCGACGTCCCGCGCAGCCTTCCCGCCTCTCTCCACCCTCCCGGTCCCAGTAAGCCTTTACGAGCGATGACGTCCGTTCTCGCGGTCATTCGCGCGACGTCATCGCGAATGACCGTGAGACGACGCGATCCCGCGAGAACAGACGTCATCGCGGTAATTGTCGCAAAGGATTACTGGGACCGGGAGCGTGGAGAGGCGGGAAGGCTGCGCGGGACATCGGAAGGTGAGAATAACAATATTTTTTTTTTTCATTATTATTTTTTACATTCTATCTTTTACTATTGATGCCGCATAGGCGGCCTCAATAGTAAAAAGTTGGTCACACTCGTCAAACACTATGTTTGACGAGTGTGACCAACTTGTCAATCAGTTCTCCAAGCGATGCTCCAGATCGCTTGGAAAACGCTAGCAATTCTGCAAGCTAATTACGATTGCAAAAAGCTAGTTTTTCCGCGGGAAAATCACGAGAATTTAAAATGCGATTTTCCCGCGAAATGGAATTCCGGAATTCTAGCGGTAATTTCCGCAAGAGTTCCGCTATGTGTAAACCCAGCCTAAGAGTTAATACAATCTCCATAGATACCTTATTTTATGTATAAAGGTGTGAGACTCCCTCTGTTGGCCATTTGACGCAATTGCCCATATTTAAAAAGAAGGAGGATAGAGTTTTTTTTCCCTTTCCCCTTTTTTGGGATGTTGCTCTGACTTATAGGCTCACGCGCCCCCTTGCTCTTGTGATATTAAAGGGGTATTGCAGCAGAACTGCACCAGAGGCATACTCTGTTCTATAAAATATACCCCATATCTTGCTAAAATCCAACACGGAGGGCATGGACGATCCTGGTGGACTATAATTATGGAACACTAGATCTGTCACTACGGGCACAAATATGCACCCATCTATATGAGTAATTGTCATGCGATAAATTTCAGAACGCAGGAGGTCACTGAGCAATGCGTCCCAGAAAGTCTGTTTCGTCAGAAAACAATACCCGTCCGATCACACAACTGATGACTCAACGTACAAAATCAGCTAATCGCACTATGTCAGGGTCACAATCAACCTCACTGAACACCAGGAGCTCCCCCCAGAGGTCACAGCAAACTAACTTGACTACTCCAACAAACATGATTCCAATGACAATGGAGGATCTCCTGACTTCCATTCAGAAAACGTTCAGAGCCGAATTATCCTCTGCCTTCAGCAACTTCACACAGCAAAACCAGGATATTGCTCAAAGAACCAACGATTTGGAAAGAAGAATGGATGACACAGTGGATGCCGCAGAACCTAATAGTGAACAACTACAGGAACAAGATGCTAGACTCGAGTTCCTAGAGCTAAAGTGTGAAGACTTGGAAAATCGATCTCGCCGAGGTAATATCAGAATTAAAGGACTACCGGAAAGTAGCTCCAATCTAATGGAGGTTGCCTCAAACCTCTTCTGTACCCTCCAGCCCCAAGAAGATCCTAATTCTTTAAAAATAACCAGAATTCACAGGGCTTTGGGAGGTCCCAAATCTGATGCCTCACCTAGGGACGTTGTCCTTAAAATGCATCATGAGGAATCCAGAGACCTGTTTCTATCCACAGCTCGTAAACTGAATAATTTACCAGGTGTCCCAGATACCGTATCTCTGTTCCCTGACATCTGCCCGGCAACCTTGATAAGGAGAGAAGCCATGAAAGACATAGCTCTGGCCTTAATAAAAGCAAAGATTAAGTACAGGTGGGGATTCCCACATGCTTTAATTTTCTCCTATGGCAACACCACCTATTCCCCAAGAAATCTTGAGGAAGGGAGAAAAGCACTGGAGAAGGCAGGCATCCCGATTTCTGATTCGGGAGCCCTACCACAGAGACAGAGACCGCGCAGAGAGTGGATGGAAGTTCGCCATACCAGACTCAATAAATCACAGCACAACAAATAGCCCATTTCTTGAGTCCACTATCGACGAATGTGCTGGAATATTCTCAAAGAACGACCAAGATGCTGCGTTATCGTTCTGATAGTATTGCTATTTGATGTTTCTAATGACAATTTATGAATAATATTGTTTTCTTTTTCTACTAGTGGAGTGTTGTGCCCCTGGAGTAAGTATGCCACTCCATTTTGGCTATTACTGCCTCTGGTCCTACTGATAGTGGACCAGCACATTATAGCCCACAAATTGGTCATTGGTTGCGACCATTTTTCTTGTTGTTGTATTTCTTGTTACCCTCCCGTCCCTCTTTTCCCTACAAGAGTGTCGATGAGATGTAAAAATATTTTAGGATATGTGACAAAGGTGAAAATGCCTGTTCCAGGCCGTAGTTTAATTAGAAATTTCATTAGAGTCTCTTTATGCATACTTAATGTATAAGGTACTATCACACAATGTTAGGGGATTCAGTTCCCCGATAAAAAGGAAACGTGCATATAATATATTGGCATGGTAGTAGCTCCTTACAATTAGAGAATCTGAAACAGGTACACTGGCGCCCCACGTTTGTGTATCTCGCATTATCGACACTCACTTTGAACCCCCCACTTTCCCTCCCCATCCCATTAAGTCTAACTTAGTTGTGTTATAATTGTTTTTCTACACATATTCTAAGCAAAGATTTTGTAGTCAAGGATACCGTATGACCTTAGGTGCCTTTTTTTTCTATGTATTTCCCCCTGCGAGGGGATCCTTGTACTTTAATATGAATGTATCTCATGTTAAATGATGCTTTCATTTCAATAAAACTGTTGGAACTACAGAATGCTCCCTTTGCAGCAATTCCAGCATTGCAGACCTTTAGCATTCCAGCAGTTACCGTATTTTTCGCTTTATAAGACGCTCCGGATTATAAGACGCACCCCAAATTTTGAGGAGAAAAATAGGAAAAAAAGTTTTTTTCTTAATAAAATGGTGGTGCCTCTTATAATCCAGGCGTCTTATTGCTTACCCGGGGTGGTGGCTGCGGTGAAGCGGGGTCCCAGGGTCGCTGCTGGAGGAGGCAGGAGTGGGGTGATACGGCAGGCCGCAGAAAGGGATGAAAGGGTGCTCCGATGTGCAGCGTGCTGCCAGGGGGGCTCGTGCTGCTGCCAGGGGGGCTCGTGCTGCTGCCAGGGGGGCTTGTGCTGCTGCCAGAAGGGCTCGGGCTGCTACCGGGGGGCTGTACTGCTGCCAGGGGGGTCTGTGCAGCAGTCCAAGGCTCTGCCGACATTTACCGGGTGTAGGCCGCAGGGGTGTCCGGGTGTCCGTCGGCGCTGTGTCCGGGGGCGGCGCATGCGCTGATGGTGATCTCGGGACTGAGAGGGACTGTAGATAAGCCCCTGATGGCGGTGGCCACAGCTGATAGGCGAAAAGTAGGGTGGCAGATTCCCTTTAAGGTCAGTGTTCATGACTCTACCGTAAGAAAGAGACTTGGCAAAAATTGCCTACATGGCAGAGTTCCAAGACTATAACCACTGCTGAGCAATAAGAACATAAAGGCTGGTCTCAATTTTGCCACAAAAAATCTTGATGATCCCCAAGACTTTTGGGAGAATACTCTGTGGACTGATGAGAACATTTTGGAAGGTGTATGTCCCATTACATCTGGCATAGAAGTAACACAGCATTTCAGAAAAGGAACATCATACCAACAGTAAAAGATGGTGCTGGTAGTATGATGGTCTGGGGCTGTTTTGCTGCTACAGGACCTGGAAGACTTGCTGTGGTAAATGGAAGCATGAATTCTGCGGTCTTATGAAAAATCCTGAAGAAGAATATCCGGCCATCTGCTCATGACCTCAGGCTGAAGCGCACTTTGGTTATGCAGCAGGACAATTACCCAAAGTAAACCAGCAAGTCCACCTCTGAAAGTCTTCAGAAAAACAAAATTAAGACTTTGGAGTGGCCTAGTCAAAGTCCTGACCTTAACCCGATTGAGGTGCTGAGGTATGACCTTAAAAAACGCGATTTATGCTCAGAAACCGTCCAATGTGGCTGAATTACAATAATTCTGCGAAGATGAGTGGGCCAAAATTCCCCCAGAGCATTGTAAAAGACTCATTGCCAGTTACTGCAAACGTTTGATTGCAGTTGTTGCTACTAAGGGTTGCCCAACCAGTTATTAGGTGTAGGGGCAATCACGTTTTCACACAAGAGCCTGTAGGTTTGGATTTCTATTTCCATTAATAATAAAAACCTTAATTTAAAGGGAATCTGTCACCTCATTTTTGGCCTATAAACTGCCGGCACCGCCATCAGGGGCTTATCTACAGCATTCTGTAATGCAGAGTGAAGGTACCCATCAGATTTGAGACCGACTTGACATTGGCTGGTGGGCAGATAATATTTGGCCAAATTTTATGCTAAGCGTCTCATATATTTTTTCTTAATATTTTAAAGCTGTATTGCTATTCAAATTACATATATTCAACATTGACATGCTTTAGCATGATAGAGTGCATCCTTTCTTTGTATGCTGTAGATAAGCCCCCAATGTAACCTGAAAGGTAAGAAAAAGAAGTTAGATTATACTCACCTGGGGGTCCGGTCTGGTCCAATGGGTGTTGCGGTGCGGGCTGGTGCCTCCCATCTTTTAGTAATGACGTCCTCCTTCTTACTTCTGCCGCGGCTTCCTGCGCAGGCGTACTTTATCTGCCTTATTCAGGGCAGAGCAAAGTACTGTGGTGCGCAGGCGCCGGGAAAGGTCAAAGAGGTCCGGCGCCTGCACACTGCAGTACTTTACTCTGCCCTCAACAGGGCAGAGTAAATACGCCTGCGCAGGAGCTGCGGCAGAAGTAAGAAGGAGGACGTCATCGCTAGAAGATGGGAGGCATCGGACCGGACTGCGACACCCACCGCACTACACCCCCGGTGAGTATAATCAAACTCGTTTTTCTTGTCTTTCAGGTTACATCGGGGCTTATCTACAGCATTACAGAATGCTGTAGATAAGCCCGACGGTGGTGCCGCCAGCTTATAGGTCAAAAATGAGGTGACAGATTCCCTTTAAAAACTGCATTTTGTGATTACTTGTGTTATCTTTGTCTAATATTTAAATTGGTTTGGTGATCACAAACATTTAAGTGTGGCAAACATGCAAAAGAATAGAATATCAGGAAGGGGGCACACATTTTTTCACACAACTGTATATATTTCCTAAATTGCTTAGTAAAATATTCTCTATCATGAATACTGACTATAATGACAAGGCATGGTGCTTGCCTAGTGTCAGTGTACAATGCTGTGACATATGTTGGTGCTGTACAGGAGACAGTATATACAATCCATAGAGAACTTACTTGTTAAAAATTGCACTGAGCTGCTGAGACAGGGTGAGGTTTTTAGTTGCGATGTAGCTGGCCATTTCTGCAGCGATAACAGCAGCACTTACTCCATCTTTGTCCAAGACTAGAGGGCAGCACATGTAACCTGGAACACAAGACATGGGTGGAGTAAGAGTAGGACATGGGGCTGATGGATTGAAGAACCTGGTCTAATGTGAGAACGGGGAACCAGCAAGGGAGGTCTTCAGTTGTAAGTATACAAAATGCCCCGTTAAATGTCGATGTAAATACTTATGTCCCAAAAAATTGAGACAAGTTTCAAGGAGTGATAGCTTTATTGGCTAACCAGAGAAATTACATTTGTAAGCTGACATCGGACAACATGGCACGGTGTGGGAGGAAGGCAGCAATAACAAGCAGGCAGCGCTTCACAGGAGGGGAGAAACTATAGTACTTATATGTGAGTAAGTGCCACACAGTCATGTCCCCAATACACGGGATAAAATAAAGATAACGTGGCCGACCCCTGCAAATGTAGGATTAATTATCAGATCCCTAAAAATAATCCCTGGAACAAACACTGCAAGAAAGAAAACTGGAGAAACCAATGAGGAATAATACAACTTCTACACATATCGACCCACCCGCTGCACATGCTCCAATACACGCCATCAGCTCTCACCTATGGCTTCCTCAAAGGCAAATAAAACCGTTTTCCCCTGGTCAATCAGTTCTTTCGCTCTATTTCCCATCCACTTAAATCCGGTCAGTGTTTCCTGGAAAGAAGAGAAGACGGTAATGAGGATATCATGTATTAAATTATAGTGGTGACTCCTAAGGGACAGAGGGGAGCCCGGGTATAGAGTACCTCAAAGTGAAAGCCTTCCTGCAGAGCAATGGCTCGGAGGATCTTAGAGGAAACCGTGCTCGCCAGCATGTACACGTTCTTCACCGCACCTGGGTCCGGGTTCTGCTCTTTCCAGCATGTAAAGATCCACCAGCCGAGAAGGGCACCAAGCTCATTGCCAGTAAAGACTCTCCAATCACCGCTGACCAAGAAAAGCAATGAATAAACACTCAGCCACAAGAAATTATTTACACTCAAGAAATAGTTTGTATAAGACAAATTAATGGAGAATTAGCAAAAATATATGTAATAATCTTTGTGTATATACTATATATATATATATATATATATATATGTATGTCACGGTCCTGTTAAGGTCGGCGTGCAGCCATCGCTGAGCAAGGACTCACCCACACTGCAGAGGGGCCCGGGGTCAGACACAGCCGGATAGTTCAGGCAGACAGGACCTGGAGAAGCTAGTCAGTGAGCATTGAAGGACCTACGGTCATGTGACCACAAGGGGGCGGGGTTTAGCATCCTGCTGTCAGAGATAGGCAGAACACTAATACAGGAATTCTCAAAGTCAGACAAACCGGGTCATACACAGAGATAACAGTAAAGTACCAGGGATGAGACAGAACGGAGAGTCGGGGACAGGCAGTGGTCAAAGCCAAACAGACATAGAAGGTACCAAGCAGAATCCAACAAGCAGTATCCAGAGAACAGGCCGAGTCGTACACAGAGTATCAGATAAACAAGAACACAGCACAAACACACTAAGGGGTCACCACACACTATGCCAAGGGCTAAAGTATAACTGACGGGGATAGGAGCTTCCTGAGGCTATAAGAAGCCTTTCCCAGAACCAGGGAGAGGCCACAATCATAAGCCCCAGGTGTGCAGGTAAGCCTGCACTGGGTTCACAGCCTTTAACACCTATTGGTTTGGTCACGTGACGGAAGGTCCTAAAGCTACAATGAACTACCTGAATGAGCAGCTGTTGCCGCGCACCTTCGCAGGAGGATGTCAGCACAGACACAGGAAGAGCAACGGGGATGCTGGAAGCAGGAGCCATCATCAGAAGGTGAATATAGTGACGGGGCGGGGGGAGAGTGAAGGCTCATGTAATATGCACCGCTCCCCTGTCTACCAACTCGGCACGGCTTCAGCACCAAGGTGATGGACAGCGGGTGCAGTGAACATTACATGAGCCTAATGAGCGGGAGCACATGACCACCTGCTGTCTCTGCAGCCCGCAGCCAGCCCACCCCAGCCCCCTGACATCACGCCAGAGCGGGCCACCCCCCCCCCTACTCTGAAAAAACACAAAAATTGAGCTTGGTTTGAGTTGGTACACATGCAGCATATAAATGCATGTTCACATGGCCAAAAAGCATACATGTGTGTTTTGCATGTTTTTGCATATTTCCCATAAGGGATGGGGGCATTGCTTTAGAATCACTGTGCTGAGAAACATGTGATGGTGTTTCCGCAGGGTTGGATGTTGATCTCCATGAGTTCATTCATCCTCATTTTTCACAGTCTTCTACTAGGCATTGCTCCTACTAGCCAGTTTCCTACTCCACACTGATGAGGGGCAATACCCCGAAACAGCTGTCTGTGGATGGATACCATGTTTTGGCATAGGTGGTTTCCTTACTTGGAGACTGCCCTTCCCGTGGTTGTTCCTTCCCGGGGAAAGACCTGGCTAGTCATTGCTTGCGTTGAGAAACATGTGATGGTGTCTCCGCGGCTTTTGTTTTGCATGTTTTTGCATATTTCCCATAAGGGATGGGGGCATTGCTCTAGAATCACTGTGTTGAGAAACATGTGATGGTGTCTCCGCAGTGTTGGATGTTGATCTCCATGAGTTCATTCATCCTCATTTTTCACAAAAAGCATACAAAAGCCTACAAAAGACAAAATGAGTTTGAGTTGGTACACATGCAGCATGTCTTTTGTATGCTTTTTGGCCATGTGAACATGCATTTATATGTTGCATGTATACCAACTCAAACCAAGCTCAATTTTTGTGTTTTTTCTTTGTATTTTTGCATTCTGTACAAACTGGGGTGTGGCCTCCCACTCCTGAGCTGGAAATTGTATTTAAGGGCTTCCCCTGACTGGTGTCCAGTGGTTGGGACCCGGTCCTTGTCTGCCCTTAAGGCCCCGTCACACTAAGCGACTTACCAGCGATCCCGACACCGATATGAAGGTGTCAGGATTGCTGGTAAATCGCTATGTGATCGCTGGTGAGTTGTCACACAGACAGCTTCACCAGCGATCAGCACAGCGATGCCGAGCGCCCGGCATCGCTGGCCATCCTGTAAAAAATAGAATCAAAATAAAAAATATATTATTCTCACCTTCCGACGTCCCGTTCAGCCATCCTGTCTCTCTCCCCGCTCCGGTCCCAGTGATCCTTTGCACGAATGACCGCGAGATGTCACAGTCTCGCGGGATAACAAAGTCTCGCGGTCATTCATGCAAAGGATCACTGGGACCGGAGCGTGGAGAGAGGCGGGATGGCTGAACGCGACGTCGGAAGGTGAGAATAACTATATTTTTTATTTTTTTTATTATTTTTTTACACCTGATCGCTGGTCTCCCGCCTGTCACACACAGCGATGCGTGCTGGCCAGCGGGAGACCAGCGACAAAAGAAATGTCCAGAGATTTCTTGCAGCGATCAGCGATACCGGCAGGGGGGCCGCTCGCTGATCGCTGTCACACACAGCGATCTCGCTGGTGAGATCGCTGTTATGTCACAAAAGTTGTGACTCAGCTACCCGTCTCACTACCGAGATTGCTTAGTGAGACGGGGCCTTTATTCACACAGATGTCAACTTTGACACATGATAAGGTTATTAATACTAGACAGTGTAGGACCGCCCCGACCACAGTCACCTTGTCGATGGTGGGATGGCTTTTATGCTATGTTTGATCAAATACAGTATTACTAAGAACTCTGTATGATTTAAATGCACTTTTGCTTTTTACTTATTTAATTATAGCAAGGTTTTTTTCATTTGGTTTTTGTACCCTCCCCCCTACTCTGTAGCACAGCAGCACACAGATTTGGATTATAAGACGCACCCCCCACTTTCCCCTAAAATTTGGGGGAACAAAAGTGCATCTTATAATCCGAAAAATACGGTGTTATATCATATTACACTGTTGCCTGGTTATTGACTCATATTGCAATTGATTTATACCGTATTTACATCTTGCTAATTTACTGTTTAGTGCATTATGTACATGAGATATGATCTGGGGGTGTGAAGTTCATGCTTTAAATAGGTTTTTAATTGTCTTTGTGCTCTTGTGACAAAGTAGCGTTTTTGGATATATCTTATTGCAGATGTGCACAGTTTATATGCATTGGCCTTTTTCTACAGATTCTCCTTTCCGTGCATGATGTAGCACCCTGATTTTTATTGTATTATTGCTGACTCATTGTAGTGCACCCTGTGCTTAGTGTTGACACAGATAACAACCAATTATACACTTCTCCTGACCTCATCCACATCCCAATACAAAATACCAGTGATTGTTAGTCCGCTGTCCATAACATCATGTTCTATCTGAAACTGAATCTTTCGAAAACTGAACTTCTTGCGCTTCTCTCCTCTACTACCCTAACTCTACATGACATTGCAATTACCTTGGAAGGTTCAACCATAACTCCCAAGCAGCACACCTGCTTTGACACAGAACTTTCCTTCATTCCCTATATCCGATCACTCACTCATGTCACCTGCATCTTAAAAACATCTCCAGAATCTGACCATTTCTCACCTTTGAACTTGCTAAAACTCTTAGGCCTCTTTCACACATCCGTCTGTCACCATCAGTCAAAATCCGCCGTTTTGCTAAAAAAACGGATCCGACATTTTTGTTGGCGGATTCGTTTTTTTTCCCATTGAGTTGCATTACCGGCGGATCTTGACGGATCCATTTTTATACGGATTCTCGTTCTCTCTCTTTGTTTCAATCCGACAACGGATCCGTTTTCCGCCATTTTGGCGGATTTCGACTGAGCTAAAAAACGGATGTGTGAAACAGGCCTTAGGCTAAGTTCACACTCACTCCACATGGTCTATAATCTTTTTCTATATTAGTGCATAGCCAGGCAGCCATGCAAACCTTTTATAGTTGCAGCCTTCCGGGACCTTCCCGGTGGTCCAATCGGAGCAGCAATAGGATCTGAGCTTGTGACCTTCGACCTCCAATGAGAGGTCGTCCCACGGGCATGCTCAGTAGGAGAAAAGTAGGACTTAGTCCCAGGAGCTTCTGCTCGCCGCTGACCAATGCATGATGCTATAGCTGAGCCTGGAGCGGCAGCAGCAACCAAACACATAGCATTAGCCCGGGCAAGTCGCTGGGACCGACGTCTCTGCTGAGCAGGAACCTCTGCGGCCGCAGAATAATGGGAGACCGCAGCGGACATGGTTTGAGATTTCCCATGTGCAGCGGCGGGAACTCGACACCTAACACACCGCTCCTCAGACTCCTGGCTTCCTGCTTGACGTGTTGCGCACGTTCATTATGCCACTGGCCCAAACTGTGCGATCTCCCATGCTGAGAGCATTGAAGAGACGCAAGGGCACAGAAACTGGCCACATCCAGCAATCAGTCAGCTTCAGAGTAGCGCTTACAAGCTTCATAGTGAAGAGCTTTCAAACTTGCGCTCCTTGCCTGGGAGACCGGCCACCTCTGATAAACCGCAGCAGTGGCAAGTATCCAGGCAATGAGCAGTACACAATAGAATTAATAGTCCCTATGTTCTTGAGAATGGAGAACATCATTAATAAGTAAATTGCATATTTACTTGTTTTTCCAAGCACTTTGCAATTTTAACCATTTAAGATCTTGAGAATAATCCTTTAATCTCCAGGGTTCAGAAGACCTCCTCCATCTTTGCTGTTTTTGGTTCCTTGTCGTACATCTACCATACTCTAGAATTTGCTACTCAAACTGGTGAGACTCTCCGCCACATGCAAAAACAACCTAGAAACCCACCCAACTGGTCACATATTGAAAGTTGCAGGCTTTACCTCGCTTACTGCCTCTGGCTACCTCCCTTTGTGGATTGCAAGCTCTCGGTGGCAGGGTGCCCTCTCCCCCTGTACCAGGCTGTCAGTCATTAAGCCCTGTTATTGCACTTGTTTGCTACTTCATGTACTAACACCCAATTTGCACCTTTTCATATGTACTGCTGAGGCACCACAAATTCAGTTTCTACAACGTCTGGAACTATAGATCCTTACAGTCCTGACATCAATGCTCCGCAGCCTGTGGAAAAGAAGATCCAGCACTACCCAATGTGAGGCGATTTCTCAAGTAATGGTCACCACTTCATGAGGGACACCAAAGAGACATCCCATATGTCTACGGTGCAGCAGCGGTAATGTGGACTACAAGAACATGTATGCCCTGTGCTCTTGTTACCCTGTGTATACGGGGTGTGGTACAGTAAAGGGCGGTTTACAGGATGGGAGATACATTTCTCCCAGCAGATTAATGTTTGGCCGGGTTTTTCCCTACAGACAGGACCTGCGATGATGTCATGGTCATGTGATGAGCCATTGTCTACCTCACCGTTGGGAGGGGTTATGGGCTATGTAATGGAGGATGGTATTTGGCACATGGTGAGTGTGTCTGGAAGTCACAGGAACTTGGCTGGACTTAGCCTGAACTTGTATACAGGATCCCTGTGCTGCAGGACTATAGCAGCAAGACTCTCAACAACCCTGGGAATGGCACCTGGCGGATGCCGCAGGACCTGACAGCCGCTTAGTTAAGCCCGTCCCGTGCAAAGGGTGAGTCTGGGACCAGTGGTTCTCCAAGCTGGAGAAAATTTATGTTTTTCCCTTATTTTCTGTTAACCTGCTGTTTGCAAAGTGACATTAAACCACTGAAATTAGACTTTAAGCCTGTGTGTTGCCTCGTTACTGCAGCCCTGCCATTACCTACCAGAGCGAATCCCTACAATTGGTGGACTGAATGCGGGCAAACGCAGTGAGGCCAGGCTGTTTTTGCTTATTTTTGATCTGTACCCCAGCCTATGTCCTGGGTGAAACAAGTGGCACAGATCCAGGAGGGGAACTTTCCAGAAATGGAGGCCACGGTCAAAATGCTCATAGAGGCCACGCGACAGCAGCAGCAGGCTATGCAGCAGCAGCAGGAGGCCATGCGACAGCAGGCTATGCAGCAGCAGGCTATGCAGCAGCAGCAGGAGACCAATCAGCTGTTGATACAGCATATCACGACAGCACAGACAAAAGGAACTAACCGGGGAATCCATGATGTCCGGAAAGCGGTTCGTACAGCGGTTCCCAAAATGGAGAAGTCGGACGATGTGGAGGCGTACCTGGAGATGTTCGAAGGAGTCGCTGAGAGAGAGAAGCTACTGCGGGACCAGTGGGCAGCAATCATCGCTCCGTTTCTGTCCCCAGGACCTTTGAAAGCATATCAGGACCTACCAACGGAGAAAAGGGCGGACTACACTGTCGTCAAGGGTGAGATACTGGCACGTCTTGTGGTAAATCTGTTAGTTCGGGCTCAGCGGGTACACCAGTGGGAGTTTACCCCCTCCAAGCCGGCTCGGTCCCAGTATTACGACCTGTTGCACCTCTTACGAAAATGGTTGCAGCCTGAGGTGTTGTCCCCCACGGCCATGCTGGACCGCATAGTGACTGATGAGTTTTGGAGGGCTTTGCCCCCCTACCTCCAGACATGGGTCGGACAGGCATCCCCTACTAATGCCATGCAGATGATAGACCTCATAGAAAGGTATGGGGTTACCAAAGAGCTACAGGGAGGGACTCCCCGGAAGGTAACAGGAAGGTTCCCTAAGTCTCCACCTCTGGTTCGGCGAGCGGAGCCCAGGAAGGCCGCTCAGAACTTATCTGGGGAAGTAAGAAGCCCCATAATCTGCTGGCAGTGCCAGGAACCAGGGCATATGAGAGCTCATTGCCCCCACCTGGCTGAGCCCATGAACACCAACTTTGGGTACCGCCAGTCTCACTATGCCGAACTGATGTGTGCAATGGGCACCCCGAAATGTCCCAATATGGAACATTTGTGTCAGGTTGAAGCGGAGGGCACCCCGGCTGTGGCCCTATTGGACTCAGGGAGTCTTGTCATCCTGGTACGAGCCAGCTGGATACAAACCAGCGAGTATACGGGTCGGAAAATTGGGGTTTTGTGTATACATGGGGACTTAAAAGACTATCTCACTGCACTTGGGGTGATCAGCACGCCAGCGGGGAGTCGGTGCCACGAGGTGGGGATTGTGACTAATTTGTATTATGAGGTGATAATTGGAAGAGACTTTCCTTTATTTTCTATGCTGTGGCCATCTGTTGTCTCACCCACGGAGCAACTGCCGGCACCAGAGGCAACCAGGTTACATTCTCCAGAAGTAGGGCATGAACCTGGTGGCCTGGAGGAAGAAGTGCTGGCGGTAGGGGTAACCTTCCCTTTGCTGGACGAGGGGGAAGAATTCTCCCATAGAAGTATTGGCTGGAGAGGTGGAAGACTTGCCGCCGAGACCCGAGTTGTCAGACTTGAATGTGTCAGGTGACAATTTTGGTACGGCACAACTCCGAGACCCTACTTTGGCCCGGGCCAGAGAAAATGTATTGTTTGTCAATGGGGAACCCCAACAACCTGGGGCAGATACAGTGCTGCCACGCTTTGAGCTACACCAATATTTGTTGTACCGAGTGGAGAAAATATGCGGGGAACTGGTAAAACAGTTACTCGTACCTCAGACATATCGTAGGCTGGTAATGTACTTAGCGCATGCGCATGTACTTGGTGGGCATTTGGGCCAAAAGAAAACCCTAGACCGAATTCTGCAGCGGTTCTACTGGCTAGGGGTCCATGAAGAAGTTAAACGGTACTGTAATTCCTGTCCAGTGTGCCAGGTAACCAGTCCCCAGCCTCACTTTCGGAGTCCTTTGGTGCCTTTGCCAATTATAGAAGTACCCTTCGAGAGAGTGGCAATGGTTCTGGTGGAGCCTCTCAATAAGTCAGCAAGGGGACACCAACACATCCTGGTTGTTCTAGATTATGCTACTCAATATCTTGAGGCCATTCCTCTGCGCCACACATCAGCTAAGCTTATAGTCAAGGAACCCATGGGTATGTTTTCGCGGGTGGGAATTCCTCAAGAGATTTCAACAGACCAGGGAACCCCCTTTATGTAAAAAATTATGAAGGAACTCTGCCGTTTGCTAAATGTTAAGCAGTTGCGCACATCGGTCTATCATCCCCAAACAGACGGTCTGGTAGAAAGGTTCAATAAGATGCTGAAAAGCATGTTAAAAAAGGCAGTTTCCAAAGATGGGAAGGACTGGGATCTCTTATTGCCATATTTGTTGTTTGCAGTGCGGGAGGTGCCTCAGGCATCTACGGGGTTCTTGCCCTTTGAACTATTGTACAGCAGACATCCATGGGGCTTACTCAATATAGCCAAAGAGGCCTGGGAAAACCAACCTAACCCCCACAAAAGTGTGACAGAACATGTTGCAAAAATGCAAGAAAGAATGGAGACAGTCCTACCCTTAGTCCAGGAACATATGGAGGCAGTACAACAGTCACAGAGTCGGGTCTATACCCGGGAGGCTCGGGTAAGAACCTTAAGCACTGGGGATCGGGTGTTGGTACTTGTGCCTACCGTAGATAGCAAATTCCTTGCAAGGTGGCAGGGACCCTACGAGATCATGGAAAAGGTGGGGCCAGTAGATTACAAGGTACACCAGCCAGGACGGAGAAAGCCAGAACAGGTTTACCATGTTAATTTGCTTAAACCATGGAAAGATAGAGAAAACCTTGACGGGGATAGTCCGCTGCCTGCGTTTCAGATGGAGAAGGCTCCATTACCTCTGGGCGAGGCAGGAGAAGCCCAACCCGCAGTCAAAATTGCAGATACTTTGTCTCCTAGACAGGTTCAGGAGGTCCGGGAGTTCATTAGCCGGAATACAGATGTTTTTTCGGAGCTCCCTGGATGTACCTCCCTAATCCAACATGACAATGTCACGGAGCCACAGGCCAAAGTCCGACTAAAATCATATCGGGTGCCTGAGGCCCGGCGACAAGCCATCTCGGAAGAGGTGAAAACTATGCTACAGTTAGGGGTCATAGAAAAGTCCCAAAGTGAGAAGGCCAGCCCAATAGTCCTAATACCCAAGCCTGATCGGTCTCTAAGATTCTGGAATGATTTTAGAAAGCTTAATGACATTTCAAAGTTTGAAGCCTACCCTATGCCTCGGGTTGACGAGTTGATAGAGCGATTTGGGCAGGCACGGTATTTTACAACTCTGGACCTCACAAAAGGCTATTGGCAGGTACCCCTAACAGAGGAGGCGAAGGAAAAAAACGGCTTTTGTAATGTCCGAGGGGCTGTTCCAGTATAAGGCGTTACCCTTTGGGTTGCATGGCGCACCAGCAACGTTCCAGCAATTAATGGATATTGTTCTCCGTCCCCATTGCCGATATGCCTCAGCCTATCTAGACGATATTATTGTGCACAGCACCGACTGGGAAAGTCACTTAGTAAAAGTACAGGCAGTGATAGACTCTCTGCGACAAGTCTTCCATAGGGTTGGAGGAAGCTCGTTACTTGGGTTACGTCATTGGGAGAGGAGTTCTCAAGCCTCAAGTAAACAAAGTGGAGGCAATTCAGAACTGGCCCCGTCCCCTCACAACAAAACAGGTAAAAGCCTTTTTAGGTTTGGTGGGATATTACAGGCAGTTCATTCCCAACTTTTGCGACCCTGACCTCGCCTTTAGGAAATCTGTGATGGTTCACTGGAATGATCAGTTAGAGGGGGCCTTTACAAAGTTAAAAGAGGTACCGTGTGGTACACCAGTCCTGATCACTCCAAATTTCAAAAGAGTTCGTTGTGCAGACTGATGCCTCTGAGATAGGGCTTGGTGCCGTGCTGTCTCAGGAGGTTAACGGGGAAGAGCATCCCGTTAGTTTCCTAAGCCAGAAGCTTACCCCAGCCGAAACCAGGTACAGTAGTGTGGAGAGAGAGTGCCTGGCCATCAAGTGGGCACTGGAGTCATTGCGCTACTATTTGCTGGGGAGAACATTTCGGTTGGTGACAGATCATTCCCCTCTTACATGGATGAGTCAAGCTAAGGAGAGGAATGCCCGAGTCACCAAGTGGTTCCTGTCCCAGCAAAATTTTACATTTTCAGTAAAACATCGGGAAGGCAGACTACAGGGGAATGCAGATGCCCTGTCCAGAGTTCACTGTATGTCATGTGTCCACCCCTCTAGGGTTAAACATAGGAGGGAGGTATGTGGTACAGTAAAGGGTGTTTTACTGGATGGGGGATACATTTCTCCCAGCAGATTAATGTTTGGCTGGGTTTTTCCCTAAAGACAGGACCTGCGATCTCAGTGGGATCATACAGTGGGGAAAAATAATTATTTGATACACGGATGATTTTGTAAGTTTTCTCACCTACAAAGAATGGAGAGGTCTATAATTTTTATCGTAGGTACACTTCAAATATAAGACAAAATCTAAAAATAAAAAACAGAAAATCACATTGTATGATTTTTACATAATTAATTTGCATTTTATTGCCCAAAATAAGTATTTGATCACCGACCAATCAGCAAGAATTCTGGCTCTCACAGACCTGTTAGTTTTTCTTTAAGAAGCCCTCCTACTCTGCACTCATTACCTGAATTAATTGCTCCTGTTTGAACTTGTTACCTGTATAAAAGACACCTGTCCACACACTCAATCAATTACACTCAAACCTCTTCACCATGGCCAAGACCAAAGAGCTGTCTAAGAACACCAGGGACAAAATTGTAAACCTGCACAAGGCTGGGATGGGTCACAGGACAAAAGGTAAGCAGCTTGGTGAGAAGGCAACTGTTGGCACAATTATTAGAAAATGGAAGAAACACAAGATGAATGTCAATCTTCCTTGGTCTGGGGCTCCATGAGATCTCACCTCATGGAATCAGCCCACAACTCTACCGGACCAATGAACTGAAGAGAGCTGGGTCCAAAGTCTTAAAGGGAATCTGTCACCCTTTTTTTGCACTATCAGCTGCCGGCATTGACATCAGGGGCTTATCTACAGCATTCTGCAAGCCCCTGACGTGACCTGAAAAAAAAAAAAAAAACACGTTAGATTATACTCACGTGGGGGGGGGGGGGGGCGGCGGTCCGGTCCGGCGCCTCCCATCTTCATATGATGCCGTCCTCTTCTTCCCTTCCTGTAGTGGCTCCAGCACAGGTGCACTGCTCTGCCCTATTGAGGGCAGAGCAGAATACTGCAGTGCGCAGGCGCCAGACCTCTCCCGACGCCTGCGCACTGACACAGCGGGAAAATGACACAAAACACACGGCCAGGGCAACTAAGGAGTGGTTCTCTCAGAAACATGTCAAGGCCCTGGAGTGGCCTAGCCAGTCTCCACACCTGAACCCAATAGAAAATCTTTGGAGGGAGATGAAACTCAATGTTGCCCAGCAACAACCCCAAAACCTGAACGATCTGGAGAAGATCTGTATGGAGGAGTGGGCCAAAATCCCTCCTGCAGTGTGTGCAAACTTGGTCAAGAATTACAGGAAACATCTGACCTCTGTAATTGCAAAGAAAGGTTTCTGTACCAAATATTAAGTTCTGGTTTTTTTTTTTTTTATCAAATACTTATTTCATGCATAAAATGCAAATTAATTATGTAACAATCATACAATGTGATTTTCTGTTTTTTATTTTTAAGATTCTCACAGGTCAAGTGTATCTACGATAAATATTACAGACCTCTCCTTTCTTTGTGGGTGGGAAAACCTGCTAAATCGGTAGTGAGTCAAATACTTATTTTCCGCAGTGTATAAGATTCCCGCGCTGTGTGCCGGCAGGATATCATTAATACTCGATGGGTCATTATCCTGCGGGATCTGCAGAGCGCAGTCATTCATCCTCAGGAGTGGATGTGTGCGTCACTGCAGATCTATCACATTGATTAATAAAACACGGAGCCCTGAAGATTTACGTCTGCTGCGTGCCATCTCCTTAACAACTACGGGTGAGAGAAGAAATCACAAACCTTCAGTATAGTCCGTAGTAAGTTACGGGGGGGGAGAAGGGCTACACAGAGGATGCCCACTGCTCATCATGGACACTCAGGACACAGCAAAGTATGAGCAGCAGTATTATAATGAAGGGTGATCATCACTTCTGGAAATGACGTGTACTGGCTAAGAAAGCCTCTTCAGTGCCCTGCTTCACCTAACCGAGATCTTGAGCAAGTGCCATCTGTGCCTGGGAGGGACGCAAGCGCAGTAAGGTCCTCATAATGTTGCTAGATCTAGTGCATCCCCTTGAGCATGAGACGCACCGGTGGCGCTTGCAACAGATCTTGGTCAGGTGAGGCACGCCCAGGGCCGCAATCGGGGCATTACAGCCCTTACTAGTGTATGGGGCCCAGTGATTAGTGGGGGGGGGCCCCGAGCATGCTGGCAGCCCGGTCTGCGTGCTCGGGCCCCCCGATGTTTTGTTCAGGCAGCAGCAGGCTTTGCCGCTTTATATTCATAAGCGCTCCAGCCAGCAAAAGGAAATGGGCAGGCACTGTAGCTTTAAGCTACGGCCTGCCCCGGTGCATCATGGTCCAGCCAGCATCTGACGTCACACGCTGCTCTGCTCCACTTCCTCATTCCGGAGCAGAGCAGCGTGTGCGGTGTGCCTGGTGGCTGGGAGCAGAAGACGGTGGACGGCGGTCGGTGAGGCGCAGACCAGATGAGAAGAGGCGGTGGCGTGCCCGGACATGCAGGTGGATGTGTCAGGCAAGCAGGGTGAGTAGTCTCAGGGCAGGAAGGGGGGGCCCGACGCAGCCACACCATACACCAAACAGGGCCCAGGGCAGCCCACAGCATTCCAGCATGGCCCCGGCCCAGGGCAGGCCCGCAGCCACAGAGGCATGATTGGAGACACAGGGGGCACGATTGGAGACACGGGGCACGATTGGAGACACAGGGGGCAGGATTGGAGGCACAGGGGGCAGGATTGGAGGCACAGGGGGCAGTATGAAAGACATAGGGGCATGATTGGAGACACAGGGGGCAGGATTGGAGACACAGGGGGGCAGGATTGGAGACACAGGGGGGCAGGATTGGAGACACAGGGTGGTAGGATTGGAGACACAGGGGCCAGGATTGGAGACACAGGGGGCAGTATGAAAGACATAGGGGCATGACTGGAGACACAGGGGGCAGGATGGAGACAGATGGGGAAGGATAGGAGACACGGGGCAGGATAAAAGACATGGGGGCAGGATTGGAGACATGGTGCGGGATGGAGACAGATGGGGCAGGATCATGGGGCAAGATGGAGACAGATCGTGCAGGATCATGGGGCAGGATGGATACGATGGAGACAGATGGGGCAGGATGGGGAGATCATATGGGGCAGAATGGATACTCATGAGGGCAGGATAAGAGAACTTATGGCTGAAGCCAGGAATGAGAAACACGGGGGTCAGGATGGGGAATATTTTTACCATAGGGGCTAATTAAGGGATATTATTACTGCAGTGATGTATTTTATTTCTTTAGTATACTGTTTTAAATGGGGGGGGCGGTCCTGCTACTGTGCAGTGATACTATGTTGCCTTTTTTTCTTCATGTGGTGTAATGCAGAAGTTGGGAAAAAAATAAGTAATGTGTTCTGCAAGCGTAGCTCTAGATAACTGTATTATTTCCTGCAGAGACGAGCCCTGGCTGAAAGAAGTGATGGTAGTCTGTGCTGGATGAAAGATGAAAAGCGAAGATGAAGGACTTCACCTAAAGACGTCACTGGTGAGTCAGTGTGTTACCTATACACTGACACTATACACTGTATACTATATGCAGAGGTCCTGTGTATAATGTCACCAGTGATCACTGTATTACATGTACATTATATACAGAGCTCCTGTGTATAATGCCATTGATCACTGTATTACCTGTACACAGACGCTGCTTACTAAGTACAGATCTCCTGTGTATAATGGCAATTATGATGATAGTATTGTGATTTCTGATTACTGATCAGTATTGTAGTATTCAATCACTATGTGATGGTAATATGTTGTCGGGCAATGGTGTGGCGGTATTTGTTCCTTGTATGTGATATTATTCGGTTACTGTGGTGGTAATATGTGGTCTGGTCATGGTGTGGCGGTATTTGTTAATTGCAATATTATTTGGTAACTTTGTGGTGGTAATACCTGGTCTGGTCATGGTGTGGCAGTATTTGTTAATTGTATGTGATATTATTTAGTCACTGTGGTGGTAATATGTGGTCTGGACATGGTGTGGCGGTATTTGTTCCTTGTATGTGGTATTATAGGTCACTATGTGGTGGTAATATTGTGTCTGGTCATGGTGCGGTGGTATTTGTCCCTTGTATGTGATATTGGTTATTTTAAAAATTGAAAAATAAAAATATACTTAAATTGTATTGCATATTTTAACAAATATTTAATTGGTTACAATAGAGCTCGGCTAAAAGTGTCTACCGTGTTGTGGTGGCGGCTTAAAAAAATCTTTTGGCCAAAACAAAAGTTGCCGGCGCTATGTGTGATCTGGTGATGGGAACTGTTAATGTGTGATTTGTGAGAAGTGGAGTTTTTCCAAGAGAGAGCGGTGGGGCTGTGGACAGTTTGAGGGGTGGGGCTGGGGTGGAGCCTGGGTGGACTCTCAAGGGGGCCCCAAAAACTTTGCCCTTTCAGGGGCTCTCTAAAGATTCTCTAAAGATTTGGAAAAAAAATATTTGTGTGTGTATAATATAATATAATATACCTCCTTCCATCAGCAAGGACACCGAAGATGAAACATGGATGGGTCTTTCATCATGATAATGATCCCAAGCACACTCCAGGGCAACGAAGGAGTGGCTTCATAAGAAGCATATGAAGGTCCTGGAGTGGTCTAGCCAGTCTCCAGATCTCAGCACAATAGAAAACCTTTGGATGGATTTGAAAGTCCATGTTGCCCAGCGACAGGCCCAAAACATCACTATAGAGGAGATCTGCATAGAGGAATGGGCCAACATACCACCAAACAGTGTGTGCCAACCTTGTGAAGACTTACAGAAAACGTTTGACCTCTGTCATTGCCAACAAAGGATATGTAACAAAATATTGAGATGACCTTTTGTTAATGACCAAATGCTTATTTTCCACCATAATTTGCAATATAATGTGTAATGTGTGTATTATTACATATATTTTTGCTAATTCTCCATTAATTGGTCTTATACACACACACAGTGGGTATCTAAAGTATTCAGACCCCTTTAAATTTTTCACTGTTTCATTGCAGCCATTTGGTAAATTCAAAAAAGTTCATTTTTTTCTCAATGTACACTCTGCACCCCATTTTGACTGAAACCCCCCCCCAGAAATGTAGACATTTTTGCAAATTTATTAAAAAAGAAAATCTGAACTATCACTTGGTCATAAGTATTCAGACCCTTTGCTCAGACACTCATATTTAAGTCACATGCTGTCCATTTCCTTGTGATTCTCCTTGAGATGGTTCTACTCCTTCATTAGAGTCCAGCTGTGTTTAACTAAATTGATAGGACTTGCTTTGTAAAGGCACATACCTGTCTATACAAGATCTCACAGCTCACAGTGCATGCAAGACCAAATGAGAATCATGAGGTCAAAGGAACTGGCCAAGGAGCTGAGACAGAATTGTGGCAAGGCACAGATCTGGCCAAGGTTACAAAAGAATTTCTGCAGTACTCAAGGTTCCTAAGACCACAATGGCCTCCATAATCCTTAAATGGAAGAAGTTTAGGACCGACCACCAGAAGTCTTCCTAGACCTGGCCGTCCAGCCAAACTGAGCAATCTCCTCAGTGCCAGACAAATGAAAGCCCACATAAGAGTTCTCTAAAAAACACATGAAGGACTCCCAGACTATGAGAAATAAGATTCTCTGGTCTGATGAGATGAAGATAGAATTATCACCAAAAAGTTCTAAGCGGTATGTGTGGAGAAAACCAGGCACTGCTCATCACCTGCCCAATACAATCTCAACTGTAAAACATGGTGGTGGTGGTGGTGGCAGCATCATACTATTATTATTATACATTTATATAGCGCCATTTATTCCATCGCGCTTTACATGTGAAAAGGGAAAATACAGACAAGTACAATAAACATGTGCAAGACAAGGGACACACAAGTACAGGAGAGAGGACCCTGCCCGCGAGGGCTCACAGTCTACAGGGATGGGTGAGGATACACTAGGAGAGAGGAAAGCTGGTCGTGCGTTGGTTGAGTAAACTGAGGATCATTGCAGGCTGTAGGCTTGTCGGAACAGGTGGGGGTGTTTTTCAGCTGCAGGGACTGGACGACTGGTTGCAATTGAAGGAAACATGAATGCGGTCAAGTATACAGAAATCCTGTATGAAAACCTCTTCCAGAGTGCTCTGGACCTCAGACGTGGCTGAAGGTTCACCTTCCAACAAGACAATAACCCTAAGCACACAGCTAAAATAACAAAGGAGTGGCTTCAGAACAACTCTGTGATCATTTCTGACTGACCCAACCAGAGCCCTGACCTAAACCCAATTGAGCATCTCTGGAGAGACCTGAAAATGGCTGTCCACCAACGTTCACCATCCATCCTGACGGAACTGGAGAGGATCTGCAAGGAAAAATGGCAGAAGATCCACAAATCCAGGTGTGAAAAACTTGTTGCATTATTCTCAAGAAGACTTATGGCTGTACTAGCTCAAAAGGGTGCTTCTACTCAATACTCTCTCAAGATCTCCTTCTCTCCTCCCCTCTCATCTCTTCCTCCCACAACCGCATATAAGACTTCTCCCGTGCTCTATACCAGGGCTGTGGAGCCGGAGTCGGAGTCGTGGAGTGGGAGTCGGAGTTAGTTTTGGTCGGAGTCGGTAGAAATGTACCGACTCCAGCTTTAAAAAAAATGTATTAATATTTCATAATTGAACTTTCATATGAATTTTATAAATGTTACTCAAATATATACTGTATGTTCTATCAAACTATGAACAACAGTGATAAGCAGTTCTGCTGGAGATAGAGACATTTCTTCCTTCTTGTGTGTCACTGTTCTCCACTGCCCTTATCTAATCTTATACTTGGTTAACCTCATGCTGCCCCAACCCCCCTACTTACAATGTATGAAACTGAAAGTGAAAATGTGTTGCAAATTCTTAGTAGTAAAGCTCCTCCTCTAGACTAGATCATACTAGGTGTGCGTCTTCCAAGCATCTCACAGCTGCCTGCTACTCAGAAGAGGAAGACTGTAAGAAGTATTATCCTTTCAACAAACTTTGCATCAGTTAACTGTGAGTACATGAGGAATAATAACAGTATTACTGACCACTATATCAGTTGTACGACCTGGCAATAATTTTGTACAATTGTTTTTAGGAAAAAATCTAAAGAGACATTTACAGCGCTTTCATCCAGAAGTACTGAAAGCAGTGGATGAGAAAGACTGCATCCAAACCAATGAACCAGTGCCCAGCTCTTCCAGCCAAACAAAGGAGCAGAGAACTTTGCAGCCATCAGTTGCAAGATATTTTGTCAGTGACAAAGTTACTGTGACAATGACAGTAGATACATTTAAAAAACAGATCATAGAGCTTGTTGTAAAGGATAGTGTGCCTATTTCATTATTTTCACGACTAGCTTTTATGTGTCTGAATGGGGAAATGGCCCGCAAGCTTGGTGTTTCTCTGGAGAGAGAGAGTATTAGAAAATTAGTAATCGAAGAAGCTTTTAAACAAAAGGAAGAACTTAAAAAAACTCTCAAGGGACGCTTTCTGTTTCTTAAAATGGATGCCTGCACACGTCACAGAGTGAACTATTTTGCCATCAATGTCCGATTTGTTTGTGACAAAAATGAAATAGTTACCAAGACATTGGCAGTAAAAGACACCAAAGCTCATCACACCAGTGAGTTTCTCCAGATCTTGGTGGAAAAGGTTCTGCAAGACTATGAACTTAAAAAAGAGCAAGTTCTTTCTGTCGTAACTGACAATGCTTCAAATATGATAAGTACTATTAAGCTAATGAATGAGAGTAATGATGGTGACCAGCAGCTAGAAGAACATTCTGGGTCCACAGACACAGAAATGTTTGAAATAGAGGAACACAGTATTGTAACTGAGGAGCAAACTGAAGTTGCTTCAGATGAACAGCAACATGATAGTTTAGATGATCTTGTTGAAACTGTGTCAATATGTTCTTACATTCATCACATGCGCTGTGTTGTGCATACGCTACAGCTGGCTATAAGAGACAGTCTGCAAGAAGGACATGCTGCTGCACTGATTGGCAAGATGAGAAAATTGGCTACTGTTGCCAGAACCCCTAAAGTTGACTCAATTTTGAAGAGACGTGCTGGAAAAGGGGCAATTATTGATCAAGCCACACGATGGGGCAGTACTTACTTAATGATTCAGCGCTTGGTTGAACTGAAAACCTTTCTTGTAGACATGGCTAACCCTCAACTGACGCTAAATGAAAGTCAGTGGAATCAGGTGACTGAGCTGGAAAAATTGCTAGAGCACCCATTTACAGTGACTAAAAAATTACAAGCAGAGGACTTAACTCCAGGTATTTTCTAAAAGGAGTGGAAGAACCTGATGTTTCGCCTGTCCCAAAGAGGAGGGTTAATTGCAAGTGGCATTGCTACATCAATGAAACGAAGAGAGGAGCTACTATTACAAAATAACATTCTTTTGGCAGCTGTTTATGTAGACCCAATGCATCGGATTCTTCTAGATGATCAACAGCTAAGTAAAGGAAAAGAAGCTCTGTTTGAAATAGCAGTAAGGATGAAAGGGTTGCAGAACAGTCAGGAGGAACAAGAAGAATTTGGTCGTCCTGCCTGCCACATCTTCACCCTCATCATCAACTGATGAAGAATTTAATTTCGAAAAATATTTGGATCACAAGGACCGTGCAAAGTGTTCCCGCATAGAAGAAGAGTCATCCCCATCAAGGAACACAGCCAGTACATTTCAGCAGAATTTTTCATGTGCACTAAAAGAAATTGAGAAATTTGACCGTTCATCAAAAATAACAGTGCAACAAGCGATTCCTCTGTATCCTGACATTGTCAGAGATGTTGCCCGAGTGGTTACTGCTTTGCCACCAACGCAAGTTAGTGTAGAGAGGTTGTTCTCTGCTCTCAAAATAATTAGATCAGATTTGAGGGCATCCATGAAGGAGGATCTGACAGAGGAAATACTTTTTCTGAGGACAAATTTATAGATTTCTTCTTATTAACTGCATAAAAGTGTTTATTGCATATTTACTTACAGTTTAGAAAAGTTTATAAAAGTTATTTGCTATATTCTAATTGTATTCTAATAAATGTAGTTTTTGCTCTAAGTGGTCTGATTACTTATATGATGGTGAGAAACTGAATAAGCACAATGTTTAATATTTTACAACAGTAAATTTGTTGTTATGAATTGGCCATTTATGAAGGAGTCGGAGTCGGAGCCGGAGTCGGAGCCTGATAAAATCCAGGAGTCGGAGTCGCAACTGTGGCTTACCGACTACACAGCCCTGCTCTATACTGGAGCTCTCTATAACCCAACACTATCACGGAAACCTCCAAAAGGAACCTGAAGACCCACCTCTTCCGACAAGCCTACAGCCTGCAGCGATCCTCAGTCTGCTGAAGCGCCGCACGACCAACTCTACCCTCTCCTAGTGTATCCTCACCCATCCCCTGTAGACTGTGAGGGTCCTCTCTCCTTCTGTACTTGTTTGTGCCTTGTTTTGCTCATGTTTATTGTACTTGTCTATATTTCCCCTTTTTACATGTAAAGAGCTATGGAATAAATGGCGCTATAAAAATGTTTAATAATAATAATAATAATACTGAGCAAAGGGTCTGAATACTTATGACCTTGTGATATTTCAGTTATTCTTTAATAAATTTGCAAAAAATTCTACATTTCTGTTTTTTTCAGTCCAGATGGGGTGCAGAGTGTACATTAATGAGAAAAAAAAAATGAACTTTTTTTGAATTTACCAAATGGCTGCAATGAAACAAAGAGTGAAAAATTTAAAGGGGTCTGAATACTTTTCATACCCACTGTATATACACACCCACAAAAACGTGAAAAACAAAATGCAATAAGAACCCCCCCAAAGAAAAAAAGACCCATAGGAAGAAGCCAGGTAGGCGAAACAGCGCTCTCGAGGTGTAGCTGTGGTGTGTCTGTGGCAGGGATTTACACTTATGTAAGTAAGGCATGAGACCTGGTGTCATGATCCAGCATGGATCATGACAGATAAAATGCACTAATAACCTTTTTTTTTTCTTGCACTGTGGTGGTTTCAGTTCTAGTTTTGCCCCCGGTGGCCGTTAGGGTCATTGCACACTGGTTTCTTTAGTTTAGTGCCCGTGATTATGAAGCAGGTGTGATTGCTGTCTCTTACCTATAAAAGAGTGTCAGATGGTTGCAATCACTGTTGGTGATAGCGTCTTTTTGGGATTCCAACCACGGTGAAGGGAGGAGCTGGCTGAGGGTTGAAGCCACTGCAGAAACCTGGTGAAGTTAGCAGCTGGCTTGAAGGTTGGAGCCACTGCTGAAACTGGTGTTGAACTCTGGCTGCCCGGTGTTCGCAGCAGAGTGAGATGGTGAAGGTGGCAGCTGGCTCTGAGGTGTCGAGCCACTGCGAAAAGTTAATCCAGTGATGCACTCTGCTACCTGGTGCTGCAGCAGAGCAAGATAAGTCTTTTTGTGTTTCCTCTGTTTGTATTTTTCCCTGGTGTGTATTAGTACAGCGGTGGGGCCAGTGCCTGCACCATCCAGCTCCCTAGCAAAGGATAGGTGTAGGGTGTGCTAGGGTGACAGGTATCCTGATCGGCGCCCGGTGCGGAACCAGCCTAGGGATCGTTAGGAGTGGAGGGACACCTCCCCGTTCCCTATCGCAGGGCCCACCGTTGTAACTGTTGCCCCTTTCCCCGTGTCTTGCTGTTTCAGTTACACGTGCCGTGTCTTGTCGTTATAGTTACCGGCCTACGGGTCGCGTCACACAGGACGGGTCCACGTGACACCTGGTTCCTTTGGCAGCTTCATATTGATGCAGATTTGCACTATTAATCATCATATATGCACTTTGCCATAAATGCCATAATTACAGTTACCTTGTTATGGGAGATACTATTGCCTATGTCTCCTTATCCCCTTTATAATTTTAAGTGGGATTTTATTTAAAATATATATAAACGTGAAAAACAAAATGCAATAAGAGCCCCCCCCAAAAAAAAAAATATGTAGTGTCCCCTAAAGAAGTAGATTTAAGGGGAAATCTGCATCAATATTTTGTCTTTTATCGTGAAACATCTACATAAAGAATTACCATATACTAAAGAAACAACAATGTCTAAATAAAGTGCAAAAAGTGCACAAGGCCGAAGATGGCTTTATCTATCACATAACTCCTCACTGACAGCACTGATACAGATCTATAGAGACCAAACCAGTACAGGTACAAAGCATGTCCGGTGATCCACAGCAAAGAGCCAATCATCCAGAACACCGGTTCTGTTCTCACCTCTCCTGCTTCTCCGCCACAGCCAGCCGGTCGGCATCGGGGTCATTTGCCAGGATAATCCTGGCTCCTTCTTTATCAGCCAACTCAAAGGATAATTTCTGCAAAAGATGCAATTGAAGAGGAGCTAAGCAGCCAGTAACACCTTCAGCCTCAGATATACGTCGCTGATAGCGATGAGCGAGTATACTCGTTGCTCGGGTTTCCCCGAGCATGCTCGGGTGTCCTCTGAGTATTTTGGCGTGCTCGGAGATCTAGTTTTTGTCGTCTCAGCTGCATGATTTGCGACATGTAGACAGGCTGATTACAGGCAGGCATTCCACACATGTATTCAGGCTGTTTAGCAGCCGCAAATCATGCAGCTGAGACGACAACTCCGAGCACGCCAAATATTCGAAGGACACCTGAGCATGCTCGGGAAAACCGGAGCAACCAGTATACTCGCTCATCACTAGTCGCTGGCATTCATACTGCGGCATTATTGCTCCAAGTAAATGTCATGTGCTAACACACAGGATCCACTCCGGTTAAGGGGACACTGGAAAAATAATTGCCATGGCATGGCGGTGTGATCCTTATATAGCACTATGCTAGATGTTCAACTTGAAAATGGATCCGTCACCAGATTTCACAAAGCAAACTGCATGTATATTAAATAGATCTTAGACCTGAATCGGCTGCGGTGAAGGTTTAACCTCAATCTTCTCCCACTCAGCCTCCTCAGTGTACCTCCTCCCTGTTGAGATCTCACACTCATCAGTCAGGCTGTGTGGACAGGGAATGAATCTACTGAACTTAGGAGCCATTTCCCTCTAGAACTGGACTCACAAAATGCTCAACCCAATATCAGAATTACACAGCCATTCTCACAGCCTCAACAGATCTATTTAACCCCTTCCTTTCACATAATATAATACTCCATCACAGGTCCCTGCCCCCATGTTTGGAGACAGCCTGTACCATACTAGACAGATGTAGTCTGTGTTACATAGCCGACATCTGGCTGTACCAGCAGTGGCCAGAGCACACTCTGATCTCTGCTGTTTTACATAAATTCCACTGGCAGTCTCTAAAGCCATTATGTAAATCGCACCAACACTGGTACATTGGTATGAGCTGCAGCCCCCGATCCAATGGGTTCCAATGGCAGCCAAAAACCACTGTAACTGACAACTTGGTCCTCCTGCAAAGCTCCACCAAAACAGCCAAAGGTGAAGCTTCGTAAGAGAATCACAATTTCACTGTATACTGTAACACTGCGGCTTAAAGTATAAGTGATGGAACAATCGAAAATTCAATTCCCTTTAACCCCTTCATGACCTTACGATTTTCCATTTTCTACTTTTTCCCAGAGCCATAACCTTTATTTTTCCAGCAATATGGACGAGTGAGGGCTTGTTTTTTTGCGGGAAGAGTTGTACTTTTGAACGACACCACTGATTTTACAATATCGTGTACTGGAAATAAAAATTCCAAGTGCAGTGAAATTACAAAAAAAAAAAAAGCAATTCCACAATTGGTTTTTTTTTTTAATTTACCATGTTCACTAAATGCTAAAACTGCCCTGCCATTACGACTCTCCAGGTCATTACGACTTCATAGACACCAAACATGTCTAGATTCTTTTTTTATTTAAGTGGTGAAAAAAAATCCAAATTTGTAAAAAAATAAATAAATAAAAGGCGCCATTTTCAGAGACATATAGAGCCTCCATTTTCAGGATCTCGGGTTGGGTGAGGGCTTATTTTTTGCACACTGAGCTGACGTTTTTATGGATACCATTCTTGGTGCCGATACGTTCTTTTGATTGCCCGTTATTGCATTTTATTGAAATGTTAGGGCGACCAAAAAAAAAGTAATTCTGGCGTTTTGATTTTTATCTCATTATGCCGTTTACCGATCGGATTGTTTTCATATTTTGACAGATTAGACATTTATGAAAACAGCGATACCTAATGTGTGTTTTTGATTTTTTTTAATGGCTCTAATTTTGAATGGGGCAAAAGGGGGGGCGATTTGACCTTTTATATTTTTTTTCAATTTCGTTTCATATTTTTTTAAACTTTTTTTCTACTTTTCGCTTGCTTCAATAGTCCCCTTAGGTGACTTGAATCTGCGATCATCCGATCGCTCATGCTGCATATAGCAGGGCGCTATGTGAAGCAAGTCCTGTTTCAATGAGCAGCATTTAACATGTTAACAGCTGTGAGAAGATCGTGATTCCACCCACGGCTGTTAGTGGAACATGACTGCTGATCAAATCAGCCGTCATGTGTCAGGAAAGATGCGGGCTCAGCGCTGGAGCCGGCGTCGAAGGCAGGGACATGACATGTGACGTACCTATACATCATAGGTCGTAAAGGGTTTCAAAAAGAACAAAAACAGGATTTTTGGGTTGCTTACCGTAAAATCTGTTTCTCGGAGCCTTCATTGGGGGACACAGAGACCATGGGGTGTATGCTGCTGCCACTAGGAGGCTGACACTATGCACAAAAAAAGGTTAGCTCCTCCTCCGCAGTGTACACCCCACCGACCGGCAGGGAATTCCTCAGTTAGTGAGAAAGCAGTAGGAGAAGTAACAGAATAGATTGAAAACAGAACAAACAACTCAACTGTAACCAAATCAACCAAAGTAAGAACAGGAGCTGTAGAACATGGGAGGGTGCTGTGTCCCCCAATGAAGGCTCCGAGAAACAGATTTTACGGTAAGCAACCCAAAAATCCTGTTTTCTCGTTCGTCTTATTGGGGGACACAGAGACCATGGGACGTCCCAAAGCAGTCCCTGGGGTGGGAAACAAACTTCCATCAGGCCAGTGGACTCACCACCGCTGCCTGCAGAATCCTTCTACCTAGGCTGGCGTCCGCCGAAGTGTAGGTGTGGACCCTGTAGAATTTCACAAACGTGTGAACCGAAGACCAGTTTGCCGCTTTGCAAAGCTGCAGCACGGAGGTTCTGTGACGTACCGCCCAGGAAGCACCCACTGCCCGGGTAGAGTGCGCTCTGATTCCCCGGAGGGGCCACTCGATGCTTAACCCGGTAGGCCTCCAAAATTGCCGATCTGATCCAGCGAGCAATAGTAGCTTTGGAAGCCGGGTGACCTTTCCGCGCCCCATCTGGAATGACGAAAAGAGATTCTGTCTTTCGCAAGGAAGACGTCCTAGACAGATAGACTCTCATCGCCCTGACCAGATCCAGCTTGTTCAGGGACCGCTCCAGAGGATGAGTTGGACTCGGACAGAAGGATGGCAGAACAATATCCTCATTGAGGTGAATGGAGGACACCACCTTCGGAAGAAAAGAGGGCGGAGGCCGCAGCACTACCTTGTCCTGGTGAAGTACCAGAAAAGGAAAGCGACAAGAAAGAGCCGCCAATTCCGACACGCACCGGATGGAGGTGATGGCCACCAGAAAGGCTACCTTCCAGGAGAGAAGGGAAAGGGAGACTTCTCTGAGCGGTTCAAAGGGAGAACCTTGCAGAACCTCAAGAACCAGATTAAGATCCCATGGATCCACGGGCGCTCGATACGGAGGAGCCGTGTGAGCCACGCCGTGAAGAAAGGTTTTGACCTGAGGGCGAGAGGCCAAAGTCTTCTGAAATAAAATGGACAGCGCCGGAACTTGACCCTTCAAGGAAATGAGAGCAAGCCCCGCATCCAGCCCTGCCTGAAGAAACGCCAGAACGGAAGGGAGCGAAAAGCACATAGGCGCGATGTTATTGGCCTCACACCAAGTGAAATAGGCCTTCCAAGTACGGTAGTAAATTCTGGAAGATGATGTCTTCCTGGCTCGGATCATGTTATGAATTACACGACCGGAGAATCCTGCTCGTTTCAAAACCTCGGTCTCAACAGCCACGCCGTTAAATTGAGCGGCCGAGAATTGGGGTGGCAAATCGGACCTTGAGACAGCAGATCTGCCCTGTCTGGAAGCTTCCAGGGGGCGTCCGGGAACCAAGACCTTCTGGGCCAATTCGGGGTGATGAGAATGACTGGAATTCCTTCTGCTTTGATCTTCTTCAACAGCTTGGGATGAAGAGGCAGGGAAGGAAACAGGTAGGGGAGCTCGAACTGTGACCAAGGAATGGCCAGAGCGTCGGCGCCCAATGCGAGAGGATCTCGAGCTCTGGATACAAACTGTGGGACCTTCCTGTTGAGGCGAGAAGCTAGCAGATCTACGTCCGGGGTTCCCCAACGACTGCAGAGCTGAAGAAAGACCTCCGGATGTAGGGACCACTCTCCTGCCGCGAGACCCTCGCGGCTGAGAAACTCGGCGGCCCAGTTGTCTACGCCGGGAATGTGTACCGCGGAGATTGTCGGTACCGATATCTCTGCCCACTGAAGGATCTTGGACACTTCTGCCAGGGCTGAGACACTCCGTGTCCCTCCTTGGCGGTTGACATATGCCACCGCTGTGGCATTGTCTGTCTGAATCCGGACTGGCAGGCCCCTGAGGAGCCTCTCCCAGTGGACGAGAGCCAGATGGATCGCTCGTATCTCTAGGACGTTGATCGGCAGGGCTGATTCCTGAGTCGACCAACGACCCTGAACAGTGTGATGGCGGAACACTGCACCCCAGCCGAGGAGGCTGGCATCCGTTGTTACAATCTGCCAGTGAATGGGAAGAAAAGACCGACCCAAGTGGATAAGAGGTGACGTCAACCACCAGTTGAGTGACCGCTTGACCTGGCATGAAAAACGTACAGGGCGATCCAGGGACAGAGCCGACCTGTTCCACCTCGACAGAATGGCGTGCTGGAGAGGTCTGGCGTGAAATTGGGCAAAGGGAACTGCCTCTATCGCCGCCACCATCTTTCCCAGGACCCTCATAGCTGTTCGGAGGGACAGAAATCGTGTGGTCTGCAGCGATCGTACATCCTGCTGCAGGGAAAGAATCTTCTCTAATGGAAGAAAGACCCTTGACCGACGCGTGTCGAACAGTAGGCCCAGAAACACAAGACGTTGAGAAGGAATCAGACAAGACTTTTTCCTGTTGACGATCCACCCGAAATTGGAAAGGGTGTCTGGGACGATCGTCAAACTTAGGCGAGCCTGTTGAAAAGAGGAAGCTTTGATCAGAATATCGTCGAGGTACGGAAAAAGAACGAGACCTCTGATCCTCAACAAGGCCATCAGCGCAGCCATGATCTTCGTGAAGACTCTGGGTGCGGTGGCGAGACCGAAGGGCAGCGCGACGAACTGGTAATGTTCCTGGCGAATCGCAAACCGCAGGAACTTCTGATGTCCGGAGAATATGGGAACATGTAGATAGGCGTCTTGGATGTCTATTGAACACATGAATTCCTGCTCCTCCATGGAAGCGATTACCGAACGAACCGACTCCATCCGGAAGTGGCGAAGGCGTACTCTCTTGTTGAGAAGCTTGAGATCCAAGATGGGTCGGACCGCCCCGCCTTTTTTCGGCACCACAAAAAGGTTCGAATAAAATCCTGTGAACCGCTCTGAGACGGAACGGGCACAATCACCCCGGAACTGAGGAGAGAGGTGATGGCCATAAAGAACCCCGGAATCAAGGCTGGATCCTTTGGAGGACGGGATTCGAAGAAACGATTCGGTGGAAGAGAAACAAACTCTATCTTGTATCCTGACGATACAACCTCCCTGACCCAAGCATCCTCTACTGAGGCCAGCCAAACGTCCCTGAAGAAGAGAAGTCGACCTCCCAATCGGAAGGGACCCTCGGGAGTCTGACGATAGTCATGCAGATGTAGACCGTCCAGACCTGGATCTGGATGGTCTGCCCTGGGAAGAGTGGGATCGCCAGGAAGGAGTGGGTCTGAAGGAAACTTTCTATCTTGGCGCGCCTGCGGTCTTTGTTGGTTGGATGGGTTCTTCGCCGTATTGAAACGGCGGAAAGCCCGAAAGGGTCGAAACTGACGCCTTAGTGGAGGTCTGCGAGGCTTAGACTGAGGGAGAAGGGAACTCGTGCCTCCGGTGGCGTCCTTAATAATCTGGTCCAATTGGGATCCAAAGAGGCGTACTCCCTGAAAAGGCAGATTAGTAAGAGACTTCTTAGAAGACAAGTCCGCCTGCCAGGCCTTGAGCCAAATTGTACGTCGGATTGCCACAACGTTGTTTGCCGCCTGAACCGCGCAGGATGCGGCATCCAAAGAAGCAGAAAGCAGATAATCCCCCGCATGGGAAATCTGATTGGCGAGATCGGCCAATCGCTCTGGTTGTGCTTTATCTAGGATGCCCTGACGAAGATCCTCTGCCCAAGTCGCTATGGCTTTTGCTGCCCAAGACGAAGCAAAGCTTGGACATACCGCCGCTGAAGCCGCTTCGAAGGCGGACTTAGCTAGGGATTCTATAATCCTATCATTAGAATCCTTTAGAGCCGCCACGCCTGAAAGCGGGAGAACCGTGTTATTAGAAAGTCTGGACACGGGCGGGTCCACCGAGGGAGAAGCAGCCCAGTTGTCCGTGAGCTCTTTAGCAAACGGGTACAGTACGCCGAGACGCTTTCCTCTTTGAAAGCGTCTGGTCGGATCTTGTCTTTCCCTGGTAAAAATCTTTCCAAACTCGGAATGGAAAGGAAATACCCTGGAGGGTGTTTCCGCCCATCTGAACGAAACCTCCTGATCTGAGGATTTCGCAGGGGGGTCAGCAATCTCGAAGGTCTGGTGAATCGCTGCAATGAGGTTCTGCACCGTAACCTTCATGTTCGCATCCTGGTCCGAATCCAGCTCTAAAATTCCCTCAGAAGACCTGTCCGAGAACGCTTCACCTGACTCGGGAGAGGAGGCCCGGGAAGGAGGCTGCTGAGACGGACTATGCGGTGAGATGGGACGAGGGGAGGATTCCGGCTGGAGATCCTGCCTGGGTCTTTTGCGACTAACGCTGGCTGACTCAGACGGAATCTCTTGAAGCCTGCTGGACCCTGCAGAAGTGTCCAGGGGCAACTTATCCAGAGCGGCTACCAGGGACTGAGACACCCTGGTGAGGTCTGCCACTGATTGAGAAAGAGATGAAGCCCAGCCAGGAATGGGGGGGTTCACTCTCACATGGGGCCATAGATGGCTCATGGGCGGTGTCAGGCTGAATTGGATTGCTACAGTCCAGGATGAGGGGAGTGGACTGACCTGAGGGAAGTTTGCGATTGCAAGAAGAGCACACAAAGTACTTGACTAGAGTGCAGGGGGGAGCCGTAGAGCGGGCACGATCAGATTTAGAGTTAGACATAGTGATAACTGAGGTAGTGCCGGAAGGTTGGGGGACAGAAGGCAGAGGAGGGTGTCAGTATGCAGATGCAGCGCTACTCACAGTCCGGTGTCTCCAGAGACAATGCTATCCGGCTTGTCTGCAGGTCAGAGCGAAATCCGGCTGACGGGCCCAGAGAGCGATATCCGGCTGACAGAACTGCGTCTGGCTGACAGGCTGGGAAGATGGCGACCGCCTGAGAGGAATGGGAGAACGCGCGCTTCCAGGGGAAGAAGAAGGGCGGCGTTAACTGCCTGGCTGAAGGAGGCACCGCCCGCTGGCCAAGAATAAGCTGGGGTGCAAGAAGGAGGCGGTGGGAGGGCCTGGGACGGGCGGGAGAGAAGCCCGCTTAGAAGAAAGGGGCAGGGGGCGTGGCCGCGACGCAGAAGAAGGCCCGAAATGAAGCCGGGGCCTAAATTAATAGCGGCGGCCGCCTGTCAGCGCGGGGCGGCGCGGAGGTCCCGCAGCGCTGCCGCGGCAACCGCTCTGCAGAGCGCCGTTGCCATCTGCTGGGCCCAGGACTGAAGGCGGGGGGGGGGGGGGGAAACGCCGGGCAAGGCCCCTTCTGACGCCAGGGCCAGGAGTAATTGCGGCGGCCTCAGTGGCCGCTTTGAATAGATTGGAGCCGCCGAGATGCCTATCTAGGGATGAGGAGGACGTGACTCGGCCCCCATACTTACCTCCGTCTGGCAATCAATAAAGGTACCACAATATCCCACGCTGTCTGTCTTCTGTAGTGTCCGCGTCTCATCCAGGCCGACAGGCTCTGGTGGGCGAGTGGGTGGGAGACGGGGAGCGAGGACCATCTGGATCGCTGGCAAGCATCCGTGCTGAGCTCTTGGTCCTGCCGTAGAGACCTATGAGGATACGGGGTGGCAGTACACGCCGTACTCATAGTCTCTTTGTGGGAGTACAGTTGTGACTCTTCACACTGTATCCCTCCGGAACCTGAAAAGGAACGACGCACATCGAGATAGATATGGGTCTAATCAAAGACCTGTGTCCACCTCCTACTGACACTAAGCTAAACTGAGAAATTCCCTGCCGGTCGGTGGGGTGTACACTGCGGAGGAGGAGCTAACCTTTTTTCGTGCATAGTGTCAGCAGCATACACCCCATGGTCTCTGTGTCCCCCAATAAGGCGAACGAGAAAAGAAAACTTAAAAATATGAAAAAAAAAGGATAAAAATATACAAAAAAGTGAACAAATTAACATGTGATATTGCCTTGCCCAAAAGAGTCTGACCTATCAAAATATTTAACCTCATCGGTAAACACACTAAACAGAAAAAAAATTGAAAGAAATTATGTTATTTCAGTTGCCGCAACTCCATTAAAAAAATACAACAAGAAGCAATTAAACATTATATCTCCTCAAACATGGCAGCAATATCAACATCCGTTTTCCACACCTTAAACTCAAGTAATCACACAGCCCTATCAATCAAGAAATGAAAACGCTACAGGTGTCAGAAAACAGCAACAAAAATTATGAGAATGGGGGTAGAAGAATGACGGTCTGGGCCGAGCACTGCAGCTCAATTCATGTGGATGGGGCTCATGGCAGCGCAGTGCTCCCCTATAGCCGTCATTACCTACTACTCCACATTGCCATCTGGTGGACAGACACAGCAAACATAGTCACCAACAAATAGAAGGTTTACAGCAGATTTGGACTAAAACTTTTGCATCCATCTTTATTTCCACAGCTTTACACTCCAGGTACAACCCCAAGGGACAGCGTTCTGTCTACAACATGTAGGATCCTGTAATTAGTAGTGGATTGTACTTGGAATGTAAAATAAAGCTGTGGAAATAATGATGGATTATAAGGATTTAATCCGAAAGGGCTGGAAATTTGTTTTGGTCCCTATTCAAGTCCCGTTGGAAAGCTGTCAGGCTGAGTGAGCAGATCAGCTATGCCTGTTCAGAACGCTGCTCCTCACCCAGACATCACTGGAGACGTGTGGATAAGACAGGTAGGAGCCTGAAATATGTGACAGGGGGTCTTTTTGGACACCTTTCTCTGAGAACCCCTTACAGGAGGGAGGCAGGGGCGGTGACACTATATAGGGAAAAAGGTGTGCAAATTAACTCCCTTGCAGAATGAAAGAAACTGTCCACAATCACCACGTAGGAGAGGGAGTTTCCAGGTATGGGGTGTGTGCCACTCATCAGTGTGAGGCAGAGTCTGGATGGCTGGGTGCATAATCTGGCTGGTTACGACTAGAGTTAAGCAAATTTGTTTGGGTTCCCTCTTTTTTGACAAGCTATAGTGCTTACTGAATAAGCTGCAGAGGGAACCTGGCTTTCTGGATCGCGCCGGCTGATCAGCTGATAGGCGCCGCAGCTGCATGTGTGGCGGCTTTGTCACAGTCACAGCACATGCATGGAGAGCCCACAAAACAGGAGGAGCAGGAAGGGCAGACGAGGAGCAGGAAGGGCAGACGAGGAGCAGGAAGGGCAGACGAGGAGCAGGAAGGGCAGACGAGGAGCAGGAAGGGCAGACGAGGAGCAGGAAGGACAGACGAGGAGCAGGAAGGACAGACGAGGAGCAGGAAGGACAGACGAGGAGCAGGAAGGGCAGTGGAGGAGCAGGAAAGGCAGACGAGGAGCAGGAAGGGCAGACGAGGAGCAGGAAGGGCAGACGAGGAGCAGGAAGGGCAGACGAGGAGCAGGAAGGGCAGACGAGGAGCAGGAAGGGCAGACGAGGAGCAGGAAGGGCAGACGAGGAGCAGGAAGGGCAGACGAGGAGCAGGAAGGGCAGACGAGGAGCAGGAAGGGCAGACGAGGAGCAGGAAGGGCAGACGAGGAGCAGGAAGGGCAGACGAGGAGCAGGAAGGGCAGACGAGGGGCAGGAAGGGCAGACGAGGGGCAGGAAGGGCAGACGAGGAGCAGGAAGGGCAGACGAGGAGCAGGAAGGGCAGACGAGGAGCAGGAAGGGCAGACGAGGAGCAGGAAGGGCAGACGAGGAGCAGGAAGGGCAGACGAGGAGCAGGAAGGGCAGACGAGGAGCAGGAAGGGCAGACGAGGAGCAGGAAGGACAGACGAGGAGCAGGAAGGACAGACGAGGAGCAGGAAGGGCAGTGGAGGAGCAGGAAGGGCAGTGGAGGAGCAGGAAGGGCAGTGGAGGAGCAGGAAGGGCAGTGGAGGAGCAGGAAGGGCAGTGGAGGAGCAGGAAGGGCAGTGGAGGAGCAGGAAGGGCAGTGGAGGAGCAGGAAGGGCAGTGGAGGAGCAGGAAGGGCAGTGGAGGAGCAGGAAGGGCAGTGGAGGAGCAGGAAGGGCAGTGGAGGAGCAGGAAGGGCAGTGGAGGAGCAGGAAGGGCAGACAAGCAGGAAAGGGCAGACGAGGAGCAGGAAGGGCAGACGAGGAGCAGGAAGGGCAGTGGAGGAGCAGGAAGGGCAGTGGAGGAGCAGGAAGGGCAGTGGAGGAGCAGGAAGGGCAGACAAGCAGGAAGGGCAGATGAGGAGCAGGAAGGGCAGAGGGCAGAGGAGGAGCAGGAAGGGCAGAGGGCAGAGGAGGAGCAGGAAGGGCAGAGGAGGAGCAGGAAGGACAGAGGGCAGAGGAGGAGCAGAAGGAGGGGACAGAGATAAATGCTTATATATACCAGGACTCCTTTGCCCTCTTCAGGATTGGGGTATTTCACTGTAGGGAATTCCGGATCCGGGTCCTTTTGCTCAGAGACGGCGAGTGGGGGGCTGAAGCTGAAAGCCTGGAACGCAGACTGGACAAACTGGTGGCCTACGCCATGGACAGACGTGTGCACGAACTTCAGCGGGGATATTTGGTTTATGTCTCTGAAACAAAGAGGTGTGATCAGGACAAGAAATATGGCACAGAAAATACACATTTATACAGACCCTCATTAGTCCTGGGAACAGTAACTCCCAAGGACTTTAAAGGATTATTCCCATGTACTTTGTAATAACGGTGGCTATATACATTATGTATCAGTGGCATCAGACCAACATCTACGTAGACGTAAGCTTCCCGACCCCCTCTGCGGACAGATGTCGGGTGTGAGGATGATTCCAGCAGATGGATTGTAATGTGCAAGATTCTGTTCTTAAAGGAAATTCTTCCCTTCAACTATTGTTGGTATTAAAAATGACAGCTGGTCCCCAGCATCCCCATGTCCAGCACTGCGTGTCTGCCGCTGCTCCGGTGATTGTGAGCTTGTACAGTCCTCCGCTTAGCCCAATGATGGGCTACACCATATTTACCATGATACCATCAGCCTGCAAACAATCACCGAAGCAGCGGTGCAGAACCCCAGCTGGAGCCAGACTTTATTATTTATAACACAACCATGATTAATAGGTAATAAGAAAAAAGTTAAGGGAAAAACCCATTTAATCCCCTTAGTGATGGAGCCAATTTGCAGCTTAATGACAAGGCCAATTTTTACAATTCTGACCATTGTCACTTTATGAGGTTATGACTCTGGAATGCTTTAACGCAGGGGTCCCCAACCGCCGGTCCGCGGCCCAGCACCGGGCCGCTGCAGTGCCCTTGCCGGTCCGCGGACACAAGGGGAGCCAGGGGCAGTCAGTGGCGCAGCGGGGGCTGGGGCGGCGCGCAGCAGTTCTTAGCGGCCGCCAGGGAGTGATCCAAGCAGCTCCGCTGCCTGCAAGAGGGAATAGCAGGAGCGGAGCTGCAAGGACCCGTCCACTGCGTCCAGCTTCCTGCCCGCCGCCCGCGCTTCCTGTCTCTGACTGACACAGAGAGGAGAGCGCGGCTGCTGCTGTGTCAGAGCGAGGAAGCGCGGGCGGCGGGCAGGTGAGAGGAGAGAGGTGGTGTCTGTGTGTGTATGTATAATGTGTGTGTGTATGTATGTCTGTGTGTGTGTGTGTGTGTGTGTGTGTGTGTGTGTGTGTGTGTGCGCGTTGGTCTGTGTTTGTGTAGCCTGGCCCTGGAGGAGATGGGGACATGAGGAGAAGGCCATGAGGGGAGTGATGGAGAGACGGCAGTGATGGGGAGACAGCAGTGATGGGGTGAAGGCAATGATGAAGAGATGGCAGTGATGGGGTGAAGGCAATGATGGTGAGAGGGGAGTGATGGGGAGAAGGCAATGATGGGGAGAAGGCAGTGATGGATTGAAGGCAATGATGGGGAGACAGCAGTGATGGGGTGAAGGCAATGATGGGGAGAAGGCAGTGATGGGGAGAAGGCAGTGATGGGGAGAAGGCAATGATGGGGAGAGGGGAGTGATGGGGAGAAGGCAATGATGGGGAGAGGGGAGTGATGGGGTGAAGGCAATGATGGGGAGAAGGGAGTGATGGGGTGAAGGCAATGATGGGGAGAAGGCAGTGATGGGGAAAAGGCAGTGATGGGGTGAAGGCAATGATGGGGAGACAGCAGTGATGGGGTGAAGGCAATGATGGGGAGAAGGGAGTGATGGGGTGAAGGCAATGATGGGGAGAAGGGAGTGATGGGGTGAAGGCAATGATGGGGAGAAGGGAGTGATGGGGTGAAGGCAATGATGGGGAGACAGCAGTGATGGGGTGAAGGCAATGATGGGGAGAGGGGAGTGATGGGGTGAAGGCAATGATGGGGAGAAGGGAGTGATGGGGTGAAGGCAATGATGGGGAGAGGGGAGTGATGGGGTGAAGGCAATGATGGGGAGAAGGGAGTGATGGGGTGAAGGCAATGATGGGGAGAGGGGAGTGATGGGGTGAAGGCAATGATGGGGAGAGGGGAGTGATGGGGTGAAGGCAATGATGGGGAGACAGCAGTGATGGGGTGAAGGCAATGATGGGGAGAGGGGAGTGATGGGGTGAAGGCAATGATGGGGAGAAGGGAGTGATGGGGTGAAGGCAATGATGGGGAGAAGGGAGTGATGGGGTGAAGGCAATGATGGGGAGAAGGGGGTGATGGAGCACTTATTCAAAACCTATGGTGAGTTGAGTCACATTATAAATGTTATTTAATTATAAGTATGCACTGCTACACTACAACCGTGTCCATAGCCCCGCCCCCTTATGACCAAAGCCCCACCCCTGCCACACCTCCATCCCCGCCCTGCCGGGCCATGGAAGAATGGTCTTGCTTGAAACCGGTCCCTGGTGCAAAAAAGGTTGGGGACCACTGCTTTAACGGATCCCTCTGATTCTGAGGTTTTGTTTTTCGTGATATATTTTTCTTCATGTTAGTGGTAAAATGTCTTCTATATGACTTGTGTTTATTTATGAAAAAAACGGGAATATGGCGAAAATTTTGAAACTTTAGCAATTTTTAAATTTTAAAATGTTATGCCCTTAAAGCAGAGAGATCTGTCACACAAATTTCTTATTAAATAACATTTCCCACATGTCTACTTTACATCAGCACAATTTTGGAAACAAAATTTTTTTGTTAGGAAGTTATAAGGGTTAAAAGTTGACCAGCGATTTCTCATTTTTACAACAAAATTTACAAAACCATTTTTTTTTTTTTTTTTTAGGGACCACATCATATTTAAAGTCATTTTGAGGGGTCAATATGGCAGAAAATACCCAAAAATGACACCATTCTAAAAACTGGACCCCTCAAGGTACTCAAAACCACATATAAGAAGTTTATTAACCCTTTACGTGCTTCACAGGAACTGAAGCAATATGGAAAAAATTTACATTCAACTTTTTTTTGCAAAAAATTTATTTCAGAACCAATTTTTTTTTATTTTCACAAGTGCTAAAAGAGAAGATGAACCACAAAATTTGTTGTGCAGTTTCTCCTGAATACGCAGATACCCCATATGTGGGGGTAGATCACTTTTTTGGCGCACGGCAGAGCTCACAAGGGAAGGAGCGCCGTTTGATTTTTGATTTTTTCAAAGCAGAATTGGCAGGAATTGAGATCGGACGCCATGTTGCGTTTGGAGAGCCCCTGATGTGTCTGAACAGTGGAAACCCCCAACAAGTGACCCCATTTGGAAACTAGACCCCTTAAGGAACTTATCTAGATGTGTTGTGAGAACTTTGAACCTCCAAGTGCTTCACAGAAGTTTATAATGTAGAGCCGTGAAAATAAAAAAATCATTTTTTTTTTCACAAAAACAATCTTTTCGCCCCAAATTTTTATTTTCCCAAGGGTAACAGGAGAAATTAGACCCCAAAGTTGTTGTGCAAAATTGTCCTGAGTACGCCCATACCCCATATGTGGGGGTAAACCACTGTTTGGGCGCATGTCAGGGCTCGGAAGGGAGGGAGCACCATTTGACTTTTTGAACGCAAAATTGGCTGGAATCAATGGTGGCACCATGTCGCGTTTAGAGACCCCCTGATGTGCCTAAATAGTGGAAACCCATCAATTCTAGCTCCAACCCAACACACCCCTAACCTTAATTCCAACCCTAACTCTAATTCCATCCCTAACCCCAATTCCATCCCTAACCCCAATTCCATCCCTAACCCCAATTCCATCCCTAACCCCAATTCCATCCCTAACCCCAATTCCAACCCTAACCCCAATTCCAACCCTAACCCCAATTCCAACCCTAACCCCAATTCCAACCCTAACCCCAATTCCAACCCTAATGGAAAAATTAAAATTAATATATTTTCTTTATTTCATTATATTTCCCTAACTAAGGGGGTGATAAAGGGGGGGGGGGTGTTATTTACGATTTTTTTTTATTTTGATCATGTGATAGGGTTTATCACAGTGATCAAAATGTACATTGAATGAATGAATGAATGGAATCTTCCCGGACGAAGATGGCGGCACTCACCGGAGGATGCAAGAGGGCCCGAGGACCACCGGGAGGTACCGGGGGATCAGGGACCCTATTTCTCTCTCCTCTGATGTGCGATCACATCAGAGGAGAGAGAAAGTTAATGTAAAATCGCAGGTTTTTTTTTTGCGGACGCCGTTATACAATTAATAACGGCGATCGCAAAAGCAGGGTCGGTAAAAACCTACCCGAATTATGTTCTCTGGGGTCTCGGCTACCCCCAGCAGCCGAGACCCCGGAGAAAATCCGACTCTGGGGGGCGCTATACACTTTTTCCATAGCGCCGTTAATTACCGCGGTTAAAAGGCGTATCGGCGGTCATTAAGGGGTTAAGCTAGAAAAGTCACCGCCAGAATTTCTGGCAGCAGCTTGTGCCCTTCTCCCTTTTGAGTACACATGCATGCTCTGCCATACTGAGCGTCCATGAGTAGGAGGGGTGGAGCCCCTTATTGTCTCTTATTATTAGAGTGTTTCCAGCTGAGCCCCCCTTTACCTGTGGTAGCAATGTGTCTGTATGTCAGAAAAATAATCCTTGTTTATGGAGCAGTAGGGATCTTTAAGGAGGGGGCTGCCATCAATGAGAGCATCGTTCCAGGCTTGAGGCCATGGCTCCAGATTCTCCTCAATGGCAAGAGCGATACCTTTGTCATGCGGAGGAATGATCTGAGCTCCGTTCTCCCAATAAACCTACGGCAGAAATAAAAAATCAGACATAATGATACAGTGTAGCAGGATGTATAGGAGGAGGGCCAGGACCGGACTCGCTTGCTCTGAGTGTATAGCTTTAAATACAAGTCTGAGCTGGTGGGTGAATCCATACTTGGCAACTGCAGAACTAGACGTGATGGGACATTAGGGTCTTTGTCTAGGCAGAGAGGGGGCAACATTTACAGCTACACTGCTCAGTACATAGAGACAGAAGAGCGGGAATCCCTCATTTGTCTGTGCTCTTATACCAGCCAGTCTCCACCCACCAGCTCAGAGACAACTGAAAATCAGAGACAAAGACTGCAGAGCAAAAAACTGGTGACAAATACAGGATCAAGGTCATGTAATGGGCAGATTCCCCAAGTACACAAGGCACTCACCTGAGATTACAATTATGCCTTAAGGTGGCCAGAAAACCGAAGATATTCCTAATCAATAACTCATTGGGCCAACAGCTACTCATCCCAATTCCCCCATAAATATGCACGCCACACTCTGCTGAGCGTGCATATGTCTTACTAGGGAGAAGGTCAAAGAAACAGGCCCAATCCTCCTCAACCCCTGAAATCCACCACTGAGGAAGAGTGAGGACACCCCATAAAATAACATAATGGGCAATGCAATGATAAGAGATATCAAGTGGAAACAGGGAGGGGAGCATACAGTGTCCGGGGTGCGGGGGGACAATCACAGATGGAAGCAGCGTGTAGGAGAATGTACAGAGGCAGCATCAGTGCCCGCACAGGGGAGAGGACATCACACAAGAGCTGTATGGGAGGGTAAAGCAGAGTGGTGCGGCTACACTGAAGCTTGTGCAGGGAATAGCACTGGGAAATCACAAAAATACTACTTTTTTTTTTTTTAATCTCTGTCAAAAAGGGGCCCAAAATGCTAACACACTGGAGACAACATTATGCAGGATGTGAATTTTTGCTCCCGGGTAGAATACGATGGGTAAAATGTAGACAGGAATAAATGATTGTGTCGTTCCTCTGGATATAATGAGCCAGGGGTGTATAGTAACACTGGTCCTACCTTGTATCCATTGTCCTGCTTAGGATTGTGAGAGGCAGTAACCATAATCCCTGCACACAGGTTAAGATGAATCACGGTATACGGCTAGAAAAGGAAAGAAATAGTTACCCGACTATACAGAGAGAAGAGCTTAAAGGGACTCTGTCGGCAGGTTTTTGCTGCCTTATCTGAGAGCAGCACAATGTAGGGAAAGAGACCCCGATTCCAGCGATGTGTCACTTAGATTACTGGGTACAGCCGTTGTGACACAATTAGAATTCCTAGATATGTACATGGTCTATTGACAGTGAGCTGCTAATCAGTGATGGGGGCGTGGTCAGACCGAGTCTCATATTGGCACCAGTCCTGGCAGTGATAATCTCCTGCCAATAAAACGCTGATTGTATTGAAACAACAGCACACGGCCTAATAAGTGACACATTGCTGAAATCAGTGTCTCAGCCCCTACATCATGCTGCCCTCAGATTACATAGCAAAAACCTGACAGATTCCCTTTAAGAAAAGATAATTTCAGCTTTCTTACAGTCAAGTTCTCAGATAAGAGTGCGGTGCTCGTACCTCCATATATCAGATTCTTTCCCACCTTCTACCAGCATTGGTGCTCTCCCTCCATCAATCCTGCTCCCGTCACACCACTGTATACGCTGCCTCTCCCTGACCTAAGAGCACTACACCCTGGTGGTGCAGGGCCCCCTCACCAGTCTGTCACCTGCTGGTTTTATCGGTTCCTTATATAATGTAAAGTCTCTTCCTGTACAGCGGTGCCTACACGACGTGCCCATGGTCATGTCTGCCATTCCCAGTATCGCCAGGCTGCAGAGAAGAGCGCCACTGCGTACGGAGAACAGAAAGCGACACAGGACTTAAAGGGAACCTGTCACCAGATTTGTCCTGCATCAACTAAAACAGAGTTGATGCCTTGAGCTTCTGAGCTCATTGATTGGCTGAATATGTGACGTCAGCGCTGCAGACAATAACAAACACTGGGAGCAGTGGCAGAGACTCGGCGCTGGACCCAAGGAGGGTGAGTAAAGCTTCGGGGCTTTTTTTTTTTTTTAAACAAACAGTCTACAGCCAGGGAACAGGGGTTTTCCGAAACCAGAAAACCCCTTTAACAGATATTAGTGGGAGGCCCAAAGTTCAGATCCCCACCGCTCAGTGATGACAACCTAGTCAAAAGACATCACTATACAGGATGTGAACGTGCCTTTAAAGGAACTTACCACGAAGGGTGTTGGCGTGATACCGGAGAAGAGGTAGACGGGGATGCCCTGACTGACGAAGGTTGTGGCAGCGAGTCTCGCAAACCTGGAGACAAAGTAGATTAAAATGTTAAACGACACAAATCAAAATCACAGACTCTGATTCATCAAAGCTTTCCCAAATCCAAAGAAATGGGCTGTATCATATGTTGGCGTAAGTGCAATGTGTAGGTGCACGTTCACACTGACCTCCGATGGAAACAGAATGAGCACATTCCCCGCAATAAGTGAATAAATCGCAACAGTACACGTAAGGCTGCGTTCACACACTGCGTTCTTGCTGCGTTTTTTTTTTTTGCAAATTTTAAGCTGCGTTTTACAGAACCAGCAAAAGCATTTCAGAAATCTCATGCACACTGGTTTTTTTCTCCTGACCGAGTTGGAAAACTGCTGCCTGTCACTTTCAGCGTTTTTTCACTCGTAGAAATCAATAAGTGAGGGCAAAAAAACGCAGCAAAAAACGCAGGAATCAGGCTTTGCTGCATGTCTGGTGCAAAAACAAACGGAAGTTGCATCATGGTTTTTTTTTTTGGGGGGGGGGGCGCTAAACTTTATCAGCATGCACAAGAGACAATAAAATGCAGCAAACACGCAATAAAAATGCAAAAATATATTCCTTTTGTAAGCCGGTTCTTTACTGGCAGGAGAGCAGGATTCTGTCAATTATTTAATCCATATGTCAAATGACTTTAAAAAACAAAACGCCAGAATAGTTTTTTTTGGTCACCTCGCCATAGACTTAAATGAAAAGTGGTCAAAATATTGTACGCACCTGTAAAATAACATCAAATCGATCAACAACAAAAAAAAAACGAGAACAGAAAAGTGAACTCCGTATAAAGAAAACCCAAAACACAACAGCAAAAATGTGGTTCTTCGCATACACACTTAGAGTTTTCTTCCTCCTTGTGTTTTTCGGTATCTTATATGTAAAAGTGAATGGCGACATTCAGATCTACAACTCCTAGCGCTACATTCACTACAAAAGAAAAAAGTTATAGCTTTTTGAAAAAAAGGGAGGAAAAAGCAAAAGTGCAAAAACGAGAATTGGCTCCAATGGGCCGGAGTTAGACTATGTGACTAAAGGCCCCGTCACACTAAGCGACTTACCAGCGATCCCGACACCGATATCAAGGTGTCAGGATGGCTAGTAAGTCGCTATGTGATCGCTGGTGAGCTGTCACACAGACAGCTTCACCAGCGATTAGCACAGCGATGCCGAGCGCCCGGCATCGCTGGCCATCCTGTAAAAAATAGAATCAAAATAAAAAATATTGTTATTCTCACCTTCCGACGTCCCGTTCAGCCATCCTGCCTCTCTCCACGCTCCGGTCCCAGTGATCCTTTGCACGAATGAACGCGAGATATCACAGTCTCGCAGGATAACAAAGTCTCGCGGTCATTCGTGCAAAGGATCACTGGGACCGGAGCGTGGAGAGAGGCGGGATGGCTGAACGGGACGTCGGAAGGTGAGAATAACTATATTTTTTATTTTTTTAATTATTTTTTACACCTGATCGCTGGTCTCTCGCCTGTCACACACAGCGATGCGTGCTGGCCAGCGGGAGACCAGCGACCAAAGAAATGTCCAGAGATTTCTTGCAGCGATCAGCGATACCGGCAGGGAGGCCGGTCACTGATCGCTGTCACACATAGCGATCTCGCTGGTGAGATCGCTGTTACGTCACAAAAGTTGTGACTCAGCAGCGATCTCGCTACTGAGATCGCTTAGTGAGATGGGGCCTTAACATTAGGACTACATGGAGGACTGTGCCGGGTTACTGTCTCCTGACCTGCAGTCATTCCACCTTGCGGCACAGGCCCCACGGGGGGCGAGTGCCTCCTCCTGCCGCAAAAAGGCCCCACGGGGACGAGCGGCTGCCTCCTGCCGCAAAAAGGCCCCACAGGGACGAGCGGCTGCCTCCTGCCACAAAAAGGCCCCACGGGGACGAGCGGCTGCCTCCTGCCACAAAAAAGGCCCCACGGGGACGAGCGGCTGCCTCCTGCCGCAAAAAGGCCCCACGGGGACGAGCGGCTGCCTCCTGCCGCAAAAAGGCCCCACGGGGACGAGCGGCTGCCTCCTGCCGCAAAAAGGCCCCACGGGGACGAGCGGCTGCCTCCTGCCGCAAAAAAGGCCCCACGGGGACGAGCGTCTGCCTCCTGCCGCAAAAAAGGCCCCACGGGGACGAGCGTCTGCCTCCTGCCGCAAAAAGGCCCCACGGGGATGAGCGTCTGCCTCCTGCCGCAAAAAGACCCCACGGGGACGAGCGTCTGCCTCCTGCCGCAAAAAGGCCCCACGGGGACGAGCGGCTGCCTCCTGCCGCAAAAAGGCCCCACGGGGACGAGCGGCTGCCTCCTGCCACAAAAAGGCCCCACGGGGACGAGCGGCTGCCTCCTGCCACAAAAAGGCCCCACGGGGACGAGCGTCTGCCTCCTGCCACAAAAAGGCCCCACGGGGACGAGCGTCTGCCTCCTGCCGCAAAAAGGCCCCACGGGGACGAGCGTCTGCCTCCTGCCGCAAAAAGGCCCCACGGGGACGAGCGTCTGCCTCCTGCCGCAAAAAGGCCCCACGGGGACGAGCGTCTGCCTCCTGCCGCAAAAAGGCCCCACGGGGACGAGCGTCTGCCTCCTGCTGCAAAAAGGCCCCACGGGGACGAGCGTCTGCCTCCTGCCGCAAAAAGGCCCCACGGGGATGAGCGTCTGCCTCCTGCCACAAAAAGGCCCCACGGGGACGAGCGGCTGCCTCCTGCCACAAAAAGGCCCCACGGGGACGAGCGGCTGCCTCCTGCCACAAAAAGGCCCCACGGGGACGAGCGGCTGCCTCCTGCGGCACTATCTGACCTGTGGTTCTGGTAATGTACACGATGACCAATGTGACATGCCTCTTACTGCTGCCTCCACTTGCTGGGTGAGCGCGGGCATCATAGCCAATCACTACTCCTCTGTCTTTCAGGTCACTGATGTTCTTCTCCAGGTATCTGCAGAAACCCTAAGGAAAAAGATAAAAAACTACTTTATTAGATCTCAAACAGCGCCTTCACCAGAAGTGTTGGAGGTTATTGTCATGTTGGAGTTTCTTCTAATGGCCTGAACCCTTTTTTATCCCATGAAATGATGATGGAGGAGCGGTGTACAGCCAGGACGTACATATGTGGGAAACTGAGCCCCGATCCCAGAGAAAGCGGCAGGCCGTGTCTCTAGTACCCCCTACAGGAGGTAGATGAATTAGAAGACTGAGGAAAATCAGCTAAATCAGGGCCTTCTCCAAAAGAAAAAGACCTATCCGGAAACAGCAGCTTCATGGCTACTTCAGTGAAGAGCTCCAAACAACTGCTTATTAACCTGCTCACCGCCGTGAGAATACAGATCGTCGGCTGTAACCGCTCCACCGACTGACACTCATTCTGTATTGGGTCCGGCTGTCAGTCAGGGCCGGAGGCGCAGCTACAGCCACCACAGTGTATATTCAGAGCGGTGACTGACCCCGCACCGACATGGCACCGTGACTGAAACCTGAACGCTGCCAGGAAGAATACTGATTGTTTTCTCCCTGCAGTGCTAGCGCCGGGCAGGTTAGAAATGATAACATGCAGATTAACCCCCATATTTACAGAGCCATGGTGTTTTTTTTTCTGATGACCGATTCCCTTTAAAGCAGTGTTTCTCAACTCCAGTCCTCAAGACCCACACACACAGGTCAAGTTTTCAGGATTTCCTTAGCATTGCACAGGTGATTTCAACACCTGCTCAAGCATTAATTCCATCACCTGTGCAATACTAAGGAAATCCTGAAAACATGACCTGTGTGTGGGTCTTGAGGACTGGAGTTGAGAAACACTGCTTTAAAGGGTGTCTGCCTCTAGGTGGCACTAGAGAGCTAGGTTTCTTTTTCTTGGCTAATTTGCATACCTTTTTCCCAGAAGGCACTGCCCGGACGATAAGTCTCCCTGACCCCGCTGGAGCTCACCAGGAGAAACTTTAGACCTACGGACACAATACACCTTCCTTCCTCGGCAGGATGCACTTTTGACCTATTCTCTAGCTTACTTAAGGGCTTAAGCTTAGTATATTTAATAAATTACTGTTTAGAAGTCGTAGATATCAGACGATTCACAAAGCTGAAGTTCAGTTTTCTTTCAGATGGTCAGTGAGCAAAAACAGAAACACGACTAGCACGGAACAGCAGAGAGCTCTGCTCCATCCAAACACCAGACACTAGATCCTGGGGAGAAATGCAAAGAGCCGGGCGGCCTGGACATTATTGTGTATCTATGGCAGAAGAAAGCGGGGAGCGCAATCCTCCACACGTGGCAAGCAGGGCACAAGCAGGGCGCATGCAATCCCCCACACGTGGTGAGCGGGGAGGGTGCAATCCCCCACCTGTGGCGAGCAGGGAGATCACCCCTTACACGTGGCGAGCAGGGCGCAATCCCCCACCTGTGGCGAGCAGGGAGATCACCCCTTACATGTGACGAGAAGGGAGATCACCCCTTACATGTGGCGAGCAGGGCGCAATCCCCCACCTGTGGCGAGCAGGGAGATCACCCCTTACATGTGGCGAGCAGGGAGATCACCCCTTACATGTGGCGAGCAGGGAGATCACCCCTTACATGTGGCGAGCAGGGCGCAATCCCCCACCTGTGGCGAGCAGGGAGATCACCCCTTACATGTGGCGAGCAGGGCGCAATCCCCCACCTGTGGCGAGCAGGGAGATCACCCCTTACATGTGGCGAGCAGGGAGATCACCCGTTACATGTGGCGAGCAGGGAGATCACCCCTTACATGTGGCGAGCAGGGAGATCACCCCTTACATGTGGCGAGCAGGGAGATCACCCCTTACATGTGGCGAGCAGGGAGATCACCCCTTACATGTGGCGAGCAGGGAGATCACCCCTTACATGTGGCGAGCAGGGAGATCACCCCTTACATGTGGCGAGCAGGGAGATCACCCCTTACATGTGGCGAGCAGGTAGATCACCCCTTACATGTGGCGAGCAGGGCGCAATGCCCCACCTGTGGCGAGCAGGGAGATCACCCCTTACACGTGGCGAGCAGGGCGCAATCCCCCACCTGTGGCGAGCAGGGAGATCACCCCTTACATGTGGCGAGCAGGGAGATCACCCCTTACCTGTGGCGAGCAGGGAGATCACCCCTTACATGTGGCGAGCAGGGAGAACACCCCTTACACGTGGCGAGCAGGGCGCAATCCCCCACCTGTGGTGAGCAAGGAGAACACCCCTTACACGTGGCGAGCAGGGCGCGCACCATCCCCCCCCACACATACACACACGTAGTGAGCACAGTCTTAGCTGTAATATACAAGGGTTTCAGGTCATTACTGCCCAAGGCTGAGCTCGCACGCCGTCGCGCTGTCCTAATACTATTACCACGTCTGCTGTCCTCAGTTACAGGAACCAGTAAGCCACTTCCCAGCGTTACCTCACACTCATTTCCTCACACTCATTTCCTGCCAATTAGGAAACTCATCTGATATAACCAATGCTGACTAGAACTAGATCCTGGCACTTAGGATCAGAGACGTCCGGCCCGGGGGATGGCACAGTAAGGAGGGTGGTATCGTCATGGGGCTCATCTCAGACCCCCTCATCAGGACATAGCACCCTACTAACCCTCTGTGACACCCCTGTATTTTAGGGAAGGCTCAATCATCAGTGTCAATCCTACAAGAGGTGCCCTATTACACCAGGTGGCTGCCAGCTCAGGAGGCCATATTAGTGACCGGTCACCATGTTATGCTGAGCAGCACACACGTACGGTGGAGACATGGTAAAAACAATCCAACAAAGTCAATACCTGAGTGGTCTGGATAATGGTCAGGTCGTTCATGTGGGATATGCCAGGCCCCATGGCCGCTCGTAGCCCCGCTGTACCGAACTCCATTCTGGAGCCAAAACATTTCTCCAGCTCCTCTTTGTTCCCGTCAGTCAGCAGCTTCTTCACCTGCTCACATGTCTTGGGATTCTGCAAAATAAGAAGCAAAACTTATTGATTTACCAAAAAGTACAAACAGATGGATGAAGTCACAACAGAAGGAAGCGGCTTCGCTCAGAGGCGGCATCGCCGTGATATTCCGGGGCAACGATCAGCGCGTGATGATGGGAATTTGAGGGGACATCCCGGCACCTCAGCACAGAGCAGGTGCATTACTATACTCACTGGTCGCCATCATCTCCAGTTTCCGGCATGGCTCCTCAAATCACTCACGTCATGTCACCTCACATCATCAGGGCTTGTGTGTGAACTGGAGGTTACTGATACAATGTGTGACTGTGGAGTGTCACATCAAGACGTATTGCAAAATTGATGTCCAGATGACATAAACCCCGGTGTGATCCAGAATCGCAATCACGTGAGAAGAGGACCGGAACCGCGCTGGAAACTGGAGAAGACGGCGATCACACAGTACTTTACTGAACCTGCCTGCACACATGTAGAAAGGTTCAGGGAATAAATCTGCTGTCAGGAGATCGATATAATGGCAGGACACGACGCCGTCACTTTCTGGCACGGTCACAGACATTATACAGACGTGCTGGTACTACTTGTGCACCACCAACACTTCTGTCCTAACTGCCAGGGAGAGAAAGACAGTGACCCGGATCCCTCACAGCACTGATATGACAGCTTCTCCGCACAGAAACGGAGCCAAAATCCTGAGCATGTGAACAGGACCTTACCGGCTATGCAGCTAGAAGTACTGAGGCTCTGTAGAACCCCGGAGCTGTGGCGAGGCTCCCGTGCACTTCTATGGGCCCTCATGTTATTATTTCTACACCGTGAGGTCAAATCATCTGTTTGTTCCAGAAAGTTGGGGTAAAACGGCTTGAAATGTCACCACTTTTTCATCCTAATAGGTGTAAACTAAGACAGAGACGTCCTCCAGCCCATGCCTCCATGAATCTGGCACATCTTACCCCAGATCAAGACTGACATATAACATGACCGTCTTATGGAATCGGCTCTAAGCGCCAATCTAAAGAATAAATGGTGACTGGTATTCTCCCCAAAAATAGAATATGGTATAAAATGTGCATGCAGTGAGCGCTATATGGCTGCAGAGTGCCTGCCACTTCCCTCTGATATCTTAGAGGGCTGGCAGCTGTTTTGGAATCTACTTCTTCCAAAAACAGCACCACTCCTGTTCACAGGTTGTGCTTGGTATTGCAGCTTATCCCAAATCAAGGAAACACAGCGGAGATGTAATACCAGTCACATCCCCTGTACAAGAGTGGCGCTGTTTCGGAATGAAAAAAAAGTGTCACATTTTCTAATATATTTTCTAAAGCAGACCCCCCCCTCAAATGTCTGACAACAGACACTGGCCCCAGTCAGTGGCCACACAACAGCCACAGAACATTGTGTATGTGGGGAATACATCGTAACCGTTCTCTCGGTGTGTCCTGTGCTGACACCGTCTCCGGCCATCGCCATTAATAGTTGAAGGGCAAGAAACAAGCCGAGCTCCTCTCAGATGATTTATCACCACATGAAAGCTCAGCTCTTCTTTAATGGGGTTTTGAGGTTATAAATGAGCACAAAGGAGACGAGTAAGGGCATGTGCACACGGTGCGGATTCTGCTGCGGATCTGCAAGCATTGTACAGTACAATGTTAATGAATGGAATTTAAAAACCGCAGTGTACATGCTGCGGATTTTTCCACGCGGATTTGCTGCGGTTTTAAATCCGCAGCATGTCAATTCTTTCTGCAGATTCCAGAGCGGGTTGACACCTGTTCCATTGTCCAGGTGTCAATCCGCAGGGGCAAACCGCAGGCAAATCCGCAGGTCATTTTACCTGCGGATTTACCTGCAAATCTGCGCGGAAAAATCCGCAGCACAATCTGCACTGTGTGCACTCACCCTAGCTACAAACTGTAACAGAAAGAGCTCACTGATGAATTCTCAGTTACCTCAATATGCAGCCAGCAGTAGAATATACAGCACAGTACAAAATTATTAATAAAACCCTATTGCAAATATTATTTTTAGTCTCAAAGAAAAGTATTTAAGTAAGAAAAAAAAAAACGTCTGCAGATCACACCTGAGGAGGGCGTAGATGCTGTCCCCAAGGAATCGTCTGCAGATCAGATCTGGGGGGGGCGGTGTAGATGTCGTCCCCAAGGAATCGTCTGCAGGTCAGATCAGAGGGGGGTGTAGATGCCTTCCCCAAGGAATCGTCTGCAGATCCCATCTGAGGAGGGCGTAGATGTCGTCCCCAGAGAATCGTCTGCAGATCCCATCTGAGGAGGGCGTAGATACCGTCCCCAGGGAATCGTCTGCAGATCAGATCTGAGGGGGGTGTAGATGCCGTCCCCAGGGAATCGTCTGCAGATCCCATCTGAGGAGGGCGTTGATGCCGTCCCCAAGGAATCGTCTGCAGATCAGAGCTGAGGGGGGGTGAAGATGCCTTCCCCAAGGAATCGTCTGCAGATCCCATCTGAGGAGGGCGTAGATGCCGTCCCCAGGGAATCGTCTGCAGATCAGATCTGAGGGGGGTGTAGATGCCTTCCCCAAGGAATCGTCTGCAGATTCCATCTGAGGGGGGGGGCGTAGATGCCGTCCCCAGGGAATCGTCTGCAGATCAGATCTGAGAGGGGTGTAGATGCCTTCCCCAAGGAATCGCCTGCAGATCCCATCTGAGGAGGGCGTAGATGCCGTCCCCAGGGAATCGTCTGCAGATCAGATCTGAGGGGGGTGTAGATGCCTTCCCCAAGGAATCGTCTGCAGATCCCATCTCAGGAGGGCGTAGATGCCTTCCCCAAGGAATCGTCTGCAGATCCCATCTGAGGAGGGCGTAGATGCCTTCCCCAAGGAATCGTCTGCAGATCCCATCTGAGGAGGGCGTAGATGCCTTCCCCAAGGAATCATCTGCAGATCCCATCTGAGGAGGGCGTAGATGCCTTCCCCAAGGAATCGTCTGCAGATCCCATCTGAGGAGGGCGTAGATGCCTTTCCCAAGGAATCGTCTGCAGATCCCATCTGAGGAGGGCATAGATGCCTTCCCCAAGGAATCGTCTGCAGATCCCATCTGAGGAGGGCGTAGATGCCGTCCCCAAGGAATCGTCTGCAGATCCCATCTGAGGAGGGCGTAGATGCCGTCCCCAAGGAATCGTCTGCAGATCCCATCTGAGGAGGGCGTAGATGCCGTCCCCAGGGAATTGTCTGCATATCAGATCTGAGGGGGGTGTAGATGCCTTCCCCAAGGAATCGTCTGCAGATGCCATCTGAGGAGGGCGTAGATGCCGTCCCCAGGGAATTGTCTGCAGATCAGATCTGAGGGGGGTGTAGATGCCGTCCCCTGGGAATTCGCTGCAGATCCCATCTGAGGAGGGCGTAGATGCCATCCCCAAGGAATCGTCTGCAGATCAGATCTGAGGGAGGGGTGTAGATGCAGTCCCCAGGGAATCGTCTGCAGATCCCATCTGAGAAGGGTGTAGATGCTGTCCCCAGGGAATCGTCTGCAGATCAGATCTGAGGGGGGTGTAGATGCTTTCCCCAAGGAAGCGTCTGCAGATCCCATCTGAGGGTGTAGATGCCGTCCCCAGGGAATCGTTTGCAGATCAGATCTGAGGGGGGTGTAAATGCCTTCCTCAAGGAATCGTCTGCAGATCCCATCTGAGGGGGGCGTAGATGCCGTCCCCAAAGAATCGTCTGCAGAACCCATCTGAGGAGGGCGTAGATGCCGTCCCCAGGGAATCGTCTGCAGATCAGAGGGGGGTGTAGATGCCTTCCCCAAGGAATCGTCTGCAGATCCCATCTGAGGAGGGCGTAGATGCCGTCCCAAGGGAATCGTCTGCAGATCAGAGGGGGGTGTAGTCGCCTTCCCCAAGGAATCGTCTGCAGATCCCATCTGAGGAGGGCGTAGATGCCGTCCCCAGGGAATCGTCTGCAGATCAGATCTGAGGGGGGAGTAGATGCCTTCCCCAAGGAATCGTCTGCAGATCCCATCTGAGGAGAGCGTAGATGCCTTCCCCAAGGAATCGTCTGCAGATCCCATCTGAGGAGGGTGTAGATGCTTTCCCCAAGGAATCGTCTGCAGATCCCATCTGAGGGGGGTGTAGATGCCGTCCCCAGGGAATCGTCTGCAGATCCCATCTGAGGGGGGTGTAGATGCCGTCCCCAGGGAATCGTCTGCAGATCAGATCTGAGGGAGGGGTAGATGCTTTCCCCAAGGAATCGTCTGAAGATCCCATCTGAGGAGGGCGTAGATGCCGTCGCCAGGGAATCATCTGCAGATCAGATCTGAGGGGGGGGTAGATGCTTTCCCCAAGGAATCGTCAGCAGATCCCATCTGAGGAGGGCGTAGATGCTTTCCCCAAGAAATCGTCTGCAGATCCCATCTGACAGGGGGGGGGGTAGATGCTTACCCCAAGGAATCGTCTGCAGATCAAATCTGGGGGGGAGTGTAGATGCCGTCCCCAATCGTCTGCAGATCAGATCTGAGGGGGGTGTAGATGCCTTCCCCAAGGAATCGTCTGCAGATCCCATCTGAGGAGGGCGTAGATGCCGTCCCCAGAGAATCGTCTGCAGATCCCATCTGAGGAGGGCGTAGATACCGTCCCCAGGGAATCGTCTGCAGATCAGATCTGAGGGGGGTGTAGATGCCTTCCCCAAGGAATCGTCTGCAGATCCCATCTGAGGGGGGTGTAGATGCCATCCCCAAGGAATCGTCTGCAGATCAGATCTGAGGGGGGTGTAGATGCTTTCCCCAATGAATTGTCTGCAGATCCCATCTGAGGGGGTGTGTAGATGCCGTCCCCAGGGAATCGTCTGCAGATCAGATCTGAGGGCGTAGATGCCGTCCCCAGAGAATCGTCTGCAGATCCCATCTGAGGAGGGCGTAGATGCCGTCCCCAGGGAATCGTCTGCAGATCCGATCTGAGGGCGTAGATGCCGTCCCCAGGGAATCGTCTGCAGATCCGATCTGAGGGCGTAGATGCCGTCCCCAGGGAATCGTCTGCAGATCCGATCTGAGGGCGTAGATGCCGTCCCCAGGGAATCGTCTGCAGATCCGATCTGAGGGCGTAGATGCCGTCCCCAGGGAATCGTCTGCAGATCCGATCTGAGGGCGTAGATGCCGTCCCCAGGGAATCGTCTGCAGATCCGATCTGAGGGCGTAGATGCCGTCCCCAGGGAATCGTCTGCAGATCCGATCTGAGGGCGTAGATGCCGTCCCCAGGGAATCGTCTGCAGATCAGATCTGAGGGCGTAGATGCCGTCCCCAGGGAATCGTCTGCAGATCAGATCTGAGGGCGTAGATGCCGTCCCCAGGGAATCGTCTGCAGATCAGATCTGAGGGCGTAGATGCCGTCCCCAGGGAATCGTCTGCAGATCAGATCTGAGGGCGTAGATGCCGTCCCCAGGGAATCGTCTGCAGATCAGATCTGAGGGCGTAGATGCCGTCCCCAGGGAATCGTCTGCAGATCAGATCTGAGGGCGTAGATGCCGTCCCCAGGGAATCGTCTGCAGATCAGATCTGAGGGCGTAGATGCCGTCCCCAGGGAATCGTCTGCAGATCAGATCTGAGGGCGTAGATGCCGTCCCCAGGGAATCGTCTGCAGGTCAGATCTGAGGGCGTAGATGCCGTCCCCAGGGAATCGTCTGCAGGTCAGATCTGAGGGCGTAGATGCCGTCCCCAGGGAATCGTCTGCAGATCAGATCTGAGGGCGTAGATGCCGTCCCCAGGGAATCGTCTGCAGATCAGATCTGAGGGCGTAGATGCCGTCCCCAGGGAATCGTCTGCAGATCAGATCTGAGGGCGTAGATGCCGTCCCCAGGGAATCGTCTGCAGATCAGATCTGAGGGCGTAGATGCCGTCCCCAGGGAATCGTCTGCAGATCAGATCTGAGGGCGTAGATGCCGTCCCCAGGGAATCGTCTGCAGATCAGATCTGAGGGCGTAGATGCCTTCCCCAGGGAATCGTCTGCAGATCAGATCTGAGGGGGGGGGCGCAGATGCCGTCCCCAGGGAATAGTCTGCAGATCAGATCTGAGGGCGTAGATGCCGTCCCCAGGGAATCGTCTGCAGATCAGATCTGAGGGCGTAGATGCCGTCCCCAGGGAATCGTCTGCAGGTCAGATCTGAGGGGGGGGGCGCAGATGCCGTCCCCAGGGAATCGTCTGCAGATCAGATCTGAGGGCGTAGATGCCGTCCCCAGGGAATCGTCTGCAGATCAGATCTGAGGGCGTAGATGCCGTCCCCAGGGAATCGTCTGCAGATCAGATCTGAGGGCGTAGATGCCGTCCCCAGGGAATCGTCTGCAGATCAGATCTGAGGGCGTAGATGCCGTCCCCAGGGAATCGTCTGCAGATCAGATCTGAGGGCGTAGATGCCGTCCCCAGGGAATCGTCTGCAGATCAGATCTGAGGGGGGGGCGCAGATGCCGTCCCCAGGGAATCGTCTGCAGATCAGATCTGAGGGCGTAGATGCCGTCCCCAGGGAATCGTCTGCAGATCAGATCTGAGGGGGGGGGCGCAGATGCCGTCCCCAGGGAATCGTCTGCAGATCAGATCTGAGGGCGTAGATGCCGTCCCCAGGGAATCGTCTGCAGATCAGATCTGAGGGCGTAGATGCCGTCCCCAGGGAATCGTCTGCAGATCAGATCTGAGGGCGCAGATGCCGTCCCCAGGGAATCGTCTGCAGATCAGATCTGAGGGCGCAGATGCCTTCCCCAGGGAATCGTCTGCAGATCAGATCTGAGGGCGCAGATGCCGTCCCCAGGGAATCGTCTGCAGATCAGATCTGAGGGCGTAGATGCCGTCCCCAGGGAATCGTCTGCAGATCAGATCTGAGGGCGTAGATGCCGTCCCCAGGGAATTGTCTGCAGATCAGATCTGAGGGGGGGGGGCGCAGATGCCGTCCCCAGGGAATCGTCTGCAGAACAGATCTGAGGGCATAGATGCCGTCCCCAGGGAATCGTCTGCAGATCAGATCTGAGGGGGGGGGGGGGCGCAGATGCCGTCCCCAGGGAATCGTCTGCAGATGAGATCTGAGGGCGTAGATGCCGTCCCCAGGGAATCGTCTGCAGATCAGATCTGAGGGCGTAGATGCCGTCCCCAGGGAATCGTCTGCAGATCAGATCTGAGGGCGTAGATGCCGTCCCCAGGGAATCGTCTGCAGATCAGATCTGAGGGCGTAGATGCCGTCCCCAGGGAATCGTCTGCAGATCAGATCTGAGGGCGTAGATGCCGTCCCCAGGGAATCGTCTGCAGATCAGATCTGAGGGGGGGGGGCGCAGATGCCGTCCCCAGGGAATCGTCTGCAGATGAGATCTGAGGGCGTAGATGCCGTCCCCAGGGAATCGTCTGCAGATGAGATCTGAGGGCGTAGATGCCGTCCCCAGGGAATCGTCTGCAGATCAGATCTGAGGGCGTAGATGCCGTCCCCAGGGAATCATCTGCAGATCAGATCTGAGGGCGTAGATGCCGTCCCCAGGGAATCGTCTGCAGATCAGATCTGAGGGCGTAGATGCCGTCCCCAGGGAATCGTCTGCAGATCAGATCTGAGGGGGGGGGGCGCAGATGCCGTCCCCAGGGAATCGTCTGCAGATCAGATCTGAGGGTGTAGATGCCGTCCCCAGGGAATCGTCTGCAGATCAGATCTGAGGGCGTAGATGCCGTCCCCAGGGAATCGTCTGCAGATCAGATCTGAGGGCGTAGATGCCGTCCCCAGGGAATCGTCTGCAGATCAGATCTGAGGGGGGGGCGCAGATGCCTTCCCCAGGGAATCGTCTGCAGATCAGATCTGAGGGCGTAGATGCCGTCCCCAGGGAATCGTCTGCAGATCAGATCTGAGGGCGTAGATGCCGTCCCCAGGGAATCGTCTGCAGATCAGATCTGAGGGCGTAGATGCCGTCCCCAGGGAATCGTCTGCAAATCAGACCTGAGGGCGTAGATGCCGTCCCCAGGGAATCGTCTGCAGATCAGATCTGAGGGGGGGCGCAGATGCCGTTCCCAGGGAATCGTCTGCAGATCAGATCTGAGGGCGTAGATGCCGTCCCCAGGGAATCGTCTGCAGATCAGATCTGAGGGCGTAGATGCCGTCCCCAGGGAATCGTCTGCAGATCAGATCTGAGGGCGTAGATGCCGTCCCCAGGGAATCGTCTGCAGATCAGATCTGAGGGGGGGGCGCAGATGCCTTCCCCAGGGAATCGTCTGCAGATCAGATCTGAAGGCGTAGATGCCGTCCCCAGGGAATCGTCTGCAGATCAGATCTGAGGGCGTAGATGCCGTCCCCAGGGAATCGTCTGCAGATCAGATCTGAGGGCGTAGATGCCGTCCCCAGGGAATCGTCTGCAGATCAGATCTGAGGGGGGGGGCGCAGATGCCGTCCCCAGGGAATCGTCTGCAGATCAGATCTGAGGGCGTAGATGCCGTCCCCAGGGAATCGTCTGCAGATCAGATCTGAGGGCGTAGATGCCGTCCCCAGGGAATCGTCTGCAGATCAGATCTGAGGGCGTAGATGCCATCCCCAGGGAATCGTCTGCAGATCAGATCTGAGGGGGGGGGGCGCAGATGCCGTTCCCAGGGAATCGTCTGCAGATCAGATCTGAGGGCGTAGATGCCGTCCCCAGGGAATCGTCTGCAGATCAGATCTGAGGGCGTAGATGCCGTCCCCAGGGAATCGTCTGCAGATCAGATCTGAGGGCGTAGATGCCGTCCCCAGGGAATCATCTGCAGATCAGAGCTGAGGGGGGGGCGCAGATGCCGTTCCCAGGGAATCGTCTGCAGATCAGATCTGAGGGCGTAGATGCCGTCCCCAGGGAATCGTCTGCAGATCAGATCTGAGGGCGTAGATGCCGTCCCCAGGGAATCGTCTGCAGATCAGATCTGAGGGGGGGGCGCAGATGCCTTCCCCAGGGAATCGTCTGCAGATCAGATCTGAGGGCGTAGATGCCGTCCCCAGGGAATCGTCTGCAGATCAGATCTGAGGGCGTAGATGCCGTCCCCAGGGAATCGTCTGCAGATCAGATCTGAGGGCGTAGATGCCGTCCCCAGGGAATCGTCTGCAGATCAGATCTGAGGGCGTAGATGCCGTCCCCAGGGAATCGTCTGCAAATCAGACCTGAGGGCGTAGATGCCGTCCCCAGGGAATCGTCTGCAAATCAGATCTGAGGGGGGGGGCGCAGATGCCGTTCCCAGGGAATCGTCTGCAGATCAGATCTGAGGGCGTAGATGCCGTCCCCAGGGAATCGTCTGCAGATCAGATCTGAGGGCGTAGATGCCGTCCCCAGGGAATCGTCTGCAGATCAGATCTGAGGGCGTAGATGCCGTCCCCAGGGAATCGTCTGCAGATCAGATCTGAGGGGGGGGCGCAGATGCCTTCCCCAGGGAATCGTCTGCAGATCAGATCTGAAGGCGTAGATGCCGTCCCCAGGGAATCGTCTGCAGATCAGATCTGAGGGCGTAGATGCCGTCCCCAGGGAATCGTCTGCAGATCAGATCTGAGGGCGTAGATGCCGTCCCCAGGGAATCGTCTGCAGATCAGATCTGAGGGGGGGGGCGCAGATGCCGTCCCCAGGGAATCGTCTGCAGATCAGATCTGAGGGCGTAGATGCCGTCCCCAGGGAATCGTCTGCAGATCAGATCTGAGGGCGTAGATGCCATCCCCAGGGAATCGTCTGCAGATCAGATCTGAGGGGGGGGGCGCAGATGCCGTTCCCAGGGAATCGTCTGCAGATCAGATCTGAGGGCGTAGATGCCGTCCCCAGGGAATCGTCTGCAGATCAGATCTGAGGGCGTAGATGCCGTCCCCAGGGAATCGTCTGCAGATCAGATCTGAGGGCGTAGATGCCGTCCCCAGGGAATCGTCTGCAGATCAGATCTGAGGGGGGGGGGCGTAGATGCCGTCCCCAGGGAATCGTCTGCAGATCAGATCTGAGGGCGTAGATGCCGTCCCCAGGGAATCGTCTGCAGATCAGATCTGAGGGCGTAGATGCCGTCCCCAGGGAATCGTCTGCAGATCAGATCTGAGGGCGTAGATGCCATCCCCAGGGAATCGTCTGCAGATCAGATCTGAGGGGGGGGGGCGCAGATGCCGTTCCCAGGGAATCGTCTGCAGATCAGATCTGAGGGCGTAGATGCCGTCCCCAGGGAATCGTCTGCAGATCAGATCTGAGGGCGTAGATGCCGTCCCCAGGGAATCGTCTGCAGATCAGATCTGAGGGGGGGGGCGCAGATGCCGTCCCCAGGGAATCGTCTGCAGATCAGATCTGAGGGCGTAGATGCCGTCCCCAGGGAATCGTCTGCAGATCAGATCTGAGGGCGTAGATGCCATCCCCAGGGAATCGTCTGCAGATCAGATCTGAGAGGGGGGGCGCAGATGCCGTTCCCAGGGAATCGTCTGCAGATCAGATCTGAGGGCGTAGATGCCGTCCCCAGGGAATCGTCTGCAGATCAGATCTGAGGGCGTAGATGCCGTCCCCAGGGAATCGTCTGCAGATCAGATCTGAGGGCGTAGATGCCGTCCGCAGGGAATCATCTGCAGATCAGAGCTGAGGGGGGGGCGCAGATGCCGTTCCCAGGGAATCGTCTGCAGATCAGATCTGAGGGCGTAGATGCCGTCCCCAGGGAATCGTCTGCAGATCAGATCTGAGGGCGTAGATGCCGTCCCAAGGGAATCTTCTGCAGATCAGATCTGAGGGCGTAGATGCCGTCCCCAGGGAATCGTCTGCAGATCAGATCTGAGGGGGGGGCGCAGATGCCTTCCCCAGGGAATCGTCTGCAGATCAGATCTGAGGGCGTAGATGCCGTCCCCAGGGAATCGTCTGCAGATCAGATCTGAGGGCGTAGATGCCGTCCCCAGGGAATCGTCTGCAGATCAGATCTGAGGGCGTAGATGCCGTCCCCAGGGAATTGTCTGCAAATCAGACCTGAGGGCGTAGATGCCGTCCCCAGGGAATCGTCTGCAGATCAGATCTGAGGGGGGGGGGCGCAGATGCCGTTCCCAGGGAATCGTCTGCAGATCAGATCTGAGGGCGTAGATGCCGTCCCCAGGGAATCGTCTGCAGATCAGATCTGAGGGCGTAGATGCCGTCCCCAGGGAATCGTCTGCAGATCAGATCTGAGGGCGTAGATGCCGTCCCCAGGGAATCGTCTGCAGATCAGATCTGAGGGCGTAGATGCCGTCCCCAGGGAATCGTCTGCAGATCAGATCTGAGGGGGGGGGCGCAGATGCCTTCCCCAGGGAATCGTCTGCAGATCAGATCTGAAGGCGTAGATGCCGTCCCCAGGGAATCGTCTGCAGATCAGATCTGAGGGCGTAGATGCCATCCCCAGGGAATCGTCTGCAGATCAGATCTGAGGGCGTAGATGCCGTCCCCAGGGAATCGTCTGCAGATCAGATCTGAGGGGGGGGGCGCAGATGCCGTCCCCAGGGAATCGTCTGCAGATCAGATCTGAGGGCGTAGATGCCGTCCCCAGGGAATCGTCTGCAGATCAGATCTGAGGGCGTAGATGCCATCCCCAGGGAATCGTCTGCAGATCAGATCTGAGGGGGGGGGCGCAGATGCCGTTCCCAGGGAATCGTCTGCAGATCAGATCTGAGGGCGTAGATGCCGTCCCCAGGGAATCGTCTGCAGATCAGATCTGAGGGCGTAGATGCCGTCCCCAGGGAATCGTCTGCAGATCAGATCTGAGGGCGTAGATGCCGTCCCCAGGGAATCGTCTGCAGATCAGATCTGAGGGGGGGGGGCGTAGATGCCGTCCCCAGGGAATCGTCTGCAGATCAGATCTGAGGGCGTAGATGCCGTCCCCAGGGAATCGTCTGCAGATCAGATCTGAGGGCGTAGATGCCGTCCCCAGGGAATCGTCTGCAGATCAGATCTGAGGGCGTAGATGCCATCCCCAGGGAATCGTCTGCAGATCAGATCTGAGGGGGGGGGCGCAGATGCCGTTCCCAGGGAATCGTCTGCAGATCAGATCTGAGGGCGTAGATGCCGTCCCCAGGGAATCGTCTGCAGATCAGATCTGAGGGCGTAGATGCCGTCCCCAGGGAATCGTCTGCAGATCAGATCTGAGGGTGTAGATGCCGTCCCCAGGGAATCGTCTGCAGATCAGATCTGAGGGGGGGGGGGGCGTAGATGCCGTCCCCAGGGAATCGTCTGCAGATCAGATTTGAGGGCGTAGATGCCGTCCCCAGGGAATCGTCTGCAGATCAGATCTGAGGGCGTAGATGCCATCCCCAGGGAATCGTCTGCAGATGAGATCTGAGGGCGTAGATGCCGTCCCCAGGGAATCGTCTGCAGATCAGATCTGAGGGGGGGGGCGCAGATGCCGTCCCCAGGGAATCGTCTGCAGATCAGATCTGAGGGCGTAGATGCCGTCCCCAGGGAATCGTCTGCAGATCAGATCTGAGGGCGTAGATGCCATCCCCAGGGAATCGTCTGCAGATCAGATCTGAGGGGGGGGGGCGCAGATGCCGTTCCCAGGGAATCGTCTGCAGATCAGATCTGAGGGCGTAGATGCCGTCCCCAGGGAATCGTCTGCAGATCAGATCTGAGGGGGGGGCGCAGATGCCTTCCCCAGGGAATCGTCTGCAGATCAGATCTGAAGGCGTAGATGCCGTCCCCAGGGAATCGTCTGCAGATCAGATCTGAGGGCGTAGATGCCGTCCCCAGGGAATCGTCTGCAGATCAGATCTGAGGGCGTAGATGCCGTCCCCAGGGAATCGTCTGCAGATCAGATCTGAGGGGGGGGGCGCAGATGCCGTCCCCAGGGAATCGTCTGCAGATCAGATCTGAGGGCGTAGATGCCGTCCCCAGGGAATCGTCTGCAGATCAGATCTGAGGGCGTAGATGCCATCCCCAGGGAATCGTCTGCAGATCAGATCTGAGGGGGGGGGCGCAGATGCCGTTCCCAGGGAATCGTCTGCAGATCAGATCTGAGGGGGGGGCGCAGATGCCGTCCCCAGGGAATCGTCTGCAGATCAGATCTGAGGGCGTAGATGCCGTCCCCAGGGAATCGTCTGCAGATCAGATCTGAGGGCGTAGATGCCATCCCCAGGGAATCGTCTGCAGATCAGATCTGGGGGGGGGGGCGCAGATGCCGTTCCCAGGGAATCGTCTGCAGATCAGATCTGAGGGCGTAGATGCCGTCCCCAGGGAATCGTCTGCAGATCAGATCTGAGGGCGTAGATGCCGTCCCCAGGGAATCATCTGCAGATCAGAGCTGAGGGGGGGGCGCAGATGCCGTTCCCAGGGAATCGTCTGCAGATCAGATCTGAGGGCGTAGATGCCGTCCCCAGGGAATCGTCTGCAGATCAGATCTGAGGGCGTAGATGCCGTCCCCAGGGAATCGTCTGCAGATCAGATCTGAGGGCGTAGATGCCGTCCCCAGGGAATCGTCTGCAGATCAGATCTGAGGGGGGGGCGCAGATGCCTTCCCCAGGGAATCGTCTGCAGATCAGATCTGAGGGCGTAGATGCCGTCCCCAGGGAATCGTCTGCAGATCAGATCTGAGGGCGTAGATGCCGTCCCCAGGGAATCGTCTGCAGATCAGATCTGAGGGCGTAGATGCCGTCCCCAGGGAATCGTCTGCAAATCAGACCTGAGGGCGTAGATGCCGTCCCCAGGGAATCGTCTGCAGATCAGATCTGAGGGGGGGGGCGCAGATGCCGTTCCCAGGGAATCGTCTGCAGATCAGATCTGAGGGCGTAGATGCCGTCCCCAGGGAATCGTCTGCAGATCAGATCTGAGGGCGTAGATGCCGTCCCCAGGGAATCGTCTGCAGATCAGATCTGAGGGCGTAGATGCCGTCCCCAGGGAATCGTCTGCAGATCAGATCTGAGGGGGGGGGCGCAGATGCCTTCCCCAGGGAATCGTCTGCAGATCAGATCTGAAGGCGTAGATGCCGTCCCCAGGGAATCGTCTGCAGATCAGATCTGAGGGCGTAGATGCCGTCCCCAGGGAATCGTCTGCAGATCAGATCTGAGGGCGTAGATGCCGTCCCCAGGGAATCGTCTGCAGATCAGATCTGAGGGGGGGGGCGCAGATGCCATCCCCAGGGAATCGTCTGCAGATCAGATCTGAGGGCGTAGATGCCGTCCCCAGGGAATCGTCTGCAGATCAGATCTGAGGGCGTAGATGCCATCCCCAGGGAATCGTCTGCAGATCAGATCTGAGGGGGGGGGCGCAGATGCCGTTCCCAGGGAATCGTCTGCAGATCAGATCTGAGGGCGTAGATGCCGTCCCCAGGGAATCCTCTGCAGATCAGATCTGAGGGCGTAGATGCCGTCCCCAGGGAATCGTCTGCAGATCAGATCTGAGGGCGTAGATGCCGTCCCCAGGGAATCGTCTGCAGATCAGATCTGAGGGGGGGGGGGGCGTAGATGCCGTCCCCAGGGAATCGTCTGCAGATCAGATCTGAGGGCGTAGATGCCGTCCCCAGGGAATCGTCTGCAGATCAGATCTGAGGGCGTAGATGCCGTCCCCAGGGAATCGTCTGCAGATGAGATCTGAGGGCGTAGATGCCGTCCCCAGGGAATCGTCTGCAGATCAGATCTGAGGGGGGGGGCGCAGATGCCGTCCCCAGGGAATCGTCTGCAGATCAGATCTGAGGGCGTAGATGCCGTCCCCAGGGAATCGTCTGCAGATCAGATCTGAGGGCGTAGATGCCGTCCCCAGGGAATCGTCTGCAGATCAGATCTGAGGGCGTAGATGCCGTCCCCAGGGAATCGTCTGCAGATCAGATCTGAGGGCGTAGATGCCGTCCCCAGGGAATCGTCTGCAAATCAGACCTGAGGGCGTAGATGCCGTCCCCAGGGAATCGTCTGCAGATCAGATCTGAGGGGGGGGGCGCAGATGCCGTTCCCAGGGAATCGTCTGCAGATCAGATCTGAGGGCGTAGATGCCGTCCCCAGGGAATCGTCTGCAGATCAGATCTGAGGGCGTAGATGCCGTCCCCAGGGAATCGTCTGCAGATCAGATCTGAGGGCGTAGATGCCGTCCCCAGGGAATCGTCTGCAGATCAGATCTGAGGGGGGGGGCGCAGATGCCTTCCCCAGGGAATCGTCTGCAGATCAGATCTGAAGGCGTAGATGCCGTCCCCAGGGAATCGTCTGCAGATCAGATCTGAGGGCGTAAATGCCGTCCCCAGGGAATCGTCTGCAGATCAGATCTGAGGGCGTAGATGCCGTCCCCAGGGAATCGTCTGCAGATCAGATCTGAGGGGGGGGGGCGCAGATGCCGTCCCCAGGGAATCGTCTGCAGATCAGATCTGAGGGCGTAGATGCCGTCCCCAGGGAATCGTCTGCAGATCAGATCTGAGGGCGTAGATGCCATCCCCAGGGAATCGTCTGCAGATCAGATCTGAGGGGGGGGGCGCAGATGCCGTTCCCAGGGAATCGTCTGCAGATCAGATCTGAGGGCGTAGATGCCGTCCCCAGGGAATCGTCTGCAGATCAGATCTGAGGGCGTAGATGCCGTCCCCAGGGAATCGTCTGCAGATCAGATCTGAGGGCGTAGATGCCGTCCCCAGGGAATCGTCTGCAGATCAGATCTGAGGGGGGGGGGCGTAGATGCCGTCCCCAGGGAATCGTCTGCAGATCAGATCTGAGGGCGTAGATGCCGTCCCCAGGGAATCGTCTGCAGATCAGATCTGAGGGCGTAGATGCCGTCCCCAGGGAATCGTCTGCAGATCAGATCTGAGGGCGTAGATGCCATCCCCAGGGAATCGTCTGCAGATCAGATCTGAGGGGGGGGGCGCAGATGCCGTTCCCAGGGAATCGTCTGCAGATCAGATCTGAGGGCGTAGATGCCGTCCCCAGGGAATCGTCTGCAGATCAGATCTGAGGGCGTAGATGCCGTCCCCAGGGAATCGTCTGCAGATCAGATCTGAGGGGGGGGGGGCGTAGATGCCGTCCCCAGGGAATCGTCTGCAGATCAGATCTGAGGGGGGGGGCGCAGATGCCGTCCCCAGGGAATCGTCTGCAGATCAGATCTGAGGGCGTAGATGCCGTCCCCAGGGAATCGTCTGCAGATCAGATCTGAGGGCGTAGATGCCGTCCCCAGGGAATCGTCTGCAGATCAGATCTGAGGGCGTAGATGCCATCCCCAGGGAATCGTCTGCAGATCAGATCTGAGGGGGGGGGCGCAGATGCCGTTCCCAGGGAATCGTCTGCAGATCAGATCTGAGGGCGTAGATGCCGTCCCCAGGGAATCGTCTGCAGATCAGATCTGAGGGCGTAGATGCCGTCCCCAGGGAATCGTCTGCAGATCAGATCTGAGGGCGTAGATGCCGTCCCCAGGGAATCATCTGCAGATCAGAGCTGAGGGGGGGGCGCAGATGCCGTTCCCAGGGAATCGTCTGCAGATCAGATCTGAGGGCGTAGATGCCGTCCCCAGGGAATCGTCTGCAGATCAGATCTGAGGGCGTAGATGCCGTCCCCAGGGAATCGTCTGCAGATCAGATCTGAGGGGGGGGCGCAGATGCCTTCCCCAGGGAATCGTCTGCAGATCAAATCTGAGGGCGTAGATGCCGTCCCCAGGGAATCGTCTGCAGATCAGATCTGAGGGCGTAGATGCCGTCCCCAGGGAATCGTCTGCAGATCAGATCTGAGGGCGTAGATGCCGTCCCCAGGGAATCGTCTGCAGATCAGACCTGAGGGCGTAGATGCCGTCCCCAGGGAATCGTCTGCAAATCAGATCTGAGGGGGGGGGCGCAGATGCCGTTCCCAGGGAATCGTCTGCAGATCAGATCTGAGGGCGTAGATGCCGTCCCCAGGGAATCGTCTGCAGATCAGATCTGAGGGCGTAGATGCCGTCCCCAGGGAATCGTCTGCAGATCAGATCTGAGGGCGTAGATGCCGTCCCCAGGGAATCGTCTGCAGATCAGATCTGAGGGGGGGGCGCAGATGCCTTCCCCAGGGAATCGTCTGCAGATCAGATCTGAAGGCGTAGATGCCGTCCCCAGGGAATCGTCTGCAGATCAGATCTGAGGGCGTAGATGCCGTCCCCAGGGAATCGTCTGCAGATCAGATCTGAGGGCGTAGATGCCGTCCCCAGGGAATCGTCTGCAGATCAGATCTGAGGGGGGGGGCGCAGATGCCGTCCCCAGGGAATCGTCTGCAGATCAGATCTGAGGGCGTAGATGCCGTCCCCAGGGAATCGTCTGCAGATCAGATCTGAGGGCGTAGATGCCATCCCCAGGGAATCGTCTGCAGATCAGATCTGAGGGGGGGGGCGCAGATGCCGTTCCCAGGGAATCGTCTGCAGATCAGATCTGAGGGCGTAGATGCCGTCCCCAGGGAATCGTCTGCAGATCAGATCTGAGGGCGTAGATGCCGTCCCCAGGGAATCGTCTGCAGATCAGATCTGAGGGGGGGGCGCAGATGCCTTCCCCAGGGAATCGTCTGCAGATCAGATCTGAAGGCGTAGATGCCGTCCCCAGGGAATCGTCTGCAGATCAGATCTGAGGGCGTAGATGCCGTCCCCAGGGAATCGTCTGCAGATCAGATCTGAGGGCGTAGATGCCGTCCCCAGGGAATCGTCTGCAGATCAGATCTGAGGGGGGGGGCGCAGATGCCGTCCCCAGGGAATCGTCTGCAGATCAGATCTGAGGGCGTAGATGCCGTCCCCAGGGAATCGTCTGCAGATCAGATCTGAGGGCGTAGATGCCATCCCCAGGGAATCGTCTGCAGATCAGATCTGAGGGGGGGGGCGCAGATGCCGTTCCCAGGGAATCGTCTGCAGATCAGATCTGAGGGCGTAGATGCCGTCCCCAGGGAATCGTCTGCAGATCAGATCTGAGGGCGTAGATGCCGTCCCCAGGGAATCGTCTGCAGATCAGATCTGAGGGCGTAGATGCCGTCCGCAGGGAATCATCTGCAGATCAGAGCTGAGGGGGGGGCGCAGATGCCGTTCCCAGGGAATCGTCTGCAGATCAGATCTGAGGGCGTAGATGCCGTCCCCAGGGAATCGTCTGCAGATCAGATCTGAGGGCGTAGATGCCGTCCCCAGGGAATCGTCTGCAGATCAGATCTGAGGGCGTAGATGCCGTCCCCAGGGAATCGTCTGCAGATCAGATCTGAGGGGGGGGCGCAGATGCCTTCCCCAGGGAATCGTCTGCAGATCAGATCTGAGGGCGTAGATGCCGTCCCCAGGGAATCGTCTGCAGATCAGATCTGAGGGCGTAGATGCCGTCCCCAGGGAATCGTCTGCAGATCAGATCTGAGGGCGTAGATGCCGTCCCCAGGGAATCGTCTGCAAATCAGACCTGAGGGCGTAGATGCCGTCCCCAGGGAATCGTCTGCAGATCAGATCTGAGGGGGGGGGCGCAGATGCCGTTCCCAGGGAATCGTCTGCAGATCAGATCTGAGGGCGTAGATGCCGTCCCCAGGGAATCGTCTGCAGATCAGATCTGAGGGCGTAGATGCCGTCCCCAGGGAATCGTCTGCAGATCAGATCTGAGGGCGTAGATGCCGTCCCCAGGGAATCGTCTGCAGATCAGATCTGAGGGGGGGGGCGCAGATGCCTTCCCCAGGGAATCGTCTGCAGATCAGATCTGAAGGCGTAGATGCCGTCCCCAGGGAATCGTCTGCAGATCAGATCTGAGGGCGTAGATGCCGTCCCCAGGGAATCGTCTGCAGATCAGATCTGAGGGCGTAGATGCCGTCCCCAGGGAATCGTCTGCAGATCAGATCTGAGGGGGGGGGCGCAGATGCCGTCCCCAGGGAATCGTCTGCAGATCAGATCTGAGGGCGTAGATGCCGTCCCCAGGGAATCGTCTGCAGATCAGATCTGAGGGCGTAGATGCCATCCCCAGGGAATCGTCTGCAGATCAGATCTGAGGGGGGGGGCGCAGATGCCGTTCCCAGGGAATCGTCTGCAGATCAGATCTGAGGGCGTAGATGCCGTCCCCAGGGAATCGTCTGCAGATCAGATCTGAGGGCGTAGATGCCGTCCCCAGGGAATCGTCTGCAGATCAGATCTGAGGGCGTAGATGCCGTCCCCAGGGAATCGTCTGCAGATCAGATCTGAGGGGGGGGGCGTAGATGCCGTCCCCAGGGAATCGTCTGCAGATCAGATCTGAGGGGGGGGGCGTAGATGCCGTCCCCAGGGAATCGTCTGCAGATCAGATCTGAGGGCGTAGATGCCGTCCCCAGGGAATCGTCTGCAGATCAGATCTGAGGGCGTAGATGCCGTCCCCAGGGAATCGTCTGCAGATCAGATCTGAGGGCGTAGATGCCATCCCCAGGGAATCGTCTGCAGATCAGATCTGAGGGGGGGGGCGCAGATGCCGTTCCCAGGGAATCGTCTGCAGATCAGATCTGAGGGCGTAGATGCCGTCCCCAGGGAATCGTCTGCAGATCAGATCTGAGGGCGTAGATGCCGTCCCCAGGGAATCGTCTGCAGATCAGATCTGAGGGTGTAGATGCCGTCCCCAGGGAATCGTCTGCAGATCAGATCTGAGGGGGGGGGGCGTAGATGCCGTCCCAGGGAATCGTCTGCAGATCAGATCTGAGGGCGTAGATGCCGTCCCCAGGGAATCGTCTGCAGATCAGATCTGAGGGCGTAGATGCCATCCCCAGGGAATCGTCTGCAGATGAGATCTGAGGGCGTAGATGCCGTCCCCAGGGAATCGTCTGCAGATCAGATCTGAGGGGGGGGGGCGCAGATGCCGTCCCCAGGGAATCGTCTGCAGATCAGATCTGAGGGCGTAGATGCCGTCCCCAGGGAATCGTCTGCAGATCAGATCTGAGGGCGTAGATGCCATCCCCAGGGAATCGTCTGCAGATCAGATCTGAGGGGGGGGGCGCAGATGCCGTTCCCAGGGAATCGTCTGCAGATCAGATCTGAGGGCGTAGATGCCGTCCCCAGGGAATCGTCTGCAGATCAGATCTGAGGGGGGGGCGCAGATGCCTTCCCCAGGGAATCGTCTGCAGATCAGATCTGAAGGCGTAGATGCCGTCCCCAGGGAATCGTCTGCAGATCAGATCTGAGGGCGTAGATGCCGTCCCCAGGGAATCGTCTGCAGATCAGATCTGAGGGCGTAGATGCCGTCCCCAGGGAATCGTCTGCAGATCAGATCTGAGGGGGGGGCGCAGATGCCGTCCCCAGGGAATCGTCTGCAGATCAGATCTGAGGGCGTAGATGCCGTCCCCAGGGAATCGTCTGCAGATCAGATCTGAGGGCGTAGATGCCATCCCCAGGGAATCGTCTGCAGATCAGATCTGAGGGGGGGGGCGCAGATGCCGTTCCCAGGGAATCGTCTGCAGATCAGATCTGAGGGCGTAGATGCCGTCCCCAGGGAATCGTCTGCAGATCAGATCTGAGGGCGTAGATGCCGTCCCCAGGGAATCGTCTGCAGATCAGATCTGAGGGCGTAGATGCCGTCCCCAGGGAATCATCTGCAGATCAGAGCTGAGGGGGGGGCGCAGATGCCGTTCCCAGGGAATCGTCTGCAGATCAGATCTGAGGGCGTAGATGCCGTCCCCAGGGAATCGTCTGCAGATCAGATCTGAGGGCGTAGATGCCGTCCCCAGGGAATCGTCTGCAGATCAGATCTGAGGGCGTAGATGCCGTCCCCAGGGAATCGTCTGCAGATCAGATCTGAGGGGGGGGCGCAGATGCCTTCCCCAGGGAATCGTCTGCAGATCAGATCTGAGGGCGTAGATGCCGTCCCCAGGGAATCGTCTGCAGATCAGATCTGAGGGCGTAGATGCCGTCCCCAGGGAATCGTCTGCAGATCAGATCTGAGGGCGTAGATGCCGTCCCCAGGGAATCGTCTGCAAATCAGACCTGAGGGCGTAGATGCCGTCCCCAGGGAATCGTCTGCAGATCAGATCTGAGGGGGGGGGGCGCAGATGCCGTTCCCAGGGAATCGTCTGCAGATCAGATCTGAGGGCGTAGATGCCGTCCCCAGGGAATCGTCTGCAGATCAGATCTGAGGGCGTAGATGCCGTCCCCAGGGAATCGTCTGCAGATCAGATCTGAGGGCGTAGATGCCGTCCCCAGGGAATCGTCTGCAGATCAGATCTGAGGGGGGGGGCGCAGATGCCTTCCCCAGGGAATCGTCTGCAGATCAGATCTGAAGGCGTAGATGCCGTCCCCAGGGAATCGTCTGCAGATCAGATCTGAGGGCGTAGATGCCGTCCCCAGGGAATCGTCTGCAGATCAGATCTGAGGGCGTAGATGCCGTCCCCAGGGAATCGTCTGCAGATCAGATCTGAGGGGGGGGGCGCAGATGCCGTCCCCAGGGAATCGTCTGCAGATCAGATCTGAGGGCGTAGATGCCGTCCCCAGGGAATCGTCTGCAGATCAGATCTGAGGGCGTAGATGCCATCCCCAGGGAATCGTCTGCAGATCAGATCTGAGGGGGGGGGTGCAGATGCCGTTCCCAGGGAATCGTCTGCAGATCAGATCTGAGGGCGTAGATGCCGTCCCCAGGGAATCCTCTGCAGATCAGATCTGAGGGCGTAGATGCCGTCCCCAGGGAATCGTCTGCAGATCAGATCTGAGGGCGTAGATGCCGTCCCCAGGGAATCGTCTGCAGATCAGATCTGAGGGGGGGGGGGCGTAGATGCCGTCCCCAGGGAATCGTCTGCAGATCAGATCTGAGGGCGTAGATGCCGTCCCCAGGGAATCGTCTGCAGATCAGATCTGAGGGCGTAGATGCCGTCCCCAGGGAATCGTCTGCAGATCAGATCTGAGGGCGTAGATGCCGTCCCCAGGGAATCGTCTGCAGATCAGATCTGAGGGCGTAGATGCCGTCCCCAGGGAATCGTCTGCAGATCAGATCTGAGGGCGTAGATGCCGTCCCCAGGGAATCGTCTGCAGATCAGATCTGAGGGCGTAGATGCCGTCCCCAGGGAATCGTCTGCAGATCAGATCTGAGGGCGTAGATGCCGTCCCCAGGGAATCGTCTGCAAATCAGACCTGAGGGCGTAGATGCCGTCCCCAGGGAATCGTCTGCAGATCAGATCTGAGGGGGGGGGCGCAGATGCCGTTCCCAGGGAATCGTCTGCAGATCAGATCTGAGGGCGTAGATGCCGTCCCCAGGGAATCGTCTGCAGATCAGATCTGAGGGCGTAGATGCCGTCCCCAGGGAATCGTCTGCAGATCAGATCTGAGGGGGGGGGCGCAGATGCCTTCCCCAGGGAATCGTCTGCAGATCAGATCTGAAGGCGTAGATGCCGTCCCCAGGGAATCGTCTGCAGATCAGATCTGAGGGCGTAGATGCCGTCCCCAGGGAATCGTCTGCAGATCAGATCTGAGGGCGTAGATGCCGTCCCCAGGGAATCGTCTGCAGATCAGATCTGAGGGGGGGGGCGCAGATGCCGTCCCCAGGGAATCGTCTGCAGATCAGATCTGAGGGCGTAGATGCCGTCCCCAGGGAATCGTCTGCAGATCAGATCTGAGGGCGTAGATGCCATCCCCAGGGAATCGTCTGCAGATCAGATCTGAGGGGGGGGGCGCAGATGCCGTTCCCAGGGAATCGTCTGCAGATCAGATCTGAGGGCGTAGATGCCGTCCCCAGGGAATCGTCTGCAGATCAGATCTGAGGGCGTAGATGCCGTCCCCAGGGAATCGTCTGCAGATCAGATCTGAGGGCGTAGATGCCGTCCCCAGGGAATCGTCTGCAGATCAGATCTGAGGGGGGGGGGCGTAGATGCCGTCCCCAGGGAATCGTCTGCAGATCAGATCTGAGGGCGTAGATGCCGTCCCCAGGGAATCGTCTGCAGATCAGATCTGAGGGCGTAGATGCCGTCCCCAGGGAATCGTCTGCAGATCAGATCTGAGGGCGTAGATGCCATCCCCAGGGAATCGTCTGCAGATCAGATCTGAGGGGGGGGGCGCAGATGCCGTTCCCAGGGAATCGTCTGCAGATCAGATCTGAGGGCGTAGATGCCGTCCCCAGGGAATCGTCTGCAGATCAGATCTGAGGGCGTAGATGCCGTCCCCAGGGAATCGTCTGCAGATCAGATCTGAGGGGGGGGGGCGTAGATGCCGTCCCCAGGGAATCGTCTGCAGATCAGATCTGAGGGCGTAGATGCCGTCCCCAGGGAATCGTCTGCAGATCAGATCTGAGGGCGTAGATGCCGTCCCCAGGGAATCGTCTGCAGATCAGATCTGAGGGCGTAGATGCCATCCCCAGGGAATCGTCTGCAGATCAGATCTGAGGGGGGGGGCGCAGATGCCGTTCCCAGGGAATCGTCTGCAGATCAGATCTGAGGGCGTAGATGCCGTCCCCAGGGAATCGTCTGCAGATCAGATCTGAGGGTGTAGATGCCGTCCCCAGGGAATCGTCTGCAGATCAGATCTGAGGGGGGGGGGGCGTAGATGCCGTCCCCAGGGAATCGTCTGCAGATCAGATCTGAGGGCGTAGATGCCGTCCCCAGGGAATCGTCTGCAGATCAGATCTGAGGGCGTAGATGCCATCCCCAGGGAATCGTCTGCAGATGAGATCTGAGGGCGTAGATGCCGTCCCCAGGGAATCGTCTGCAGATCAGATCTGAGGGGGGGGGCGCAGATGCCGTCCCCAGGGAATCGTCTGCAGATCAGATCTGAGGGCGTAGATGCCGTCCCCAGGGAATCGTCTGCAGATCAGATCTGGGGGGGGGGCGCAGATGCCGTCCCCAGGGAATCGTCTGCAGATCAGATCTGAGGGCGTAGATGCCGTCCCCAGGGAATCGTCTGCAGATCAGATCTGGGGGGGGGGCAAAGATGCCGTCCCCAGGGAATCGTCTGCAGATCAGATCTGAGGGCGTAGATGCCGTCCCCAGGGAATCGTCTGCAGATCAGATCTGAGGGGGGGGGCGCAGATGCCGTCCCCAGGGAATCGTCTGCAGATCAGATCTGAGGGCGTAGATGCCGTCCCCAGGGAATCGTCTGCAGATCAGATCTGAGGGGGGGGGCGCAGATGCCGTCCCCAGGGAATCGTCTGCAGATCAGATCTGAGGGCGTAGATGCCGTCCCCAGGGAATCGTCTGCAGATCAGATCTGAGGGGGGGGGCGCAGATGCCGTTCCCAGGGAATCGTCTGCAGATCAGATCTGAGGGCGTAGATGCCGTCCCCAGGGAATCGTCTGCAGATCAGATCTGAGGGGGGGGGCGCAGATGCCGTCCCCAGGGAATCGTCTGCAGATCAGATCTGAGGGCGTAGATGCCGTCCCCAGGGAATCGTCTGCAGATCAGATCTGAGGGGGGGGGCGCAGATGCCGTCCCCAGGGAATCGTCTGCAGATCAGATCTGAGGGCGTAGATGCCGTCCCCAGGGAATCGTCTGCAGATCAGATCTGAGGGGGGGGGCGCAGATGCCGTCCCCAGGGAATCGTCTGCAGATCAGATCTGAGGGCGTAGATGCCGTCCCCAGGGAATCGTCTGCAGATCAGATCTGAGGGGGGGGGCGCAGATGCCGTCCCCAGGGAATCGTCTGCAGATCAGATCTGAGGGCGTAGATGCCGTCCCCAGGGAATCGTCTGCAGATCAGATCTGAGGGGGGGGGCGCAGATGCCGTTCCCAGGGAATCGTCTGCAGATCAGATCTGAGGGCGTAGATGCCGTCCCCAGGGAATCGTCTGCAGATCAGATCTGAGGGCGTAGATGCCGTCCCCAGGGAATCGTCTGCAGATCAGATCTGAGGGGGGGGGGCGTAGATGCCGTCCCCAGGGAATCGTCTGCAGATCAGATCTGAGGGCGTAGATGCCGTCCCCAGGGAATCGTCTGCAGATCAGATCTGAGGGCGTAGATGCCGTCCCCAGGGAATCGTCTGCAGATCAGATCTGAGGGCGTAGATGCCATCCCCAGGGAATCGTCTGCAGATCAGATCTGAGGGGGGGGGCGCAGATGCCGTTCCCAGGGAATCGTCTGCAGATCAGATCTGAGGGCGTAGATGCCGTCCCCAGGGAATCGTCTGCAGATCAGATCTGAGGGCGTAGATGCCGTCCCCAGGGAATCGTCTGCAGATCAGATCTGAGGGTGTAGATGCCGTCCCCAGGGAATCGTCTGCAGATCAGATCTGAGGGGGGGGGGGCGTAGATGCCGTCCCCAGGGAATCGTCTGCAGATCAGATCTGAGGGCGTAGATGCCGTCCCCAGGGAATCGTCTGCAGATCAGATCTGAGGGCGTAGATGCCATCCCCAGGGAATCGTCTGCAGATGAGATCTGAGGGCGTAGATGCCGTCCCCAGGGAATCGTCTGCAGATCAGATCTGAGGGGGGGGGCGCAGATGCCGTCCCCAGGGAATCGTCTGCAGATCAGATCTGAGGGCGTAGATGCCGTCCCCAGGGAATCGTCTGCAGATCAGATCTGGGGGGGGGCGCAGATGCCGTCCCCAGGGAATCGTCTGCAGATCAGATCTGAGGGCGTAGATGCCGTCCCCAGGGAATCGTCTGCAGATCAGATCTGGGGGGGGGGCAAAGATGCCGTCCCCAGGGAATCGTCTGCAGATCAGATCTGAGGGCGTAGATGCCGTCCCCAGGGAATCGTCTGCAGATCAGATCTGAGGGGGGGGGCGCAGATGCCGTCCCCAGGGAATCGTCTGCAGATCAGATCTGAGGGCGTAGATGCCGTCCCCAGGGAATCGTCTGCAGATCAGATCTGAGGGCGTAGATGCCGTCCCCAGGGAATCGTCTGCAGATCAGATCTGAGGGGGGGGGCGCAGATGCCGTCCCCAGGGAATCGTCTGCAGATCAGATCTGAGGGCGTAGATGCCGTCCCCAGGGAATCGTCTGCAGATCAGATCTGAGGGGGGGGGCGCAGATGCCGTTCCCAGGGAATCGTCTGCAGATCAGATCTGAGGGCGTAGATGCCGTCCCCAGGGAATCGTCTGCAGATCAGATCTGAGGGGGGGGGCGCAGATGCCGTCCCCAGGGAATCGTCTGCAGATCAGATCTGAGGGCGTAGATGCCGTCCCCAGGGAATCGTCTGCAGATCAGATCTGAGGGGGGGGGCGCAGATGCCGTCCCCAGGGAATCGTCTGCAGATCAGATCTGAGGGCGCAGATGCCGTCCCCAGGGAATCGTCTGCAGATCAGATCTGAGGGGGGGCGTAGATGCCGTCCCCAGGGAATCGTCTGCAGATCAGATCTGAGGGGGGGCGCAGATGCCGTCCCCAGGGAATCGTCTGCAGATCAGATCTGAGGGGGGGCGCAGATGCCGTCCCCAGGGAATCGTCTGCAGATCAGATCTGAGGGGAGGGCGTAGATGCCGTCCCCAGGGAATCGTCTGCAGATCAGATCTGAGGGCGTAGATGCCGTCCCCAGGGAATCGTCTGCAGATCAGATCTGAGGGGGGGGGCGCAGATGCCGTTCCCAGGGAATCGTCTGCAGATCAGATCTGAGGGCGTAGATGCCGTCCCCAGGGAATCGTCTGCAGATCAGATCTGAGGGGGGGGGCGCAGATGCCGTCCCCAGGGAATCGTCTGCAGATCAGATCTGAGGGCGTAGATGCCGTCCCCAGGGAATCGTCTGCAGATCAGATCTGAGGGGGGGGGCGCAGATGCCGTCCCCAGGGAATCGTCTGCAGATCAGATCTGAGGGCGCAGATGCCGTCCCCAGGGAATCGTCTGCAGATCAGATCTGAGGGGGGGCGTAGATGCCGTCCCCAGGGAATCGTCTGCAGATCAGATCTGAGGGGGGGCGCAGATGCCGTCCCCAGGGAATCGTCTGCAGATCAGATCTGAGGGGGGGCGCAGATGCCGTCCCCAGGGAATCGTCTGCAGATCAGATCTGAGGGGAGGGCGTAGATGCCGTCCCCAGGGAATCGTCTGCAGATCAGATCTGAGGGCGTAGATGCCGTCCCCAGGGAATCGTCTGCAGATCAGATCTGAGGGGGGGGGGCGCAGATGCCGTTCCCAGGGGACCTCACACGCAGTGCACAGATCTGTAGCACAGTGAGCTGCTCACAGTCCTGGCTTTTGGTGCATTTAGATCGGTCACAATCTGTCATGCCCGATAAATGAGTTATTTCTTTAACCCTCGATCTGAGCACAATCGATGTTATAATGTGGCCGATCATTTTGCGAGCTCGGAGCTGATGCGTGTGATGGGCTGGATACTGTCTGTCCCGCCGAGCCGCCAGTGACAGGAGCGATGAATGGCGGCTGCAGCGGATACGGGGCGGCCGGGGCCTCCTCACCTTGTCCCACGTGAGCCAGGTGGCGGCGGCCGCGTCCAGCGCTTTCTTCCCGGCCATGTCAGCGGTCCGCCCGTCACTGCTCACAGATCGGCCGTCCTCATCACCAGGGCCGCCTCCGTCACCGCGTCATGTGACCAGGCACGTGTGGCAGTGGGCGGCGGCGCTGTCAGTGGTTACCGGGGAGTTGGTTTCTAATTCACATTTTCATTTTTTTTAGTTTTACAACTTTAATAATTTCAATGAGAAATGATGACAGTAACAAGACACAGCGCGGGGACCGGAGGAACGGACACCGGGGAGGGGGCGGCAGAGCGTACAGAAGGGGCGCGGAGGGGGGGTAGCGAAAGGGTTAAACGCCTACAGCCCACTGCCCTCCTCACCCCGTGCCCGAGAGTGATGGCGGCGCCTGGCATCGCAGAGGGCAGCCACCAGTCTAGCGATATGAAGAGCCGGGGCAGGAGAGGATTGTCCCTGCCTCCACCTGCAGTAGGGGGCTCCGTCATTACCGCTGGGGGTCGCACCACCATCCCAACAATGGAGTGTTTGTGACCGGCTGTGAGTCAGGAGTGCGGATATGGCAGCGGGACCCTCACAGCCCCAGACCAGCCCCTGTGTCGCCAGTGATGCCCCATGTGTTGTCCATGATGCCCCCTGTATCGTCAGCGATGCCCCCTGTGTCGTCAGCGATGCCCCCTGTGTCGTCAGCGATGCCCCCTGTGTCGTCAGCGATGCCCCCTGTGTCGTCAGCGATGCCCCCGTGTCGTCAGCGATGCCCCCTGTATCGTCAGTGATGCCCCCTGTGTCGTCAGCGATGCCCCCTGTGTCGCCAGTGATGCCCCATGTGTTGTCCATGATGCCCCCTGTATCGTCAGCGATGCCCCCGTGTCGTCAGCGATGCCCCCTGTGTCGTCAGCGATGCCCCCTGTATCGTCAGCGATGCCCCCTGTGTCGTCAGCGATGCCCCCGTGTCGTCAGCGATGCCCCCTGTATCGTCAGTGATGCCCCCTGTGTCGTCAGCGATGCCCCCTGTGTCGTCAGCGATGCCCCCGTGTCGTCAGCGATGCCCCCTGTGTCGTCAGTGATGCCCTGTGTGTTGTCCATGATGCTCCATATGTTGTCAGTGATGCCCTGTGTGTTGTCAGCGATGCTCCCTGTATCGTCAGTGATGCCCTGTGTGTTGTCCATGATGCTCCATATGTTGTCAGTGATGCCCTGTGTGTTGTCAGCGATGCTCCCTGTATCGTCAGTGATGCCCTGTGTGTTGTCCATGATGCTCCATATGTTGTCAGCGATGCCCCCTGTGCCTTCAGCAATGCTCCGTGTGTTGTCAGTGATCCCCCATGTGTTTTATATTGATACCCTATGGCTGTGCCTGTCACTATTACAATCATCAGGCCTTATTCACCAAAACTCCATAATTCTAAACTGCATTTGAATTTGCTTTTCAAATCTGTAGAGAGCCATAAATATTTTTGCAGCACCACTCCGGCATTTTCTTCTCTTTTACCCATTGTGCTTGGTGTACTCACCCTCCGCCGTCTTTACCTTCTATCCTCACCACTTCTGTCGGTCTACGGCAATTTGTGACCTGTCCGCTGCTCCAGTGTTTGCTGCAATGAGGTCACTCTGCAAGTCTATGAGAGCCTCATTCCAACCACTCAAAAGTTATGGTCACAAGATGGCGCCGCGGGACCAGAGCAGCGTAAAAAAAAAATGGGGAAAATATAAGACTGGGGGCCGTGATCTTACATTAGAGGCACCACTCCAGTGCTGATAAAAAAAAGAACCCAAACGCTGGAGTGGTGCTTTAAAGGGGTTGTCCGGTTGTTTGCATTCCCTCTGGTGAGTGCAGACTAGTTGTCTGTGCTGGGAACGACGGTCAAGTATGTGATATGCAAACTCCCGGGCAGAACCCATGAATACAAGTGTATTGAGCGATGCTGCACCCACTGGACAGGTTCTAACCTGGAGTATGCATATCGCATACTTGATCGCCATTCCCAGCGCAGACAATGGCGAATCCCCGCAGCGCACAGCATGCGCAAACTTGTCATTCTAGACCGGACAACCTCTTTAAAGAAGCTCAACTGTTAGTTTTTAGTTGGTGAACATCTCCAATAAATGTGTATGTATACCCAAAAAGAAGAGAAGTAGATAAACCCAAATGATAAAATGTAGAGATCTTTATTGTCCAATTAATAAAAACAACAATAAAATACAAATAAATAGGAACAAACAGAGGGCAGAGTAAAGCAATGAATACATAGTGTACAATACAGGGGAATTCAAATAGGAGCAAAAAAAAAATCACAAATCAAAGCTGTAATAATATAGTAGAGCCGCCTGCTGGGTGAAAAAATAAATGACCAAGTTACACGATCAGAGGCACAATAAATGCAGAAAAGTGCATGTGTGTGAAACTGCTAGCAGCACATAATGTCATGGATAGTAGCTAAGGTGCAGAAATCTAATGCATTATATATATAAAAGAGAATAATGCAATAAATAAAGTATCCAGTGATTATCAATGATTGAAGCACATAATAGCAGCACTCAAAGCTAGCAAGTAGATATGTGCAAAGAAGTAATGTGTAAACAAGGGGATATGAGGTAGAACTACGAGAGCAGCACAAAGTAGGCGAAGGGAAAGATGGAGGTCTCATCTATAGAATGGTTGCATAGGTGCATATAACAAAATTACTAAGGCTATAAACACATAGGATACCAGTACAAGACTGTGTGCTCAGGTTAGGAGCCCCGACGCACGTTTCAATGTTCCATGTACATGCCCCCAATGGGGTTAGTCTTTTTTGTCCTTTCTCATTCTCAGGTCCTCTACCAGAGGCCTGGAAGTTTGAAGGTTCTGCGTAGGATCTTAGTTTGTTGGGCTCTCCATACATGTGTTGTGACAGTGAAACAGCCGCGACACATGCAGCGCCGTACAGCTGGTCATCGGGAGGGCTCCAGGTATACTTCTGCTGTTCTTGCTGGTTGAATTGTGAGGGAGTTACATGGCGGTAGTCGTGGCTGACAGCATTTGAGTTAGCGCGCCCTGCCCTCCCATCACATACACATACTGTCCATAACTCTGCATACCTGTGGCTCCTTCACCAGCACCGTCAGGATCCTCTGTACTATTCTGGATGTTTTCTCGGTCCGGTTTTCTATAAATTGAGCCACAGTCCAACTCAACTTTCAAATAGGAAACTTTACTGAATCTTGTACACAGCATATCAGCATTCTTTCCAGCATTAACATCAGGTTTCACAACGTGCAACTCTTCTTCTGTCCCTGTCCTTCTCTCTGTCACTAAGCTCACTTCCAGGACAGACCGTAACTTTCGATCCCTCAGCCTCCTCTCTGTCCAGCCTTACTCTGTTTGGGGATTCACTCAGCCATTTCGCCCCATTCTGAGGGCATTAGCCGACGCAATAAACTGCCACATGATGAGCGACCTGCCCGTACTGCTTAGTCTTTAGCATCTGCAGTCCCACTAATACTGCACTGCTACCACTGTTGCTCCTAATGAGGTCCTGGCCATGGATACTATATGGCTGGGCCTTAGACTTATTCCACGTTGCGTGACACGGTGTTGCCTAGGGCTAGTCAGCCCACTTGAGCTAATGGGCTCTCTGGCCCTCAACTCAAACTATCAGGAAGTCCTCCCTGCCTTATCCATCCTGCCCCTCCTATATTTAACTATTTACCACACAGGATACCTACTCACAGCTAGGTCACTATAATGCCCCCATATAGTGACCAGAAAGGAACACTACACTTTCCCTATATTGATACAACAAAAAAAACTTTACATATGCATAGAAATATTAATAAATCACAATTATATTGAACCGGGATGTCACTTAAAGGGGTTGGAGAGAGATGCCATACTTTGCAACCCCTTACATTATTGCTCTGGTATTGATGGTGTTTAGTTTATCTAAGATCTTCTGTTTCAGATCAGCTGCAGTGCTCTCTAGTTGCAGGATTGGATCAGGATTTTCAGAAGGTGCAGTTGATCCATCTCAAGTTGTTTCTCAGTGGACATGCAGGTCTCGTATCATCCAGAGTTTCCTCATACACTTCATATATCCTCTCTGTTATAGTAACATTTCATCAGATCCAGGTTCTCTTGCCTTGTCCATGTATGGTTTGTTCCAGTAACCCATTTATCATCAGGTTGTCCTGGTTCCTCGAACATCTGACGCGGACCTTGGTAATCTGGGCAACGTCCGAGGCGGCATGACTCTCTTTGTTCGTGACACTCCCATGTTTATTGAAGCAGGCACATGGCAGAGCCAGGATCAATCCTCAGTCTCCCATGTCGTAGGCTGTGCGCTTAACCATTACACTATACCAGCCACTATATATAGTGCCAACACTTTTGACCATGAATATATATATATATCCAGTTAAAGATATAAAAATGAAGGCAGCACTCCATATTGTTTAAGGTGATGAAAAGTGGACTTTATTCAGACCCACATAGCAAGACGACGTTTCGGCTCACACTGAGCCTTTCTCAAGCAGTGGGTGTGACATACCGTAATACTGTACAGGTGTAATTTTCTAGGTATATTTAACAATCATTAATCACTCATAATTATATTGCAAAGTGCAATAAAAAACAGTATTTCATAAAGCATATGCTATTCCATCTATGTCCATGTGACATAATATCGTATACATCCCCAAAGATAGTGCTTTAGTGCTAAAGTGTCATATACATTGATATAAAATGATTCAATATCTGTTAATCACATTATTATACTCAGTGCAGCTGTGTATAAATTGATATTATGTGTCTCACCTCCTCGGGATCATTGAATTTCACATGGAGGAAGCCATGAGCGCTGAATTCAGCATCCTCTACTGCCCACTGCGCATGTATCAGCGCATCACTGCAGTGTCATAAGCTGCCTGCCAATCCTCGGGAGTGTGTGGCATATTCTGCCCGTGCATGCGCACTCCCACATTCCGGATGTCTCAGCGCCATCTTAGGTGAGGCAAAATGCTTAAGAAGAGGGATTTTTTGCAAAGCACAACATCTGCATAATAGAGGGCGGTTCTTCCCAGTGTATAGCGTATCGCCAGCGTATACCTTCTCTATGAAGCATCTTTGCCCTATTATTGATGGTAAACTTCGTATTCTTACATTGTGCTTGCATGATATCACTGCTTTATTGAACCTTGGTCATCAATTTCAACCCATTCCTTTCTTATTTATATATATAACAATTGTGCATTTGTGACCATAGTTCGCAGGGGTTTTTTAGAAAATAGAACACAAAAGGAATGTAAGTGTGTATAGGATTTTAGAAGTATTTTAAACCTACTCTGATGTACCGGATGGCACCCTATGCAGGTTACCTCCAGTCACCAATAATAATAATAATCTGTATTTATATAGCGCCAACATATTCTGCAGCGCTTTACAGTTTAACAGTTTAAAAACACATGTCATAAGTAACAGCGTTAACAATACTATCATTAAAGCAAAATAAGATGAGCCTGCTCGTGAGAGCTTACAATCTACAATGAGGTGGGGGAGATGCAAAGTACAGGTGTGTATTTACAATGATGGTCCAGCCTTCTTGAGGGAGTGAGGGATAGATGGAGCTGGTGCATGGGCTACACACGCACACTTCCACATAAAATGACTTTGATTAGTGAATGTGATAGGCCGCGCTGAACAAATGTGTTTTGAGGGAGTGCCTAAAACTAAGCAAATTGCACCTTAGGCCTCTTTCACACATCAGGTTTTCTGCTTCAGGCGCGATCCGGCGCTTTTGACTAAAACCGGATCCGTCGAAATGCAATGCCGGATCCGGTTTCCCCCCCATTGACTTGCATTAGAGCCGGATCGAGCCGGATGGCCATGCGTTTCATCCGATTTTCGCCGGATCCGGCAATGTGACGCGATCCGGCGTCTGGAAAAAACGGTGACTGTAACGTTTTTTGTATCCGTCGAAAAAGCCGGACACGCCGGATCCGGCGTGTCCGGCTTTTTCATACAATGAAAGCCTATGAGCGCCGCAATGCGCCGGATCCGTTTTTTTTGGTCTGAGCATGCTCAGTAGCTCTGCCCACAGGACATATATAAAAGCAAGACAATGGGACCCTCAGCCACACCCAACATGCCACCCAAGCCAAGAACCAGGAGCAGGAGAAGGCAGCAGACATCTGCAGCACCATCAGCACCACCCCAAATGGAGCAGCATGCTGAACAACGGGAGGGGAGTCCAGCAGCAGATGAGAGACGGTAATTATCAAATCCCCCATTCCTCCAAACTAGGGCTATGGAATATCAAGATATTCATTGGCCCTTTGTTTCTCTTTATTCAACAGCCGCCCAATAGATGCAGCAGCAGCAGCAGCAATGGCAGCAGCAGAAACACCACCCACAGCCATGGAGTCTGGCCATGAGGAAGACAGCACATCTTCTGGGAGCCCTCCCTCGCATCGTCAGCGTTTGACGGTAAGTTTTTATTTCCAAAATCCATCATCTCTGTAATATATGTGTATTCATTGCCTTTTATTTCAAAACAGGAATCACAAGATGAAGAGGAGCTCCCAGAAGAAGAAGGAAGGGGTGGACAGACACTTAGAGTGGGCTCACAATTGGTAAGTTTTTTGCATCAAACGCAGAAACACAACATCACACTACACACAACACATAGAAAACAATGTTCTGCAGACCACACACAGCAAACAAATGCCTACATCCAAAGACATAACATTTTTTGTTTTCTTCTCTAGTCTTCCCAATCTGGTGCTCGGCCAAGAGGTCCTTGCAGTGCCTCCCAGGGTCGTCGGCGACAGCAACGCGGCGGTCACCAGCGTGTAAGTATAAATATTTTTGCTTTGTTTTTTTTGCACTTTTTATTTCATTTCTTTTGTGGAGGCTAATTATGTTATTTTTGTCTTTTTCTTTAACAGCCTTCACAGCGTGCTCCCGACTCTGACGGTGAGGATGGAGGGATTGATGTCGACCGCCTCATCGATCTCGTCAGAGAAAGGGAGCCGCTCTGGAATATGGCTGACCGACGCCACGCTGACCTGATTGTTACCCGACGACTCTGGGAGGAAATCTGTTCGCTCCTTGTGGACCGCTGGGAGGACCTCGAAGCTCGGGCCCAGATTAAAGAGCGTAAGTATATACAGTACCGGTTGCTTGATTTAAACCTGTGTTTCCCGAACTCCAGTCCTCGTGGTCCCCACGGATCATATGTTCAGGATTTCTATTTACTTTGGAAATCCTGAAAACATGACCCCTGGGGACCATGAGGACTGGAGTTTGGGAAACACTGATGTTGTATACTAACCACTTTGTCCTTTCTCATTTCAGGGGAGAGAATTGTGAAGCGGTGGCGGTCTGTGAGGGATCGTTTCAAGAAGGAGTTCAATAAAGAGATGCGGGCCCCGAGTGGATCTGGAGGACGCAGGAGCAAGTACAAGTACGCACGAACCCTGTCGTTCCTCCGGGAGACAATGCTCACCAGAAGGTAAATATTACACACCACATGTGACAAAAAAATGTTTAGATGTAACTTTTTTTTTTCAGCCAGGGCCATACCATGTCACTATTTTATTTTTTTTTTTTTCTCTTTATTCCACAGCACGGTGAGCAGCACTCGGGAGCCTGCACGATTGGACCCTTCTGAGGCGATCCCTGAGGAGACCGGCACCGAGGGAGACTTCGACCGCCCCGGTACATCTGCACCTTCCCAGCCTTCCCACACATTCGACCCATCAGTCTCATCCACCAGCACAGGAGCATCGTGGCCGCCTACATTACATGAAGCTGCTGGTGAGGAGATCGCTTTCCCTTTACCCCACCCTTCTGCCCCTGCCACCTCTAGTACACCTGCGGGTACTGGGCGGCAGCGGCAGAGGGGTCAGGAAAAGACTTATGCGCCAGAGTTCTTGCATCTGAATGCATCTTTCCAGAACTGTCTAAAAGTCTTGTCAGAGCAAATCTCCGCAGGCTATCAGCATGTGACAACTCTGGGCTAATACGTCCAAGAGTGGACCCTCTGGGTCGTGGATCAGGAGCCCCTGGGCCGAGCGCACCTGGTGAAGACCGACCCCTGTACAGGGATCGTTAGGGGCAGGACCGCAGGGGGCAGAACCGCGACAGCCGGTGCCAGAAGGGACGACTCGATGGACAGGCAGGCAGAGCAAGGATAGCGGAATGGGATAGCGGAAAATACTGGCCAGGAGTCCACAGGGAAGGGTTGAGAGGGGGGCCACAGGGCAGAGACAGACAGACGGGAGTGGAGCAGGCCACAGAGAGCACACAGGGAGAACAGCAAAGGATAGGCAGGGTACACTAGAATAGGTATGGGCCGATGGGTGCAAGAAGTCACACACAATCACCAGGCGCCCTCAGAATAGAGCGGACGCCTGATATATCCAGAGGCCGGAAGTACGTCCTACAGACCCTCCCCTCAGCGACGCCCCCTACTAGCAGAAGAGAGCGGGGGAACGCGCGTGCGCGGCCTAAGGCCGGCGCGGTTACCCGCAGCAGAGCGGGGAGCAGAGCGGGAGTGCGCGTGGACAGGAGGCCGCAGGTGAGGGGAAGCTGCGGCGGGCACCGCCGCTGAAGGGGCATCGGCGGGCACGGCCGCCGATGTCACAGTACCCCCCCCATATGTCCTCCCCTTCTGAGGTTGGTCAGAAATCTTTTCATGATAAGGGGGGCATCGACATTCTCTCGGGGCTCCCAGGACCTCTCCTCTGGACCAAAACCCTTCCAGTCGATAAGAAAAAGAGTTTTACCCTTGACCCTTTTCATAGCCAAAATGTCCTTTACTTCAAAGACATCGTTAGAACAAATTGGCGAGGGAGGGGACATGGAGGTTGGTTGGAACCGATTCAAAACTACAGGTTTAAGGAGCGAGATATGGAAGGCGTTAGGGACCCGGAGCGATGCCGGCAACCTCAATTTGTAGGCTACTTCGTTAATGCGCCCAAGTACTTCAAAAGGCCCGATGTATCGAGGACTTAATTTGTAAGCAGGGACTTTCAGGCGGATATGTTTGGTAGAAAGCCAGACTTTGTCCCCGGGATGGTAGATCCCTTCGTCTCTTGTCTGCGTGTTTCTTAATTCGGATGCTGGCTACCTCGAGCGCCTCCCTGGTCTCCTTCCAAATTTGCGAAAATTCCTTGGCGAGAGTATCTGCTGCAGGGACTCCAGACGATGCGGAAAAGGGCAACGGAACCCCAGGATTTAGCCCAGTTACCACAAAGAACGGCGTCTTGGACGTTGATTCGCTGGGATGATTATTATGAGCGAATTCCGCCCAAGGTAGGAGTGAGACCCAATTATCCTGATGGGCGTTAGAAAAGTGGCGTAAGTAGGTGGTCAGAATTTGGTTAATCCGTTCCACTTGGCCGTTGGTTTGAGGATGATACGCTGAGGAGAAGTCGAGAGACGTGCCCAGGAGCCGACAGAGGGCCCTCCAGAATCGGGAGGTAAACTGGACCCCTCGATCGGTTACGATTCGTAGAGGAAGACCATGCAGCCTGAAAACCTGGTGGATAAAGATCTCGGCCAACTTTGGAGCAGATGGCAGTCCGAACAAGGGAATAAAGTGGGCCATCTTGGAGAAGCGGTCTGCGACGACTAAGATGGTAGTACATCCAGCAGAGCGAGGCAGATCAGTCACGAAATCCATGGCGATTTGCTGCCAAGGGGCCTCTGGCACAGGCAACGGATGAAGGAGAAAAGGATTTGGAGAAGAACCCGCAGGGGACTAGACGTCCGGATGGAGCCTGTTGGGAAAGAACCGCCCCAGCTCCAGTGGAGGAGGCATCAACTTCCAGGATGAAGGGCCTACTAGCCACTGGGCGGTGTAGGATCGGAGCAGAGGCAAACGAGCGTTTCAGGGCAAGAAAGGCGTCCTCGGCTTCGGAAGACCAGACGTTGGACTTCGTCCCCTTACGGGTCAGGACCGTGATGGGCTTGGTGACTGTAGAAAAGTGGGGTACAAACTGTCGGTAATAGTTAGCGAAGCCGAGGAAACGCTGGATGGCCTTTATGCCAACTGGACGAGGCCACTGGAGTACCGCGGACAGCTTCTCCGGATCCATCTTAAGGCCGGAATCCGTGATGATATATCCCAAGAAAGGTAACGCTGTTTGCTCGAAGAGGCACTTCTCAATCTTGGCGTAAAGACGATTTTCTCGAAGGCGCTGCAGAACCATGCGTACACTTCTCCGATGGGAGGAGAGATCGGCCGAGAAAACGAGGATATCATCCAAATACACCACCACGCAGGAATAGAGTAGGTCCCGGAACACCTCATTTACGAATTCCTGAAACACCGCCGGAGCATTGCAGAGACCGAACGGCATGACCAAGTATTCATAATGGCCGTCCCGAGTATTGAAGGCCGTCTTCCACTCGTCCCCCGCTCGGATTCGGATTAAGTTGTAAGCTCCCCGCAGATCCAACTTCGTGAAGATTCTGGCCCCCCTCAGCCGGTCGAAGAGTTCTGGAATCAGCGGGAGCGGGTACCGGTTTTTAACAGTGATGTTGTTCAGGCCCCGGTAATCAATACAGGGTCGCAGGGACCCATCTTTCTTCCGGACGAAGAAGAAACCTGCGCCCGCAGGGGACGAGGATTTCCGGATGAACCCCTTGGCCAGATTCTCCTGTATGTATTCCGTCATAGCCGTGGTCTCTGCTGGGGATAGAGGATAAGTTCTCCCTCTGGGAGGGGTGGCTCCGGGGACCAGGTCGATAGGGCAGTCATAGGAGCGATGAGGTGGTAAGGAGTCCGCCTCCTTTTTGCTGAACACATCGGCAAACATGTGATAGGGTGCGGGTAGGCCCGGAAGGTCGGCAGGCTTCGAGCATGGACGGGGACGAGTGAGAGCCCGTAGGCAGTGCTCCTGGCAGAAGTGCCCCCAACGGAGAACTTCCCCAGAGCGCCAGTCAATCACCGGCTCGTGCCGTCTGAGCCAGGGTAGCCCTAGAAGAACAGCATGGGCTAGTTGTGGCAGGACATAAAAGGCTATCCTCTCGAGGTGGAGTGCTCCGATTTGAAGGTCTACTTCGACGGTAACCGTGGTGATGAGTCCGGGTAAAGGTTTACCATCAACGGAGGAAATAGCGCGAGGGTTCCTCAATACAATCACCGGGATCCGGAGTTTATCAACCTCCTCCTGGCGGATAAAATTACCAGCAGCACCCGAGTCCACATACGCCTCCACAGATCCACGCTCCCGACCTGTAATTATCAAAGCTGAAAGGGTAAGGGGGAGAGAGGAATTTTGATCACCTAGGGGGTCCTCTCTTACCTGACCTAGGTGGAGGCATTTCCCGACCTCTCTGGCTTCTCCGGACAAGAACGCACAAAATGGTTGGCACCTCCGCAGTACAGGCAGAGTCCCTTGGTCATCCTCTCCCTGCGCCGTTGCTCGGACAGTCTGACACGATCAATCTGCAGTGGCTCAGGAGCGGTACTAACAGGAGATGCAGGGAAACGAGGGACAGGAGCCTGGTACAGCCTAAAGGACCTTCTCTCTCCGACCGCCTCTCGAGCGCGCTCCTGAAAGCGTAGATCAATACGAGTGGCCAGCGAAATAAGGTCCTCCAGAGTGGTGGGGGTGTCTCGCCCGGCAAGCTCATCCTTGATCTTACTGGAGAGGCCTCTCCAAAAGGCTCCCACAAGAGCCTCATTGTTCCACCCCAACTCTGAAGAGAGGGTCCGGAAGCGGATGGCGTATTGCCCCACTGTGAGGGAACCCTGGCGGAGGTTAAAAAGGGCCTCCGTGGAGGATGCTAAGCGACCCGGTTCATCGAATACCTTGCGAAAGGTTTCCAAGAAGGTCTGAATGCTTAACACTACGGGGTCATCCCTCTCCCACAAGGGGTTCACCCAGGACAGGGCCTCACCCTCGAGATGGGACACAATGAACGCCACCTTGGCACGGTCAGTAGGATACTGAAGGGGGGCAAGCTCAAAATGTAGCCTGCATTGATTCAGAAAACCCCGGCATAACTTAGGGTCTCCGCTGTACCTGGGGGGTTTACCCAGACGGGGAGCCGGGGCAGAGACTACGTCAGGGGGGGAAGTTGCTGCGGCAGCAGAGGATTGCAGAGCAAGCAATCGATCATCCACGGATGCCATGTAACCTAAGATGTGGGATTGAGCGTCGCGCTGCTGCGCGAGCTCCTGCTGGAGGCTGACTAGGAGGGGAGCGTGCCCGGGGTCAGAGGTCTGCAGGGCGGATAGCCGGGTGTCCATAGACTTCATAAAGGACATTATCCGGGTCTGATTTTCACGAAGGAAAAGTAATTCCTTTTGTGTGGCGGCTGCGGCACCGGCGGGATCCATGGCCTGGTGATACTGTGACAACTCTGGGCTAATACGTCCAAGAGTGGACCCTCTGGGTCGTGGATCAGGAGCCCCTGGGCCGAGCGCACCTGGTGAAGACCGACCCCTGTACAGGGATCGTTAGGGGCAGGACCGCAGGGGGCAGAACCGCGACAGCCGGTGCCAGGAGGGACGACTCGATGGACAGGCAGGCAGAGCAAGGATAGCGGAATGGGATAGCGGAAAATACTGGCCAGGAGTCCACAGGGAAGGGTTGAGAGGGGGGCCACAGGGCAGAGACAGACAGACGGGAGTGGAGCAGGCCACAGAGAGCACACAGGGAGAACAGCAAAGGATAGGCAGGGTACACTAGAATAGGTATGGGCCGATGGGTGCAAGAAGTCACACACAATCACCAGGCGCCCTCAGAATAGAGCGGACGCCTGATATATCCAGAGGCCGGAAGTACGTCCTACAGACCCTCCCCTCAGCGACGCCCCCTACTAGCAGAAGAGAGCGGGGGAACGCGCGTGCGCGGCCTAAGGCCGGCGCGGTTACCCGCAGCAGAGCGGGGAGCAGAGCGGGAGTGCGCGTGGACAGGAGGACGCAGGTGAGGGGAAGCTGCGGCGGGCACCGCCGCTGAAGGGGCATCGGCGGGCACGGCCGCCGATGTCACACAGCAGATCAACTCCAGCATTCTGGAGGTGAAGACACTTCTGCAAACCATGCATTCAGAAGCAAGATCTTCGCCAAACCACACCTTTTTCAGGTCTGTTGTGGAGCGCATGGAAACGCTCTCTCCTGCCCAGCAGATGCATGTAATGCATTCATGCCACGCTGCTCTCCAGCAAGTTACCTCCCAACCTCCTCCTCCCACCACAGTAGTTCCTCCACCTGCACCCCCTCCAGCCACTTTCCATCCTCCCCCTCCTATTACATCTACACCCCCTCCAGCCACTTTCCATCCTCCCCCTCCTATTACATCTACACCCCCTCCAGCCACTTTCCATCCTCCCCCTCCTATTACATACCATCCACCTCCCCAGCACCAGCAACCTCCCCAGTACCAGCAACCTCCCCAGTACCAGCAACCTCCCCAGTACCAGCAACCTCCCCAGTACCAGCAACCTCCCCAGTACCAGCAACCTCCCCAGTACCAGCAACCTCCCCAGTACCAGCAACCTCCCCAGTACCTGCAAACTCCCCAGTACCAGCAACCTCCCCAGTACCAGACATCTCCCCACTTCCAGCAACCTGCCCCGTACCAGACATCTCCCCACTTCCAGCAACCTGCCCCGTACCAGACATCTCCCCACTTCCAGCAACCTGCCCCGTACCAGACATCTCCCCACTTCCAGCAACCTGCCCCGTACCAAACTCCTTCCCCATACAACTTGCCATCAACATCATCTGCTCCTACAGTCCCTGCCCAACCCTCCACTCCACCACCCACCACCTCTTCTGCTTCACACATGTCCACCCATTCTGTAGTTTTTTCCACACCTTCACCTCTAACTGTTCCTTCCCCACCACGATCCCAGTCCTCTCTCCACACTCCCAGTGTCGAAGTGTCCCGCAGCCCCTACAGCAGTATTTCCACCACACACTACACAGATTTATAATGTGTGTATTTAAATAAAAATGACCAGTTTTATGGTTTCAGTTTTATAGTTTCAAAGCTTTATTAAACAAGTTTATTAAAATTTTAAAAAAGTTTACTAAAAAAAACATTTTTCAATAAAAGTTAAATTATTTTACACTGGTTGTCTGTCATTTCTTTCTGCGGCGAAAAAGGTTAAATACAGGGTATTTAAAAGGTGAAATGGTATTCAAAACTAGGTATATAACTGTGGGTAAATTTTAGCTTTTTGCCACAGTTGTGTTCCTGGTTGTGTTTGAAGCAAAGTATTTCACCTAAAAAGTTGTGTTTATTGTTGGTGATTTCCTAACAATGTACACAACTTTTGTTAAAAGGTGAAATACTTTGCATAAAACACAACCAGGTACACACCTGTGGCCTAAAGCTAAAAATAGAGACCATGACAAGATAGCCAACTTTGGTTGGCAAAGGTATATACTGTTGGTACAGAAGGTACACAAGTTTGGTTGGGCACAAATCTTTCACACTCTGTCATCCTGCCAGTGTACTCTGCCTTGAGGTGACATAAAGTATAGTGCAAAATTGTCCCTCATTACTGAAACCGTCACAGAACTTCTAGTGGTAATGTCATGGTAATCTTGCAAGGTGGTTTCTTCAGAGGTGTCCTCAATGGAAATGGGTTCCTTGCAGATAACAAAATTGTGGAGTACCACGCACGCTTTGATCACCTCGTCCACAGTTTCTGTCTTGAGGTTGATCGCAGTCAATAGGACCCGCCATTTGGCTGTCAGAATACCAAAGGTACATTCAACCATTCTTCTTGCTCTTGTGAGGCGGTAATTAAAAATGCGTTTTGGTCTTGTCAATCCTCTGCTAGAGTACGGTTTCAAAAGGTGTTCTGACAGCTGGAAGGCTTCATCCCCTACACAGACAAATGGCATAGGTGGACCAGATGTTTGCGGCAGCGGTCTAGGTGGTGGGAACTGGAAGGTGTTTCCATACAGTTTACGCCCCATGGCAGACAGTTTGAAAACTTGAGAGTCATTGGAGCGGCCATAGGCCCCAATATCAACCGCAATAAATTTGTATTCCGCGTCAGCGATGGCCATGAGGACAATTGAAAAATATTTCTTGTAATTGAAATATTCCGATCCCGATCCAGCTGGCTTTACAATGCGGATATGTTTCCCGTCCACAGCGCCCAAGCAGTTGGGAAACTGACATATCTGTTGAAACTTGTCAGCAATTTCAATCCACCTCTCTGTTGTGGGCTCTGGTAAAAACTCTTCAGCTAAGGAGTCCCACAGTGCACGACATGTGTACTTCACTATTCCAGATATGGTGGAAATCCCGAGTCTGTACTGGAAATGCAGTGACGAAAGGGATTCTCCAGTTGCAAGAAATCTGTGGGGAATTAAAAAACAATAAATTAGTTTTAAATCACAGCATTACATACCAAAACTGAGCTATAACACTTGGAGATACAAACTACCACCAATAAGATTGCAGTGAAAGTGTGCTCTGATGCGATCACATCCAATAAATGTGGCTTACCTTAAAGTCACCATCAGACACTCTGTGGGTGAAACAGAGAAGCGGCAATAGGTGTCCGCTTTTCTTATGAGGTGTGCAATGCGCTCCACCAAGTAATCAAAATTCTCCATTTTCATCCTAACATATCCAAAAAATTTATCCGGGTTTCGTCGAAGGTCCATGCAGAGTGTAGAATAGACCCCATGCGTCATTCTCTTGGCTGTGATGGGGTGGATCCACAAACGTCGTCTACGATGCCTGATGCGCTGCTGTCTCGCTCTCTACTTCTCCAGAACAATCACCCTCAAACGATTCGCCTCCGCTATAAAATCCGCCAAATTCTTCAAAATATTTCCAATGACAACATCCATCTTCGCCAATAACTTGCTCTTCTCTCCAACCTGCACTTTCTCCTCTACAACCTGTCAAAGAAGGGCTGTAGGAACATGCTATATATAGTTTTCCAGTAGCCAATCCCGTTCGGAAGGCCACAAGGGTCAATTTTAAAAACCGGATCCGGCGTAATCCGTCGAAAAACGGATGAACCGGATGAGACGGATCCGTCACATCCGGTTTTACTAAACATTTGCCGGATCCGGCGTTCCGGCACGACACCGGATCGCGCCTGACGCCGAAAACCTGAAGTGTGAAAGTAGCCGAGAAGCATCTGATCCTCCCGGACCATGATACAGCAACCCAGGTGTCTGTAAAGGTAAGTATACCCATTCCTAAGCAACCTTTTCCATTCTAGGATGAAAAAATTTTCAAGATAAAAAAATCACATAACTGTTCTCCACCTTTATACATTCTTGGCCAACAGTCTTATACATTGTAATGATATAAAAAACATTTTTATATATAAAAAAATAATAAATGCATAGATACAAAAACCATAGGTCCTCCATACGGCTATGCTTCTGTGAGGCCTAGGGGATGGTGTGAGGCCTAGGGGATGGCGTGCTTCCGAGAGTGGACCCTCTGTGTCGCAACACTGAAGCACCCTCGAGTAAGCAGACCAGGTGGGGCCAACCCCTGTACAGGGATTGTTTGGGGCTGACCCGAGGGAGTCAAGTACCGCGACAGCTGGCACCAAGAGGGACGGCTCAAGGATAGGCAGAGAAGCCATGCAGACAGGACTAGAGGAACAGATGGGCCAAACCCGAACAAAGCAAGGGGAACGAAACTACCAGGGAAGGACAGGAGGACAGGACTATCCGGATGAAGCAGGAGGTCAGGATAACAAGACGGAGCAGGATAACAGGATGGAGCAGGAGGTTCAGGACGGGGCAGGAGAATCAGGATAACAGGACGGAGAAGGAGGAGGGTCGGGACAATAGGACGGAGCAGGAGAATCAGGACGGAGCAGGTAACAGAAAGTAGTGGGCAGAACCCACAAACAAGGCCAGGACAAAAGTATAGTATGCACACGGTAATCAGGCGCCTCCAATATGGAGGAGCCGCCTGATATACCCTGTGTCAGTACCTAATTGGAGCATTAGTGCTTCCGGGGCAGGTGCTGTATGGTTAAAGAAGCTGGGAAGCACGCGCCCGCGGCGTAAGGCGCATGCATGGGACCGCTGCCGGCCGGAAGGCCGACAGTGAAGGTGAGACATGCTGGAACCCCCGGGCAGCCGGAGGACAGGACGGGGAAGCAGCGCAGCGCGAGGGCACGTAAGTGGAGAGGCGCGAGGTGGGCACAGCAGCCGAGGTAGCGGTGGCATTGGACGCCATCATGACAGATTCTCCCTTAGTGACTATATGATGTGATGGTGACTTGTGAGTAAAGGTGATGTATCTGTAAAACAATAAGTACATACATATTAAAATTACAACAGAAAACATATTCCTACAAATCTGAGGTCCATATACTGCTAATTCTAAGGAATTACAATCAAGAGAAATCCTAGTTATACAGTATAGTAAGTAATAGAATGGTTTTTAAAATCTACGTTTAATCCCATTGGTTTGAGAGTATTTAATTCGTATATCCATTTTAGTTCCTGCTTCTTCAGAAGGCGTACTCTATCGCTCCCTCTCCTTTAATTGGAATTTTAGAGTGTTTAAAGGCCCCTTTACATTTAGCAATGAGCCAGCGATCCCGACAACGATACGACCCGGTCAGGATCGCTGGTGCATCGCTAAATGGTCGCTAGTGAGCTGCCAAACAGGCAGATAAGTGGCGCCCCTGAGGCTTCAGTCGCCACAGAGGTACTGCACCTTCTCCTAAGGTGTAGTACCCCACCATCCAGGTAAGGTGGGAACTCCTGACCATGCTCCACACCTGCATTCCACACACAGGATAGTTCAGTGGGGCCACCTAACAGCTATAGGCTGGGGGTTAGCAGAGCACCCCTCGTAGAACCCTGCTTCGTAACACAAGATGTGCTGGGAGGCGGGTGGAGTTAGATGATATAAAAGAGGGAAAGTGTAGGATTTCAGTTCAGTCTGGGAGGGACCCAAAAGGAGTCAGTCTGGGAGAGACCCAGAAGGGGTCAGTCTGGGGAGAGACCCAGGGAAGAGAGCAAGCTGACAGCAGGTCAGCCTGAGAGGAGCTCAAGGCGGAGGAAGGCAGTCAGACAGGAGAGGCTGAGGACTGGTCTTAGTGGAACGAGCTTCTCAGGGAAGGAAGAGAAGGAGAAAGAGACATAGACCGAAGACTACAGATTCCATAAGAGAGAGATAGAATAGATCGGAACGAAGGAGGAGAACAGAGAGGAGGAGTGGGTTGGATAGGAACCCTGCCTATAGGTTCTCAGCGCAAAGGTCGGGGCCCGGTCCCCAAGGTTGATTGAATCTTTATATCCGGCAACAGACACCGGAGGAGTAGTGAGCTGCTAACGCCTTACTCCCACCATAGACTTGGGACACAACAGCGAAACGGATAGAGAGCAGGGACTCAGGAGAGGAGTCCCCGAAGCAGGCTACAGCTGTCTGTCATACAAGTAGAGACTAGGAACATCTAGAGAGAGGCATTCCAGGGTAACTAAGTACTGGAGTGCTTCGCACCTAAAGGCGCATGTGAGGAGTCGTTCAGTGAAGGTACATATTGGCGGAGTGTGCAAGGGAGAGTCCTGTCCTGCCTGGAGGTTGGCTGGAGCCCTGACCTGGAGAACACGGTACGGAGGCAGGCAGTGGTGTGAACTGCAAACAGTGAGTAAAGCTTTGGAACCGCATACTCTGGTGTCCTCCAGTTATTCCCGCATCGCTATACCTGGGTAACAACATCTACACCATCCTGTGCCTCTCCTCATCCATTGCACCTACACTGCTCTGGGACTACAGCTCCACCTGTGGGGAGCTATACCATCTCTGCTGCACCACACCATCAGTCCCAGAGGATCTGTACTCAGCGTTGGCTAACACCTCACTTGCCAAATACCACGGGTGGTGTCACGAACTATACCCATAAACTAACACCTTTAACACCACCGCCATTGATATTGGGCGCCGAGGGGCATGGACCGGGTCACCGCTGCTGTGACACATTCCCCTGACACCGGCCCGGTACTGAGTACCCCACAGCCCTGGGAGGGCGACCCAACTATCACAGCGATGCAGCAGCGATACAGCGGTCGTTACTTACCTTTCAGACGCGGCGATCCTGACGTCCTCCCGTCCGCGTCCACGCATCGCCAGCAGGAAGCGCCCGACGAGAAATGGAGCTGCACGATCTCCAACGATCAACGACAGACAGCGGGGGAGCCGGTCGGAGGTAAGTATCACACATAGCGATATCGCTAGCGCACCAAATCGGTGATGCTTTAGCGATATTGCTAGCGTTATCCAGGGCTGTGGAGTCGGAGTTAGTTTTGGTCGGAGTCGGTAGAAATGTACCGACTCCAGCTTTAAAAAAAATGTATTAATATTTCATAATTGAACTTTCATATGAATTTTATAAATGTTACTCAAATATATATGTTCTATCAAACTATGAACAACAGTGATAAGCAGTTCTGCTGGAGATAGAGACATTTCTTACTTCTTGTGTGTCACTGTTCTCCACTGCCCTTATCTAATCTTATACTTGGTTAACCTCATGCTGCCCCAACCCCCCTACTTACAATGTATGAAACTGAAAGTGAAAATGTGTTGCAAATTCTTAGTAGTAAAGCTCCTCCTCTAGACTAGATGTTTGGTGTTGGTCTTCCAAGCATCTCACAGCTGCTACTCAGAAGAGGAAGACTGTAAGAAGTATTATCCTTTCAACAAACTTTGCATCAGTTAACTGTGAGTACATGAGGAATAACAGTATTACTGACCACTATATCAGTTGTACGACCTGGCAATAATTTTGTACAATTGTTTTTAGGAAAAACAATTGTCATTTGGATTGTGAATGCAGAATTAAAAATCTGAGAATGTCAAAGAAGCGTCACATTAAATCAGCTGTATTTGAACATTTCACCATCACTCAAAATAGAAAACATTATGTCTGTCAGTGTATGACAAATGAGCCAGACGAAAACAAATGCTGTGAAGCCAAGATCAGTGCATATTCAGGCAAAGATAAAAATGCTCCTACCAGAGCTTCTACTCTAAAGAGACATTTACAGCGCTTTCATCCAGAAGTATTGAAAGCAGTGGATGAGAAAGACTGCATCCAAACCAATGAACCAGTGCCCAGCTCTTCCAGCCAAACAAAGGAGCAGAGAACTTTGCAGCCATCAGTTGCAAGATATTTTGTCAGTGACAAAGTTACTGTGACGATGACAGTAGATACAATTAAAAAACAGATCATAGAGCTTGTTGTAAAGGATAGTGTGCCTATTTCATTATTTTCACAACCAGCTTTTATGTGTCTGAATGGGGAAATGGCCCGCAAGCTTGGTGTTTCTCTGGAGAGAGAGAGTATTAGAAAATTAGTAATCGAAGAAGCTTTTAAACAAAAGGAAGAACTTAAAAAAACTCTCAAGGGACGCTTTCTGTTTCTTAAAATGGATGCCTGCACACGTCACAGAGTGAACTATTTTGCCATCAATGTCCGATCTGTTTGTGACAAAAATGAAATAGTTACCAAGACATTGGCAGTAAAAGACACCAAAGCTCATCACACCAGTGAGTTTCTCCAGGTCTTGGTGGAAAAGGTTCTGCAAGACTATGAACTTAAAGAGCAAGTTCTTTCTGTCGTAACTGACAATGCTTCAAATATGATAAGTACTATTAAGCTAATGAATGAGAGTAATGATGGTGACCAGCAGCTAGAAGAACATTCTGGGTCCACAGACACAGAAATGTTTGAAATAGAGGAACACAGTATTGTAACTGAGGAGCAAACTGAAGTTGCTTCAGATGAACAGCAACATGATAGTTTAGATGATCTTGTTGAAACTGTGTCAATACGTTCTTTCATTCATCACATGCGCTGTGTGGTGCATACGCTACAGCTGGCTATAAGAGACAGTCTGCAAGAAGGACATGCTGCTGCACTGATTGGCAAGGTGAGAAAATTGGCTACTGTTGCCAGAACCCCTAAAGTTGACTCAATTTTGAAGAGACGTGCTGGAAAAGGGGTAATTATTGATTAAGCCACACGATGGGGCAGTACTTAATTAATGATTCAGTGCTTGGTTGAACTGAAAACCTTTCTTGTAGACATGGCTAACCCTCAACTGACGCTAAATGAAAGTCAGTGGAATCAGGTGACTGAGCTGGAAAAATTGCTAGAGCACCCATTTACAGTGACTAAAAAATTACAAGCAGAGGACTTAACTCCAGGTATTTTCTTAAAGGAGTGGAAGAACCTGATGTTTCGCCTGTCCTAAAGAGGAGGGTTAATTGCAAGTGGCATTGCTACATCAATGAAACGGAGAGAGGAGCTACTATTACAAAATAACATTCTTTTGGCAGCTGTTTATGTAGACCCAATGCATCGGATTCTTCTAGATGATCAACAGCTAACTAAAGGAAAAGAAGCTCTGTTTGAAATAGCAGGATGAAAGGGTTGCAGAACAGTCAGGAGGAACAAGAAGAATTTGGTCGTCCTGCCACATCTTCACCCTCATCAACTGATGAAGAATTTAATTTCGAAAAATATTTGGATCACAAGGACCATGCAAAGCGTTCCCGCATAGAAGAGTCATCCCCATCAAGGAACACAGCCAGTACATTTCAGCAGAATTTTTCATGTGCACTAAAAGAAATTGAGAAATTTGACCGTTCATCAAAAATAACAGTGCAACAAGCGATTCCTCTGTATCCTGACATTGTCAGAGATGTTGCCCGAGTGGTTACTGCTTTGCCACCAACCCAAGTTAGTGTAGAGAGGTTGTTCTCTGCTCTCAAAATAATTAGATCAGATTTGAGGGCATCCATGAAGGAGGATCTGACAGAGGCAATACTTTTTCTGAGGACAAATTTATAGATTTCTTCTTATTAACTGCATAACAGTGTTTATTGCATATTTACTTACAAGAGTTTAGAAAAGTTTATAAAAGTTATTTGCTATATTCTAATTGTATTCTAATAAATACAGTTTTTGCTCTAAGTGGTCTGATTACTTATATGATGGTGAGAAACTGAATAAGCACGATGTTAATATTTGACAAAAGTAAATTTATTGTTACGAATTGGCCATTTATGAAGGAGTCGGAGCCGGAGTCGGAACCTGATAAAATCCAGGAGTCGAAGTCGGAGTCGCAACTGTGGCTTACCGACTCCACAGCCCTGGCGTTATCGCTATGTGTAAAACCCCCTTAAGTGTTTAGAGACCGGAAGATCTAATCACTTTTTTCTAATGGTTTATAGGTGGTGATTTATTCGTGTTTTAAAATCACAGGTCGTCTCACCGATCTACCATAGATTGCAGGGACATTGGAGAAGGTAGATAACATAGTCAGAATTACATGTCAGGTATTGCTTTATTGTTTAGACCTTATATGTATTTGGATGTTAAAAAGTTGTCCCCTTTGTCATAATGCACAATTTACACACGTTAGGCATGGAAAACAACCTTTTTTCTCTATTTCTGTTTATGAGGTTTAATAGGTTTTCCTCAAAGGGCCAATATCTGATTTAATCAGATGGTCCCTAATGTTTTTATTTTTCCTATAGGAAAGGAGTGGTGGGATTTTAAAACCCTTTATATTTGGTAGACATCTTGTTAACATCCTCCAATGTTTTTTGATGATACCTACTATGTCTCTACTTTCTTCCATGTATGTTGTTACAAAAGGGATCCAGGTCAGTCCTTTCTTTTTGGATCTAGTCTGCAATAACTCTACTCTTTCCTGCCCAGAGACTTTCTTTTTAGTTTAATCTAATAGGTTTTTAGGGTAACCCCTGCTCACAAATTTTTTAACAAAGGAATCCATAACCTCATTTACATCCTGTCTCTTTCACTATAGGTCACACTCTCAATAGCTGGCTCAAAGATATTGATCTTACCATACTAAGAGGATGTTGACTGTTGTTCATAATTAAATTGTTTCTGGGTTTTTTGACAAATAATGTTGAAATTAATTCACCATTATATTGATAAGAACATCTAGGAATTGTATGTCCGTCTTGGATGACACCAAAGTGAAATTGATAGTTTGAGCAATTTCATTTAAATATACATGAAAATCCTCCAATTCTTCCTGGGTGCCTGCCCATAGGAGGAATACATCGTCTATATATCTCCACCACACTAGCACATGCCGGAAGTGGTGGTACACATAGACCAGGTTCTCCTCCAAGACACCCATGAACAAATTAGCATATACCAGGTCCATATTGGCCCCCATGGCTGTACCCCATTGTTGTGAATAAAAATTTCCTCCAAACAGAAAGGCAAATTGGACACTATCCCACAAAGCCCCAAAAATGAGCTGGACAAAATTGTTGACACCCAACAACGTACTGGGGTGTTTGGGGCCCACCCTACAGCTATATGCAAATACCTGTTAGCCATTATCTCATTTATAGTGGAGCGTTGACTGTAAAATACAGTAGGTTCCTGCACATCTACTGGGTGCCACCATAATTGGAATGTACAATCAGAAGAAGTGGGAAGTTTAATCCCTGGCAGGACACCTTTATGCCCATTTTAAAATGGAACAGCAGGTCGGATGTATAATAATGAGAAGTTTAAAAAAAATTCAATATAAATTCAAGACGCCTAGATTTCAACCTTCAACATAAGACGACATGGCGTGGTGAGCTCCTAAAATCCCCCCCCCCTCTCCATCATCCACAAAAGTGGACAAATTCTTGATGTCCTCAAGTTTGGTCTGGTATGTGATCATGGATTAAAGATAATTTGTGAGTAGAAGTTCTGGGTAATTGAATTTCCTAGAAGACATGTTCATTTCTTACTAAATTGAGGTCGTTCTGTCCCTCATCAGGTCATGTGCTACAAAATTAGACTACACAATTAGACTACACAATAAACAGTTGTTTCCCTTAAACATTAGTCAGTTTCATTAGTGACAGATTTATGCAGCATCTCTAATAAAGCACAAATATTGGGCTCCCTCTGGTAACCGGAGCATGGACCTCATACAAGTGGAGTTTTTACCTGGACTGGAAAAAATGCCAAAATAATGGATGTCTTTATTTTCTTCATCAAAAATAGAATTTTAGGGACATTACCACATTTCTTCATTTATGGTATAAATGCCTGATAGGCACAAGTATGACCTTCAAGACCCTCAGTGATTTTGTGAACGATTCAGTGACCTACTAAAAGCCCTAAGATCTGTGAACACGTTGTGTTTTTATCGCGTTTTTTTTTTTTTTGACCAGTAAAGTGAATGAGATTGCTGAAGATTCATACACACGCTGCTTATTTTTCCTTGCATATTTAAATCTACCTACATAAGCGGATTATAATGAGTGCAATCTGGGCTACCGCATGGGGCCCGATTGCCCTCATTATAAAGTTTTATGTGCTGCCATCGGTGGCACACATCCCATCAGATAGCTTTCCTGGCGCTCTGCTGCCGATGAAACATGGCAACACAGCTCCAAGGGAGTTCCCATTGCCTCTGCTGTGACATGCCAGTGTGATGACGTCAACAGCCAGCTGCGCGCGCCAGCATGTACGCCCTGGCAACAAGTAGAATTGGAGCCTCGAGGACAGGTGCAGAGCACCGGGGAAACGGTCGAGGTGAGTATGTGTTTTAATATGTGTATGGGATTGTGACGAACGTCAGCTTACGCTGAGTTGTTTTCCTTTTTTGAGTGGACCCTCTGGGCCGTGGCGCCCACCCACCTAGGGTGAGCTGATCTAGTGAGAACCCACCCCCTGTACAGGGAGTGTCAGGGGCAAGACCAAGGGGGTGAGCCACCACGGAAGCTGGACCAGACGGCCGGCTCAGGGAGACACTATTGAGTGTCTGGCAACAGGACGGACAGGATACCAAACATAAAACGAAGTCACAGGGTTTCTTCAGCAAAACGTGGTTTCACACTTTATTCAGGTGCAAGGCATAAACAGGGAATCAGGTGCAGGGCACACACGGTGAAACACGGCAAGGTGCGTGCAAGGGCTCGCCAAATGTTCCAGTCATAACACGTGTACGAAAACATACCAGAGTCCAGGGCAGGGTACGTGTTAGGGATCACACCAGAGTTCCTAGAGGGGATGCGTGCTAGGGCACCCCAGAGTCCAAGACAAGGTGCGCGCCGAGAGAAACGCCAGAGTCCAAGGCAGGGTGCGTGCAAGGACACGTCAGGATCCAAGATGGGGTGAGTTGGCATCGGACTCCGGACTACTGGCAACGACCGACAGGGTCCAGGCATCAGGCTGTGGACATCATCTCCAGACATCAGGCCGCAGTCATCTGGTTCCGGACCTCTGGCAGCGGTCGGCAGGTTTTGGGAATCCGGCAGGCAAGCCAGGGTTCAAGGCAGGGTGCGTGCTTGGAGACACACCAGGATCAGGTTCACAGGACGGAGGCCTGTGCATGCCGAGGGGCATGCCAGGGACAGGTACAAGGACGGAGGCCTGTGCGTGCAGAGAGGCACGCCAGGGACAGGTACAAGGATGGAGGCCTGCGCGTGTAGAGAGACACATCAGGGACAGGGTACAGAGCGGAGGCCTGCACGTGTAGAGAGACATGTCAGGGACAGGGTACAGAGCGGTGGCCTGCACGTGTAGAAAGACACGACAGGGACAGGGTACAGAACATAGCATAACAAGGAAGCATAGCGAGGACAAACAAAGCACGAAGGACAACACGAGACAAAGCACGAGACAAGAGACGGAATACGAGCACGGAGCGTGTGCAGAGACGCACGACAGAGTAAAGTGCAAGGGCACAGAATAGAGGGAGCAACCCAGCAGACCAAGCAGCCATGCAGGGAAGCAATACAATACTCAGGCCCTGGGCATGGGAAGGGGCGGTCTGATATAGGGCATAGCACCTCCACTTCCGGGTCAGGACCAGGGGAGAATGTTATAATTGAGTCACCGTAGGAGGCAAAAACAGAAATGCTAGCTAAGTCCAGAAAACCAGAGAGGTTGGCAGCTATCGGATTGCAGACCCCTGATCCTATCCACAACAACTAACAGTAGCCGTGGGGGGTTCCTACGATGCCCTAGACCCCTCGATCACAGCCGGAGAATTAAATAGGCCTAAAGAAAGAAAGGGGAAAACTAAACTGCCCCAGAGCAGACCCCAAAGCAATAGGCAGTCCCCAACATATAATGACGGTGAAGCAAGATGAAAACACTAACACAGACAGAAAGATAGACTGAGCAAAGACGGGGCCCAAGCTAACTAGATAGGAAAGGACAGAAAGGCTGCTGTCTGCAATCCGTGAAAAACCCTATAAAAATAAGAGCCAACAGACTGACAGTGAAAAAGGCCCTGAAGACGCTAGGCTTCAAAAAAGCTAGGTCAGTACTCAGGAATATTCTGAAGACAGAGCAACAGGCAAAAGGAGATTCAGCTCACCCCAGCAGGGAATAGCAGAATCCAGAAAAGCAAGGAAAACAAAAACAAAAAACAAATGCTAACAGGCAAAGCAGAAAACTTAGCTTTAGAGGAGCAAAAAACAGACCTCAAAAATTATTTTGGAGGGATTATAGAGTCAAATTGAAACACCAGATACAAAAACAAATCCCTAAAATATAACTTTTAATTCAATCACTAAAAACATTAGTTGAAATGACTAAAAAAGGAGGGGAGAGATATGGGACAAACAGTTATAATGATTAGCTGAAATGCTATTTTTGTTACTAATCAGTTATACCAAATTAAGGGCCACAGGCTAAATCGCCCTAGTCCACCCTATTTCAGCCCTTCCTAGCCGCGGAGGTTGGCACCCTAGTTGTTGACGATATGGCGCCCCCGCTCAACGTCGGTATCCCTAGTAATCCCTAAACCTCCCTAAATATACAAAAAAGGACACAAAAAATTGTACACACACACACACAATACCGAAAAAATTGTTTAAAGAGACATAAATAGTCTCAATATTTGCCAAATGCCAGAATAATGAGAGAGAGAGAGAAAGAGAGAGCGAATGTTTTAAGGCATTTTTATTACTTACTGCAAAGTCAAAAGTTTACGTACACTAAGATTACTATGCCTTTAAACAATTCTGGACTGCCCATATGATGATGTCATGTGTTTGGCAGCTTAATTAGTGACAAAGCTGTAAACATATTTTAATGCACACCTAAAACACACTGCTTCTTTGCATAGCATCAAGGGAAAGTATCAAGAAATCAGCCAAGATATCGGGATGAGAATTGCGGACTTGCACAAGTCTGGCTCATCCTTGGGTACAGTTTCAAGATACCTGAAGGTGCCTCATTCATCCGTACAACCAATTATATGCAAGTACAAACAAGATGGGAATGTCGAACCACTATACCACTCAGGAAGGAGACGGGTTCTGTGTCCCAGAGGTGAACGTGCCTTGGTCTGACATGTGGATACCAACCCAAGGATAAAAGCAAAAGACCTTGTGAAAATAATGACGGAAGCTGGAAAGATTGTGTCAATATCCACAATGCAACGAGTACTGTATCAACATGGGCTGAAAGGCCACTCTATTAGGAAGAAGCCATTACTCCAAAATAATCATAAAAAAGCCAGATTAATGTTTGCAAATGCACACAGGAACAAAGACCTTAATTTCTGGAGACATGTCCTGTGGTCTGATGAAACTAAAATTGAATTTTTTGGGCATAATGACCATTGTTACATTTAGAGGTAAAATGAAAAGCTTAGAAGCCAAACAACACCATTCCAACTGTGAAACAGCGGGTTGGTAGCATCATGTTGTGGGGTTGTTTTGCTGTAGGAGGGACTGGTGCACTTCACAAAATAGATGGCATCATGAGAAAAGAAGATTATGTGGCAATACTGAAGCAATATCTCAGCCAGGAAGTTAAAGCTTGGGAGGAAATGGGTCTTCCAAATGGACAATGACCCAACACATACTGCCAAAATGGTAACAAAGTGGCTTAAGGATAACAAAGTCAATGTTTTGGAGTGGCTATCACAAAGCCCTGATCTCAATCCTATTGAAAATTTATGGCAAAGCTGAAAAGGCCGGTGAGAGCAAGGCGACCTACAAACCTGGATCAGTTACACTAGTTTTGTCAACAGGAATGAACCCAAATTCCGACCAACTATACTGAGAAGCTTGTGGAAGGAAATCCCAAATGTTTCACCCAAGTCATTTCAGCTTAAGGGCAAAGGCACCAAATACTAATGAAATGTATGTAAACTTTTGACTTTGCAGTGAGTAATAAAAATGCCTTAAAACACTCTTTATCATTATTCTGGCATTTGGCAAATATTAATAATTATGGTAATCCTAATTGACCTGTAATATATTCTAAAAGCATGCATATGTGTCTTTTTATATAGTGCATGTAAACTTCTGGTTTCAACTGTATGTGGTGGAAAACTAATGTTTGGGTGCACCGCAGGGTTTGGAAGGGAAGGAGCACAATTTCACTTTTAGAATGGAAAATTGGATGGACTCGATAGCAGATGTTATGCTGCGCTTGCAGAGCCCCCGATGTTCCTAAACAGTGGAATCGCCAAACAAGTGACACCTGTCATGATTCTTCTGCTCAGAGTGTCTGGGACTCTGTGATGGACAGCTCTGTCATTCTATCCTGTGCTGGGGTGTGCTGAGCTGTCGGTGCTTTGATTGACAGCTTGGTTGACCTATATGCAAGGTGCAGAGACATCCACAGGTGCTCCATATTCTTGGTAATTGCCCTGTTATTTAGGTGAGCTGTCTTGTCATGACTCAGGACGGGGTGGTTCTGGCTCCGTCCTGGTCAGGTCAGGGTTAAGTCTGTCCGCATATCTTTGGTTCTGGGCGGCTATTTAATGCTGGTAATTCCTGGGTTCAGTGTCGGTGATACTTCTGCCTACTCGGTTTGAGGTTGCTGACCCATGTTACACTCTGTATCATTGTTCCTCTGCCTGTGTCTGTTTGCTGTGTATGACCCGGTTTGCCCCCTGACTACTGTCTCTGTCTTTCTGCTCGGTACTGACTCATCCCTCCTGGTTATCTGACCCCTTGGCTTGCCTCTGCATACTCATCCGTCTTGTCCCTGGTTACCTCGTTCCCGTCTGGCTTCTGACCCTTGGCTTTACTCTCTGACTACGTCATTGGTTTTGTCCCTTGTATTCTGTGCCCCCAGCCAGCTCCCTGTCCTCGTGCGTGGTAGCTCCATCCCTGTGATCACATGACTGGCTAAGCTCAGGTCCTGTGTGCACTTTGCACACTCTGTCTAGTGGTGCACCTCCCCTGTTAGCGCCCCAGGCTTAACCCCAGTGACACTGTCCCCATATCACTACATATCTGGCCCAGATCATTGCCAGTCAAAAGCTTGTTCTAAGCTGGTGTTCTCTGGTGTGTTCGCCTGTACCCTGTGCTGTAAGTTCTGATATTCTGCTGCTGACCTTTGGATTGTGTTCAGACTACCTGTTTGTTATTGCCCTTTTGCTTATCTGCTGTTTCTCTGGCATTCTGACCCTGGCATGTGACCTGACTTGCGACTTTGTATTTTCCCTTGGTTTACTACATGATCTTTTGTCATTGACCCCGGAACGTCTGACTGCATTTATTCACGGCCTAGCTGTGGGTTGTGACTAGCGTCACAACACCATTTTCTGTTTTCATGTTAGATATTGAGATAAACAAGCATATGTGTATTTTCAATAGTGTATGTAAACTTCTGGGCAGCAATAGCACAAAAAGAGGACTTGAAAATCCTCCAAAAATTCAAACATACAGCAAAAAAGGCAGAGATGCTTACCTGCCAAGGCCTCCAAACACATGCTCTATCAGGATGCAGTGGACTCATATAGTTAAGATGGCGGCAACACAGGTGCAAAAATACCGATGAGACAGCCGCTCACATCCTACCAATCCATGGAGGGGGCGGCTGCTTGGTATATAAATGCACAATTTTTTTGCACCTGTGTTGCCGCCATCTTAACTATATGGGTCCACTGCATCATGATAGTGCATTTTGTTTGGAGGCCTTGGCAGGTAAGCATCTTTGCCTTTTTTGCTGTATGTATGTAAACTTCTGGTTTCATTTGTATGTAGAGGCTCATATAGGAGGCTATGTGAAACTCATACTGTATCTAGGGAGCTATGTGCAGCTCATAATGTATGTAGCGGGCTATGTGAGGGCTCATACTGTATATATAGAGGGCTATGTGGGGGCTCATACTGTATCGAGGGAGCTATGTGATGGGTCATACTGTATATGGGGAGCTATGTGGGGGCTCATGCTGATTATAGGGAGCTATGTGGGGACTCATAGTCTATATAGGTGGATATGTGGGGGCGTATACTGTACATAGGGAGCTATATGGGGCTCATACTGTATCTTGGGGGCTATATGGAGGCTCTCTTATGTATAACTGTCACGCTCGCGCCTTGGCTGAATGGCGCGAGCCGGGGGTTGTGGCCCCACTGTGCCACAGACCAGACTACCCTGGAAGGGGCGTGACTGCGACAGCTGCCTTGGTCTTCACTGGAGCCTCTGATGGTGAGGTCAGGCTTGTGCGGCAGATAGCTGTCGGGTGCCACTCCAGGGTGGTGTCTGGCTATGGCTGCTGATCCCACTTGGAGACAAGTCACTTGGACAGATGTGACTGACAGGCAGACTGAGACACAGGGCAAGAAGGTACGACAGATACAGGGCAAGCAGGCGTGGCTTGGAGACACTGGGCAAACAGGCACGGCTTGAGACACAGGACAGGCGGGCACGGCTTGAGACACAGGACAGGCGGGCACGGCTTGAGACACAGGACAGGTGGGCACGGCTTGAGACACAGGACAGGCGGGCACGGCTTGAGACACAGGACAGGTGGGCACGGCTTGAGAAGGTAGGGACAGGTAGGGACCTGCTCACACAGCAGGTGCAGGTATGGATGCAGGCAGGCAGGAGTGGAATATGAAGGAACAGGTCTGGACCTGTTCACACAGGAGGTGCAGGTATTGATGCAGGCAGTCAGGAGTGGAATATGAAGGAACAGGTTTGGACCTGTTCACACAGGAGGTGCAGGTATGGATGCAGGCAGGCAAGAGTGAAATAAGAAGGAACAGGTTTGGACCTGTTCACACAGGAGGTGCAGGTGAAGGCAGGCAAGAGTGAAATAAGAAGGAACAGGTTTGGACCTGTTCACACAGGAGGTGCAGGTGAAGGCAGGAGTGGAGAGAGAAGCTGCAGAAAGAGGTTCTGCAGTGGCAGCAGGAATGGAGCAAAGCTGAACCACAAGGTCTGTGGAGAGAAGCTGCAGCAAGAGGTTCTGCAGCGGCAGCAGGAGCCGTGCAGACAGAGCGGCTAGAGTGCAGATGCACAGATAAAGCTGCGAGAGTGCAGATGCACAGATAAAGCTGCGAGAGTGCAGATGCACAGATAAAGCTGCGAGAGTGCAGACGCACAGATAAAGCTGCGAGAGTGCAGACGCACAGACAGGGAGGGCACAAGGAAAGACACAGCAAGGAAGGAAGCCACGGACAAGGAGAAAGGGAGACTGATAGACAAAGGTAAGACTGAGTTCAGACAGAGAGACTGGGACAAAGACACAAGGACCAGGATATTCAGCCTCCTGGCAGGCGGGCAGAGAACAGACAAGGCACTGGGAACAAGACTCAAGGACCAGGATATTCTGCCTCCTGGCAGGCGGACAGAGAAATGCTAGGCAAGGTACCGAGACACAGGAATACAGACTAAGAGCCTTCAGAGAAGGCAAGACATAGGACAGGGCCTGGCTAGCTCAGCAGCAAGGAGCTAACTGAGTTTAGACATTGCACAGGCAATGTTTCAGTGGGAGTGGCGAAACTAAATAGTCAAAGGCTCCAGGTGATTGGTCAGGGACAGATTACACAGGTGCACCCTGACTGCATAAGAACCAGAGAGTTCAGGCGCTGCCCCCCTATACACACAGTCTGGAAACATGGAGAGCAGAGGCACAGAGCTGGCAACAGACAGAATTCACAGCATGGCTTGAAGCAGAAAGTAAGTTGGTGTGCGGGGGATGGGAGTCCATGCAGTGATGCCAGCAGGGTTGTTACAGTACCCCCCCTTTACGGCCCCTCGTCCTCAAGCCTGCCAGAATGACCAGAAGAAGGAGTACGGGACCACACACAGTCCAGGTTGACACGACATCCTTCAGGTAGGGTGGAGTATGTGTGCCATCAGGAATCCCAGATTGCCCGGTTTCTTGGTGCCTAAGGGAGTCAGTTTCCATCACAGAGGGTACAAAGACTTCTTCTTTCCTGATTGGCAGAGAGCAGGGACCTGGAAGCTTCAGACTTGACCCCTACATCAGCCGGTCAGCTAGAAACAGAAGACACCATCACCGAGTCCGACTTCCGCCCGATGTGCCAGAAAAATTGGACCTCCTCCTCCTGGTTTGTGAGAAATGGAGATAGGTAGGTCACAGCTCCAACATCTTCACCCACCTGCCAAATGGAAGCTGGAGGCATACATACAGGGAGCCACTTCAGCCTGTTACCCTGAAAAAACTGGACCACATCTTCCTGGTTAGAGGATGGGTGACGCCCTGTCTTGGGACCTTCACCCCTGGGCCACAGGGGAGCTGAAGGCATACACTCAGGATCCATCTTCAGCCCATTATCCTGGGGAAGACAATCAAGAGGCAGGGGTTCTCTTGGGAGCAGGACACTGGTATAGTCGCTGGGGACGTGTGAGGAGACTGAGACCGCCTCCCCCTCTTCAGAGGCATCCTCACACCTTGACTCGGCGACTAGCAAACCAGACGAAGAAGACGACCTTGCTGACTGAATGCGACACAAGGGAACCAGACACCTCTTGTCACTTGGTTGTTTCAAGTGTGGTGCCTTGCTGGGTCTCCAAACATAAATGGGCACCAGGATCTCTGGTTCAGAATGACCCATGGGCATACCAGTCAACACGTGGAAGATGAACTTCTTCATGTATAAAGCTCCAACCTGGAGCTGTAGTTGTCCTTGTAGGACTAGACTGTTTTCCAACAGGGCTCAGCCACCTCGAGACAACGCCCACGTCGGCTTCGGGAGCTGTATGACAGAGACGACACACTGACTCCGTATGGCTGGCGGTTTATACACACCAAAGCTCCCAGAAGGCAGCGAAACAGTCATTGGCTTCACAGGACAGAGATCGTCGGGATGTTCCTTCACGAGATCAGATTGCGGCTGTAAGCTTGCCAGCCGCTTTTTCTTAGACCTCTTGGACCTTACACGGGAGGCCGCCTTAGCAGGCTGAGGAACAGGAGTGTCAGGGACGGTCACAGACAGATGAGAGGATTCACTCATAGGTTCCTCTTGTCTGGTCTGTATCTGGAAGCTTGAAGGGAAAGACATCTCAAGAGCAGCTGGACGAGGCATGTCAAAAACTTTACGGAAGGCCACCAGGAAGGCCCCCAGGCTCATGACGACAGGGTCCCCTGCTTCCCAAAGGGGACAGATCCAATTCAAGGCATCACCAGCTAGGTAGGACATGATATATGCCACCTTGACCCGGTCAGAGGGGAAACAAACTGCATTCTGCAGGATGTAGTGCATGCACTTTTTCAGGAACCCTTGGCACTCTTTGGGGTCCCCATAGAACCTAGGCGGATCTGCTGGGTCGTGCTCTTCGTAGGCCAGGAGCTGCTCATAGATGGCCTTGGAGGCTATGAGTGGTTCAGAAGTCTCCACAATTGGAACCACACAAGGCGGAACAAACTCTTCCGGTGGCTCACACTGGCAGGGAGAGAGTTCATGACGCTCTGCGAGCGGAAGGACATGGGACTCAGCGGGGACCATGGCCTGTGCAAACTGTCACGCTCGCGCCTTGGCTGAATGGCACGAGCCGGGGGTTGTGGCCCCACTGTGCCACAGACCAGACTACCGTGGAAGGGGCGTGACTGCGACAGCTACCTTGGTCTTCACTGGAGCCTCTGATGGTGAGGTCAGGCTTGTGCGGCAGATAGCTGTCGGGTGCCACTCCAGGGTGGTGTCTGGCTGTGGCTGCTGATCCCACTTGGAGACAAGTCACTTGGACAGATGTGACTGACAGGCAGACTGAGACACAGGGCAAGAAGGTACGACAGATACAGGGCAAGCAGGCGTGGCTTGGAGACACTGGGCAAACAGGCACGGCTTGAGACACAGGACAGGTGGGCACGGCTTGAGACACAGGACAGGCGGGCACGGCTTGAGACACAGGACAGGCGGGCACGGCTTGAGACACAGGACAGGCGGGCACGGCTTGAGAAGGAACAGGTAGGGACCTGTTCACACAGCAGGTGCAGGTATGGATGCAGGCAGGCAGGAGTGGAATATGAAGGAACGGGTTTGGACCTGTTCACACAGGAGGTGCAGGTATGGATGCAGGCAGGCATGGAATATGAAGGAACAGGTCTGGACCTATTCACACAGGAGGTGCAGGTATGGATGCAGGCAGGCAGGAGTGGAATATGAAGGAACAGGTTTGGACCTGTTCACACAGGAGGTGCAGGTGAAGGCAGGCAAGAGTGAAATAAGAAGGAACAGGTTTGAACCTGTTCACACAGGAGGTGCAGGTGAAGGCAGGAGTGGAGAGAGAAGCTGCAGAAAGAGGTTCTGCAGCGGCAGCAGGAGCCGTGCAGACAGAGCGGCTAGAGTGCAGATGCACAGATAAAGCTGCGAGAGTGCAGATGCACAGATAAAGCTGCGAGAGTGCAGATGCACAGATAAAGCTGCGAGAGTGCAGATGCACAGATAAAGCTGCGAGAGTGCAGATGCACAGATAAAGCTGCGAGAGTGCAGATGCACAGATAAAGCTGCGAGAGTGCAGACGCACAGACAGGGAGGGCACAAGGAAAGGCACAGCAAGGAAGGGAGCCACGGACAAGGAGAAAGGGAGACTGATAGACAAAGGTAAGACTGAGTTCAGACAGAGAGACAGGGACAAAGACACAAGGACCAGGATATTCAGCCTCCTGGCAGGCGGGCAGAGAACAGACAAGGCACTGGGAACAAGACTCAAGGACCAGGATATTCTGCCTCCTGGCAGGCGGACAGAGAAATGCTAGGCAAGGTACCGAGACACAGGAATACAGACTAAGAGCCTTCAGAGAAGGCAAGACATAGGACAGGGCCTGGCTAGCTCAGCAGCAATGAGCTAACTGAGTTTAGACATTGCACAGGCAATGTTTCAGTGGGAGTGGCGAAACTAAATAGTCAAAGGCTCCAGGTGATTGGTCAGGGACAGATTACACAGGTGCACCCTGACTGCATAAGAACCAGAGAGTTCAGGCGCTGCCCCCCTATACACACAGTCTGGAAACATGGAGAGCAGAGGCACAGAGCTGGCAACAGACAGAATTCACAGCACGGCTTGAAGCAGAAAGTAAGTTGGTGTGCGGGGGATGGGAGGCCATGCAGTGATGCCAGCAGGGTTGTTACAATAACACTATGATATGTATAGTACATAAGAGAAAAATTTGCGCGCCGTGCTCTGCTAACTGTCGTTTTACATCTACGGATGTGCACCAAATCACATGTGAGTTACATACATGACCTATTACATGAGCTATCAAAGGAGATCATGTGAAATGTCACATGATACATCGGGTACCTGGGGGGTCCGTGCTTTCTACTCTTTATCCGCCCCTCTCTGCAGCATGTCCATTCTTTCAGGATTTTCACTGCAGATTTCACCCATATTAATGAGTGGGGAAAAGCACATCATATACGCACATAACTCAGCCATACAGTGCCTGATGGTGTTCACTGATGTACAGGGGGGTATTCTTATAGAATCTGTATCAATTGCGCTATAATTTGTGTTTTGTGAACAAAAATGGAGGGCACCACTGGAAAGAGGGGTTCACCAAAGACTAGTCAAAAATATGTGACAGAAAAAAGAACAAAGCGACCAGCCTATGAATAGGGAACACCACATGTATGAGTAAAAAATGTATGAAGTTTATTGAATACATCCAACACAGACATGGAATAACACAGAGTGAAAGAAAATAGGGGGGGAAGCCAGCACTGCTTAAGGTTAGAACGCATAAATTGAAGTGCATATGCACATAATATCCAGCTGTATTCAAAAATGAGATATTTGGCAAAAAAATTGATCAATTCAATTGAGCCACCCCGCCGCGCCAAGGCAATCTCATGTGGGGGGTCCTACTCTACATTTATAATAAATACTGTGCCATTACGGCCTCCTAAGAGCATGACCACATCAAGTGCAATCTGTACCTGAACATAACACAGACTCCTTAAAAACATTTAAAAACATGTGGAAAAGTGGTAAGTCAAATCAAGAAATAATGATATGATAAACCTCCCACATCAACAGACCCCACAGACAATGTATGAATGAGCACTATAAAGTGTCTAATGAGGAACAGTCTCTAAAACAAACAAATGAAAAAAGGCATTAAACATGAAAAATCAAAATGCCTGACTGGTTTGGAAAGAGAACTATTCACAGCACCATGAATATATATTAAGCACATATGAAACCCCTGAACTGGCATCTATGTACTCACTGATGTAGTTAATGAGCACACACTCCTGTGGACTGCATATAACAAAAAAAAAATGAGCAGATGAATACAAGAATGGAAAAATATAAAAAGCCCATATGGGACAGCAGTACTAATGCCTTTGCACCTCTAATAAGGTCGTTGCAGACATACAGACCACAAATGGCAGAGACAATGAAGGCAGAAAAGGTCAAATAAACCAAAGCTCCATAATATGCCAGTGCATATGAAAAATAAAGTGCCTGGTGCTTCTGTGGGATGAGTGTGCGGGGGGAGCAAACCCCACGCGTATCGCCACCAGAAAGTGGCTTTCTCAAGGGAGAAATAAAGCCAATTTGTGTTTTATAATACCAAATTCTACAGATACAGAATCTGTAGCCCCTTTTTGATCTTGTACAGTAAGAAAATAAATGGCCACCACAGTTGTAGACTGTATAAAGTGTCATACTTTCATGTCTGCATTTAAGACACGAGATGGCAGCGTTCTCCATTAGACAGCCATACTGTGTGTTACATGTTAGGTGACACCTAGGCTTTCTGCAGCAGGTACTGTCTGATCCTGTCCTGTCCCGTCATCAACAATGAACCCCGAATCCTGGTGCACAAATTAGTTAAAACAGGCAATGGTACAAAGAATTTGGGCTTTGACCATCCACCGCCTATTGAAGACGGCCCCAAGTCTACTCCTCAGTGTGGCAGTGACATTACAGTCACTTGTTTCTTCATGTTACATTCGCAGCACTGCAACTTCCAGAGTCAGAAACACCTTAACCCCTTAGTAACTGGGCCAAATTTTTGAAATCTGACCGATGTCACTTTATGCACTAATAACTCTGGAACGCTTCAATAAATTCCAGTGATTCTGAGATTGTTTTTTTCGAGGCACATTATCATTTACGATAACAATAAATTTAGGTCGATATGTTTTGTGTTTATTTATAAAAAAAAATCAGAAATTTTACAAAAATGTTAACAAATTTGCAATTTTCAAACTTTGAATGATTATTAAATTAATCCAGATAGTAATTCCACAGATAAACATTGATAAATAACATTTCCCACATGCCTGCATTCCATCAGCACCATTTGTAAAATGTTCTTTTATTTTGTTAGCATTTTAGGAGGTTTAAAAATGAAGCAGGACTTTTTCATTTTTTTCAAGGAAATTTACAAAATTTATTTTTTGATGGACCTATTCAGGTTTGAAGTGACTTTGGGGGTGCTATATATTTGAAAACTTCTAAAAGAAATACCATTTTAAAAACAGCAACCTCTGACCTATGGAAAACTGCTGTCAGTTAGTTTATTAACCCTTCAGGTGCTTTTTAGGAATTAATGTGAAGTGACATGACAGAAATGATAAAGAGTATTTTTGCCACCTAAATGTCGCTAACCTCTGAACAGGTCACTATAGCTGGGAGACTCTAAGGCTGTTATTTGGCAATGAATTGCCATGGCAAACATCAGGACCACACAATCATGATCTCAGGGTGCTGATGGGGGTAAAGAGGGAGCCCCAACACTCTATTCACCATTTATATGATGTAGTCACTGTCATGTCCGCCATGTCTGTTTTGTCTCAAGAACTCCTGGAGCGATGTGCATGCGCATATCTTGTCTGCTATCCTGCATGTTCCCTAGAGCAGTGTGCACACTCACCTCATGTCTGAGCTGCAGGATGCCTGCGTTTCTGCTCTGCCTTCTGTGATCTTCTTGTCATGTCTAGAATCCCTGGTCATGTGTCCCTGCCTGGATCCTGCACTGTCTGGTTCTGCAATCATCTCGTCATGTCTGGAACACTGGTCATGTGACCTTTCCTGGGATCCTGCACTGTCTGGTTTGGCAATCATCTCGTCATGTCTAGAACTCTGATCATGTGACCTGTCTAGGTTTCAGCACTGATTCTGCAGTCGTCTCGTCATGTCTAGAACTTGGATCATGTGACCTGTCTAGGTTTCAGCACTGATTTTGCAGTCGTCTCGTCATGTCTGGAACTCCGATCATGTGACTATGCTCTGTTATCCTGTGGAGCTGAACCCGGAAGTGCTCCCCTGGTCCTGACCTGGAAGAGGAGGTGCTATGCCCTATATCAGGCCGCCCCTTCCTATGCTCAGGGCCTGAGTATTGTGTGGTGTCCCTGCATGGCTGCTTGGTCTGTGGGGCGCGCCCTCTATTCTGTGCCCTTGCACTCTGCTCTGTCGTGCATCTCTGCACACGCTCCGTGCTCGTATTCCGTCTCTTGTCTCGTGCCTTGTCTAGCGTTGTCCTTCGTGCCATGTTTTGTCTTTGCCCTGCTTTGCCTTGTACTCCTTGTTTGCTCTGATTCTGTTCCTTGTTTCATGTCTCGCTCTGCTTTGTGGCTTCAGGTACTCTGCCTCTGTCTCTCTCCCTGGCGTGTCTCTACACGTGCAGGCCTCCGCTCTGAACCTCTCCCTGGCGTGCCTCTACACGTGCAGGCCTCCGCTCTGAACCTCTCCCTGGCGTGCCTCTACACGTTCAGGCCTCCACTCTGAACCTCTCCCTGGCGTGTCTCTACACGTGTAGGCCTTGCTCTGTACCCTGTCTAGTCCCAAGGTCCTTCCTTGGCCCGGCTCTGGGCTTCGGCCTATGCTCCGCTGCTAGACTGTCCCTGGCCCTGGCGTGTCTCTACACATGCAGGCCTCCGCTCTGAACCTCTCCCTGGCGTGTCTCTACACGTGCAGGCCTCGCTCTGTACCCTGTCTAGTCCCAAGGTCCTTCCTTGGCCCAGCTCTGGGCTTCGGCCTACACTCCGCTGCTAGACTGTCCCTGTCCCTGGCATGCTCTTTGCATGCGCAGGTCTCTGCCTAGTTCTTTGTATTGTCCCTGATGTTTCGTGCGCTCTTGCACATTTCGTACTAGGCTTTGCCATGCTGTCTCGCATGTGGCTCTGTCCTGAACCCTTTGCCTAGCCCTGCCTTGTGGCTCCGTGCATCTGTGCACGTGCCTGGTCGCCTGTGCCTACCTGCTGTGCCTCAGCCGTGCCGCCTCTAGCCATGCTCGCCTGTGTGCCCCAGCCGTGCCCCGTCCAGTGCTATAGTGGTCTGGTTGTGTGGCCCCGCAGCGGTGCCGCCTCTAGTCGTGCCCGCTTGCAACTGCCATCGTCAGTACCACCTGCCGGTGCTCCCCAGCCGTGGTCTCTGAGCTTCCTTGCACTCACGCTGGTTCTCGCACTGTGCCTTTTCGTCCTACTCTTGCACAAAGCCTTTGTCTCTTTTGCTCTTCTCTGTACCTCTAGTTTGCCTGCCGGATTCCATAACCTGCCGACCGCTGCCAGAGGTCCGGACCTAGATGACTGCGGCCTGATGTCCGGAGCTGATGTCCATAGCCAGATACCTGGACCCTGTCGGTCGATGCCAGCATTTGGATTCCGATGCCACCGTACTCTGTGCCTCTCCCTGGCATGCCCCTTGGCATGCGCAGGCCACCGTCCTGTAAACCTGATCCTGGCGTGTCCGTTGACACGCACCATGTCACTAACTCTCTTGTTTCCTTGCATGGAACCCTGGCTAACTTCTGGATGTCCGGATCCTGCCGATCACCCTCTGAGCTACAGACCCTGATGCCCTGGTTGATCGTGGACTGTTGTCCAGAGTCCGATGTCCGCGTACCATCTGCACGTTCCATGCCTGGACTTCGGCGTGCCATTGCACGCACCCTGTTTCACGAACTCTGTGTGTTCACGTTTGCTCCTGTTGCACCCTGAAGAGTTCCACAAGTCTTGGACCTCGGCGTGCTCTTGCATGCACCTTGCCTTATGTTCTGTGTGTCCACGTTTTTGCACCTGTTGTACCTGAAGTCTTCCTTAATGAAGTTTCTTTGAATTAATGACTCGTCTTGCCTTGTCTTGTTTCCCTGAGCTGGCCGTCTGGTCCAGCTGCCGTGGTGGCTCACCCCCTTGGTCTTGCCCCTGACACTCCCTGTATAGGGGGTGGTTCTCACTAGGTCAGCTCGCCCTAGGTGGGTGGGTGCCACGGCCCAGAGGGTCCACTCTTTCTAAGAAGAACAACTCGGCGTAAGCTGACACTTCGTCTCAGTCACTATTGACAGCAGCATCTAAGGGGTTAAACAGATCTGGACGGTGACAACACTGATCGTGGCTGATGCAGCAAGTTGTGAGCTATAGTGTACAGCCGACAGCTGCTGGATTGTCAACTGTATGGGGGTGATATTCTCATATCTCTGGTCACTAAAAAGACGTATTGGCGGTCATTATGGGGTTAAAGAGAACCAGTCATGTCAGATAATGCTATTAACTTGCAGATATGGGGTTAATCTTCAGGTTAATAGCATTCTGCCCAGCCACCACCCCGAGAGACGAGCTACCAGGAAGAAATGAACTTTATTCCTTCCGGCAGCCTTTGGCTTTCAGTTATAGAGGCGCGGCTAGCGCTCGCGGCAGCTGCAAGTACACCCCGGTACTGACTGACAGCCGGCTCTGCAAATAAAGTTAATTCCTTCCCAATTGGATGTGTTTATATAAAATGTTCCTGTGCAGAGATAATCTTATAAATGTGCCCCTGCTGTGTACTGTGTAATGGCCGTGTCTGACCGCACATTACAGCTGTGACGCCGTGCTGTAATGTCTGCATAAACTCTTGCTTCCTCCCCTGCCCAGGAGCTGTGGTATGATCAGACCATGTCCTGTACGGTCAGACCCAGCCATTACACAGTACATAGCAGGGGCACATTTATAAGATTATCTCAGCACAGGAACATTTTATTTAACCCTTTCCAACGTTGGGCGTAATTCCTACATTTGATGTGAGCTCCGGCAGTCAGCTCACATCTTTACCGACACATGTCAGCTGTTTTGAACAGCTGACATGTGCCTCTAACAGCAGCAGGTGGAATCACGATCCACCTGCAGCATTTAACTCGCTCTTACAGGAAGCGCGTTGGAAATCCCGCCCATCGGTGACCCCCATCGCAGATCACCGATGGGTTGGCATGACAAACATAGGTCTCCAGCAGACCTCTATGGTTGTTATAGCCGGATTTCTATGAGCGCAGCTTAGTGGTTGCCGTTTATAGCAAGTGAGCATTTTTGCTACACACAGGTGATCTCATCATCTGATCAGCGGCAGTCAGACAACTGCAGCCACTAGTCTCCCATGGAGGCCACTGAAGCATGCAAAAAGTAAAAAATATTAAAAAAATAAAGTTCAAATCACCCCCTTTCACCCCATTCAAAATAAAACAATAAAAAAAATCAAACATCAAAAAAGGAGAAAAGAGAACCCAGCAAATGAGGCACACACCTAGGACAATAAAGATATGTAAGTAAATATACATTTAGTCTAGCATGTTGCATATTTAACCATGTGGTTTCTATCCATTAGCATCTATTGTTAGATCCATTTGGGACAATTGGGGGTGTGTTTTGCCTTTTAAATGTTTTTATTGTGTGCATTTTTCTGTCTTTTCAATAAAGTTTATATATGTTTACTTACATATCTTTATTGTCCTGGGTGTGCGCCTCATATGCTGGGTTCTCCTTTTTTGATCATTGTCCTTACCTGTGCATTGTGCAGCACCCCATATATATTTTTATAAATTGATTGCTTTTTTGCCCTTTTGTGGTGCTCCCTACCCCCCCCTTTTCTCAAATTTTTTAAAAAAATCAAACATACACATATTTGGTATCGCCGTATTTAGAATCACCCTATCTATCAAGAAAAAAAGAATTAACTCGATTGCTAAACGGCGTAAAGAGAAAAAAAATGCCAAAATTACAGGTTTTTTTCGCCACTACATTGCAATAAAATGTAATAACGGGCGATCAAAAGATCATATCTACACCAAAATTGCATCAATAAAAACATCAGCTCGGCATGCAAAAAATAAGCCCTCACCCAGCCCCTGATCCTGAAAAATGGAGACACTACGCGTCTCGGAAAATGGCGCCATTTTTGGATTTGGATTTTTTTTCACCACTTAAATTAAAAAAGAATCTAGACATGTTTGGTGTCTATGATCTTGTAATGACCTGGAGAATCATAATGGCAGGTCAGTTTTAGCATTTAGTGAACCTGGTAAAAAAAAAGCAAACAGCTGTGGAATTGCACTTTTTTTGCAATTTCACCGCACTTGGAATTTTTTTCCCATTTTCCAGTACATGATATGTTAAAACCAATGGTGTCGTTCAAAAGTAGAACTAGTCTCGCAAAAAAACAAGCCCTCACGTGGCCGTTTTGACCAAAGAATAAAAAAGTTATGGCTCTGGGAAGAAGGGGAGCAAAAAACGAAAATGCAGAAAGGCATATACCTCCAGTCATTAAGGGGTTAAACACATCAAATTGTGGAAATTATTATTATTAGTCCAAGATCTATTGATTAAAATGAACTTTTGTTAGTGGTAAAACCCCTTTAAGTAAGAATGGAAAGTTTCAGAAGAGCAGAAATAAAGAGGCCCATGTAGCAGACGTGCAACGTTTTTGCCATGTGTTCCCATATTTATTTAGGATCACATATAATAGACAAGACCCCCCCCACAAACTGGATACAGACCACACAACAGTCCTCCTCTATAAAGATGAAGACCTAAGACCACACCCCCATTTATTTAGGCTATGTGCCCACGTATGCAGAAAAATATTCAGAATTGAGAGTCCTCAGTGGTTGATACCTTTTAATGGCTAACTGAAAAGATGGTAACACATTACAAGCTTTCGAGACTACTCAGGTCTCTTCATCAGGCATTGACTAATACAAAATCTGAAGAGTTGCATATTTATGCACAATACAACACAGAAAAAATGCAATAGATAAGACAAGTGACGTGAAGCAGAACTATCATTATGGGAGAGGGAGAAACATAAATATTGGACCAGTACATAGATAAGGAGTCCGGATGTTTTATAGTCCTCTGATTGGGGTCTCCTAATGTGTTGTGATGCCCCCACTAGGTATTGAAAGCAAATTCCTTAATTGATGTAAAAAGACATAAATCCATGCGACACATTCATTCCAGCACTGAGAGTGTCAAAGGTCGTCATAAATTAGAACATTTCTGTTTCAAAACCGGACACCTTCCCAGAAAACGCGCGGAAATAAAACACGTTTTTTGCTTAAAAACCGCACGTTTTTTATGCTTGTTTTTCCATGTGTCTCACTTTTTTCTTTTTTTTTTTTTTTTTTTACATACGCCATACCTGCTCTCAATATACAACCAGAAATCCATGTATATGATTATTACACAAGACTATATTGGGCACTGATATTTTTTATGGATATGTTAGAAATGTTATTTTGTACATCTAGAGCGGTTTGGTTATTATTCTAACTTTAATAAAGGAACATAAACAATAGAGATGGGAAAATTTAAGTTTTTCATGTAGTTGCCCAATAATTCTGCACACAGATATTCTGCTAAGGCCGGGATTACACATGCAAGAAACACGGCCGAGTCTTGCATGTTAATACCCGGCACTGCTGCTGACACTCGGATCAGAGCGTGCGGCCCAGCGGCGTACCATCAATAGTAGCAGACCACGCAGCTGCTATGGGGCCCGGACAGGTGAGGGGGCCCCCTGACCACCTCTAAGCCCTCACTGCCCCTCTATCTGTTCCTTTTTTTCAGGGGGAACTTAAGTGCTTATTTCCAAGTTTCCGGGGGGAAGACTGGACAGGCACAAGCGGTCCGGTTGCTATGGGAGCAAAACGGAAGTGACGTCAGAATTTGTTGACAGTGGAGCCCGAAGGATGCCCTGTAAGCAGGAGGAGGAGGATTGGCTGTGAGGACGGCCCGGCCCGGAACGGAGCGGGAGGATCTCGGAGCCCCGGAAGGTTTCCAGCAGGTTCTAGGTTCTGTGAGAGATCCGTCCCCGGAGGAGGACAGGACGCGGCGGCACACCGGGCTGCTATTAAATGGTGAGGACATGTCCTGTATGATTATCGCCCCGGGCTGCACCTCTCCGCCTGTACCTGGAGTATCACAGGGCACTGCACTGCATACTCTGGGAGATGTCACTCCTTCTCCAAGGAAAGCTGGGTGACAACCAATATGGTCTCCATTACCAATCCTGCTGAGGTTTTCAGCCATCTCTCCCCACCTCCTGAGTGGTAAATCTGCCCCCCCGCTCTAAAATCTTCCATATCACTACACTAGTGGGTGGGTTTCACATTCAGGAGCCTGGGAAAGCTGGGTGACAACCACTTCAGTCAGAATTACCAGTGATGTACAGGTTGTCATGCCCTGACTCATGTATGGTAAATTATTGATGTAGCCTTCACGCTGTGACTAATGGCGATGTGTGCCTGACTGTTCCCAGGGAGAGGGAAGGAACGGTCAGGCACACATCGCCATTAGTCACAGCGTCCACACGTGCTGTTAGTGAGGAGATCCTTCTCCACACGGGACCTTCCAAACTGGACCAATCAGGTTCCAGCATTCACCCCCCATGTGACCAGACCTCAGGTACCTTCTATGGTCCACAATCACACCCACAGGTGATCACATGGCTATGACCTCACCCAAGGTCCTATTGCACACAACCACACACAGGCTTCCCTGACACATTGTAACAGAACGTACTACTCAGCAGTACCTCTGCTGATCATTATGATCTTTCAGTATCCTACACCTATCAGGGCAATGGAAATGCTTATACGGCTGTCCTGGGACACCCACACAGCGCCCCCTAGCGGACACAGCGGTCACTGCACCACAATATATATATATATATATATATATAAATAATAAATGCGCTAAGCAGCTTCCGGGTTGTAACAACTTCCGTCCAATTGTAACTGGTGGTGTCACAGCACACCTCTTGCCATGTTAACCCTCAACACACCACTCCTCAACACACACCTCCTCAACACACACTCCTCTCACCTTTCACCATCTCCACTCACATCCACTCACTCTTTCACTCCACATACGACCCTTTCTCTCACTCCGTCTCTCATACTCACGCCGTCATCGCCGCTGCGCCATGATCCCCGACATCTTCTTCCGCCGGCGCCATCCTGGATCCAGACGTTGTCCACGCCGGCGACATGTTCTTGCGGCGACGCCATCTTGAGTATCGTGAAATCCCGCGATACTCAAGATGGCGTCGCCGCAAGAACATGTCGCTGGCGTGGACGACGTCAGGATCCAAAATGGCGTCGGCGAAATCTCACGAGATTTCGCCGACGCCATTTTGGATCCCGACATTGTCCACGCCGGCGACATGTTCTTGCAGCCCGGCGACATGTGTGCATAAATAGTATCACCTCCCCTGTTAATAGGTACATATCAGGACTAAGTATTTACCTTGTCAGTATATAGGAGAGGGGCAAACGTGCCTCCAGATGCGGTGTCCACCGGCCATCTGATCCTGCACCAGCTTGAGTTGTGCTCACGGTGTTCTTTCTATATAGACCGAAACGTCATTGTATGTACTGTACCTTATTAAACCACCATTTGCATTGGATTCCACGTGTGTGTGCCAAGTTTATATTTAAACCAATGAATATGACCATGATTGCAGGTTCTGTACATCTACCCTTGGAGTGCTATGAGCACGTTAGATGAAGCCTCCTGAGAGCGCGCCTCCCTTTGATGTCCTCTGGATGGCGCTGATAGAGATCAGCGTTGTGTTGCTTGGTTGCAGACCAGTCCTCCCGCTCTGAATATTGTGCATCTCTCCTGGTGCTAAAGTAAAAAACGTCTTTATGAGGGAATCGCTACTTACGTAATTCCCCGTCTTACAGCTCAGTTTCTATATGGAATGTCGTCACCATCTCTCAGAATTCCCCGTGTTCCCTGGCTTTACGAGCTGCGTGATTTCCCTGTAAGCTGCTGTGCACCTGATAACTCGCCGCTGATGGTTTCACCTTCAGTTTGCAGATGATTTGATAACCATCACTGTGCCTGGAGCTTCTGTGCTAATGGGGTCCAGTGTTGGACAGTGTTGGGCCTCCATTAGGCAAGACATGAATTGGGACCCTTGATCAGTAAGCATCTCCCTGGGAAATCCTACCCTTGAAAAGATGGCCAACAGTGCATCCGCCACCTTATCCACCCTGGTTGAGGACAGAGCTACTGCCTCTGAGTAAAGGGTAGCGTAGTCTACCACGGTGAGGACATATTTCTTTCCTGAGCTGCTGGGGATGGCCAGCGGGCCCACAATGTTCACCGCGATCCTCTGGAAAAGCTCTTCTATCACTGGCAAAGGGCTCAGGGGAGCCTTAAGAGCAAGCCCCGCCTTCCCCACTGTTTGGCAGGTGATACAGGAGCGGCAGTAGTTGGTCACGTCTGTCCCCATCTTGGGCCAAAAGAAGTGTTGAGACAGCCGGGCCTTAGTTTTGCTGGTCCCCAAGTGTCCAGCAAGTGGGATCTCATGAGCAATCTGCAACAGTTCACTCCTGAATTGATAGGGGACGACCAGCTGTCTTTCCCTCAACCACTCCTTTTGGGATTCTCTGGGTACTGTCTCCTGGTACAACCTGGTTCCCAGAACACCCTCTCCTCATCAGTCACGGAGGTGGGCGTCTCGGCGTCTCAAGCTCTCCAGGATCGCATCTGAGTGCAGAGCGGCCTGGAACTCCTGGCTGGAGGCAGCCAGTAGCGACGTCAAGGTCCCTTCTTCACTGGGACCTTCTGGGACCTGCTCTGGTTCAGTCACTCCTGTGGCGGAGGAGGGGCTGAAAGGCAGGGTGTTACCTCCGTTCCGGACACTCTAACTTCTGATGACAGCGGCTACGTAGGCTAGCTCCCTGGGGATTCCTACAGACCCATCCACCGGCGCTTTGGGTTCTACCTCCCCATCCACCCCCAACACTTCAGGAGCAGTGCTATTTATGGGCCAGTTACCTTCCTCGGTGGCACTGGTCAGTTGAATGGCATTAGCTCTCTCATGGTTCCCATGCACCTCCCCAATTCCTTTAGCACCGTCGCTTGCTCCTGTTAGGGGTTCCTCAGCCGTCTCACCCCACAGAGTGACGTGGCTGTGCACTCCTGCACCTGTGGACACATCAACCTTTTCAGAAAAATGGTTAGCAGATACAGCCTGCACATTTACATCACTATCATCATTGCTAGGGGAAAAATAGTTATCAGATACATCATTACTCGATAAAGCATTGTCAGGTAACACATACAGTTCCCCATTATCATCATCATCATCAGTGGTAGCATCACCCTTATTATCAGATTGGGGAGGGGTGTCAGGGACGTAATATGCAACCATCCTCCCCAAATCAGCCCCCAGTAAAACGTCGGTGGGGCAAGTTCTCGGTCAACCCCACTTCCTTCACCCCGCTCCCGACACCCCAATTAATAAAAACCCGGGCCATCAAGGGGCAGTGGACACCCCCAATACCAGTGACAGGGTTTTTCCCAGAATAATCTCTTCAGGGGCCACCAGTCCAGGTCGGATGAGGGTTCGTTCAGCTCCGATGTCCTTGAGGCCAGTAGCAAGACGGGCCCCCATGCGGACTTGCTGCACATTGTCATCGACCCTCCGAACCACCCCAACCACCAAAAGAACGGCTGCATTAGGTCCGGAGGCCTTGGCTGGGGAATTCTTCTGCTTCTCCGGTCAGTTGGCGCTGATATGACCAGTCCGTTTGCATGAAAAAACACTAGCTAAGGTCGGTGTGGTGCTGTTTGCCACGGGGACAGGGCCTCCAGTGTGTCGGCTGGCTGGGGCACTGGGGTCAGTTGCATGCTTATCCCCTCTCCAACTGGCGGTGACTGGCTTCCGCCCGTCCGATTTACGGTTGGCCACATAGGTGTCGGCAATCTGTGCTGCTTTAGCCATGTCTTAAAATTAATAAAATTAATTGTTTGACCTATAACATGTATGCCTGGAGTTAAGAGCACCTGCTGATTTTTTTTTTTTTCTTTTTTTTTTTTTTTTGGGGGGGCCCATTCAGACTTTTGCTATGGGGCCCCATGATTTCTATGTACGCCCCTGGTGCGGCCGCATAGCAATACTTGGAGCCGCATGCTCCACTCCTGACTGCTGGCGGCAGTGCCGGGTATTAACATGCGAGACTCGGCCGTGTTTCTCGCATGTGCGATCCTGGCCTGAGAAAGACAAAACCTCACTTTTATTTTCTGAAATATTCAGGTCTTTTGGATTGACCATTGTAGTTGTTCTATTAGAAAATTAATCAAAAATAATAATAGCCTAATAATCGTGCACTCATTGACTATAAAGGGGGCTCTTGTTGGGGGTCTGTATACAGGAAGGCCACAGGCTTATGTAAATCTACAGCCTACAAAACATCTCCATCCCAGGACAGGATGGCAAAGAAGACACTGAATTGTGCCCACCAGTACATAAGCATACTTTTTTTTATTCATAGGGTATTAGTTGGATAGGGCACTCTGGGGACCTTGATCTGTTCTAATGGGGTCACTTAGGCAGCATTATTTGTTTTAAGAGGGCTCTCAGGCAGGGCCAGCGTCAGAACCTGGCGCACCAGAGCAAGTGCCGGGGCCCTGAACAGGTGGGGGAGCTCACTCGCTGTCGGAGACACCGGCACACTATGGGGGCCCGGTACCAGTACCAGCACTGTGAGTGGGCCCCCCCGCTTGCTCAGGGCCCCAGTACTTGCTATATTTACCTCTCCCTGTTCCTCCGCTACGACATCTTCCGTGTCTTCTGACGTTTCAGGTGAGATGGCGCGATGACGTGACTAGTGTGCGCCCACTGCCTGAGCAGTCACAGTGCAGAGAGCCGGAAGATGCCAACGCTGAGGAGTCCAGAGAAGACCAGCGGCCAGAGAGGAGAGATGAGTATTTCATTTATTTTTTTGATGTTTGCAGCAATATATGGAGTCCATCATATACTGGAGCATCATGTGGGGTCCATCATATACTAGAGCATCATATGGGACCCATCATATACTGGAGCATTATATGGGGCCCATCATATACTGGAGCATCATATGGGACCCATCATATACTGGAGCATTATATGGGGCCCATCATATACTGGAGCATCATATGGGACCCATCATATACTGGAGCATTATATGGGACCCATCATATACTGGAGCATCATATAGGGCCCATCATTTACTGGACTATCATATGGGGCCCATCATATATGGAGCATTATATTGGGCTCATTCTGTTTCGAGCAATATAAGGGTCCCATTATATGCTGGATAATTATATGGAGCCCATCATATACTGTATGGAGCATTATATGGGGCCTACTCTGTATGAAGCATTATATGTGGCACACTCTGTATGGAGCAATATATGGGGCCCATTATATACTGGAGCATTATATGGGGCCCATCATATACTGTATGGAGCATTATATGGGGCCTATTCTGTATGGAGCAATATATGTTGCACATTATTCTGTATGGAGTAATATATGGGGCTCATTCTGTATGAAGCACTATGTGGTGCCTGTAATACTGTATGGAGCAATATATGGGGCTCATTATTCTATATAGAGCATTATATGGGGCTCATTATTCTTTATGGAGTGCTATGTGATGTCCATAATACTGTATGGAGGACTATACTGTCCGGTTTCTGAGCTATTGATATCACTCATGTAATGTAGGAAGTAGGTGAAATCTTTGGCATTGTACTATACCGATATTTCTCTGCCGTATCTGTGCATCATGAATCATGGTATGTGTTAAATGGGCCCACTGAGGCTTTTTCATCCTGGGCCCACGAAAACCTGGAGCCGGCCCTTCACTCAGGGGGGCATTATTACTGGGTTTGGAAGTGCAACACTTTCCTTGCCCCAGGAGCTGGCAGCGCATACTACACCACTGTAATTATCGGATCTCTAGGATTAGGTACAATGTGGGTACATGCAGAGCAAGTTTTCTTATGTCTGCGTTAATCCTGTGATAGAAGAATGTGCACATCCTGTATTAGTACTGCACATACTAACTATACTAAATATTTATACAGCGTGGACATTCCTGACTTGCGCTCTGATATCCGTGCTTTTCTCTGTTTATTCCACAGTCAGGGCAGTAAAAGGCGAGCGCGGCGGAGTATCTCTGCTTACAACACATTCAAGAAGTGGTCATTTCTTTCCCAACCTATTAGAATCACATCAATGTTCTCATAGATTTAGGACTCATTTAGACATCCCTTTGTCACAGACAGAACTCATACCTATAATAGCCTATGAGGATGGTCCAATATCTGTTTTTTTTTTTTCGTTTTGGACCAAGTGGTCCTCGCAAAATTGTGGAGACGTCCATTATTGGTGTGTCTGATCAAAATCGGCAATGCGAGTGTATGGGCTTCCATCTGAGTGATATGCAGCTGATAGGAAAAGCTGGAGAAAGTTTTTTTCTCCTGATTGAGAAAAACTATTGAAACTTGGACCATACTCTGCTGAAACTAGGATTTAAAAAAAAACTTATAAATACACTGATGAAAATGTAATAATATTCCAGCTCTCAAAGTATTAAAGGGCATCGGTCAGTAGGGTGAACCCTGTCTATATGGGCATGTAGGTCATAGAAATCTGAATAAAGTGATCCTGAGAATCTGTCTCCAGAGATTTTTCTAAATTAAAGAGGGTGTTACCAGTGTGAGACATGTAATGACTGACAGTCCACACTCCTGATCTGCCTGTCTCACACTGGTAACTCCTCCTATCATTTACAATAATCTCTGTAGGCAGATTCTCAGGGAGATCTATGTTCAGCCCAAAGATCTTTACAGCTCATTTACATATTAAGACAAATGTGGATTTCTCTAGAATAAGAAATAAGGTCGCAAATTTCAAGGTATCATTTTATTCAACTTTCTATGACCTACATGCCCATATAGACAGCTTAGGAGGGGTGATCCTACGGAGAGATTCCCTTTAAAATATAAGCAAATTTATTATTATATAGATGAAATAAATACATATGTGCGTACATCAACCATATACAGCGGGTCATAAAGTTGCTATTGACACAAAATTCTCACCAGAGCAACGCGATGTGATTGCGCTATTCTGATGGTCTCCATGGAGACCCCCGGCACCAAGATGGCCACGGGGTCCTTCCAGGTTCTACAGGGAGGTGGCTTGTGAGCGCCTGCTGAGAGCAGGCGCTGACATGCCTCCTTCCCTGCCTGTCAGATCCTGATCTGATACTCTGCTGTGCAAAATGTCAGATCAGCGATCTGCTGTAATATAGTAATGTCCCAAACTGAAACAATGTAATAAAATTAAAAAAAATTATAATGTGTAAAAATATATTTTTTTTTAAAAATCCCCAAATAAAGAAAAAAATATATATTTTACCAATAAATACATATATTTATGTAAATAAAGAAAAAACATAAAAGTACATATATTTGGTATCGCCGCGTCCATAACGACCCACTCTATAAAACTGTCCCACTAGTTAACCCCTTCAGTGAATACCGTAAAAAAATAAAAAACGAGGCAAAAAACAATGCTTTATCATCATACTGCCGAACAAAAAGTGCAATAAAACGTGATCAAAAAGACGAATGTAAGAGAGAGAGAGAGAGAGAGAGAGACACTCTGGAGGATCCGCCAGAAAAAAAAAAAACGTTGCAAGCTCCGTTTTGAAATCGTTGAGGATGGTGACGGACAGCAACTTTTGGCGGATCCTCCAAAAAAACGGACAGCCATCCGTCACAATCCGCCATTAATGCAAGTCAATAGGGAAAAGACGGATCCTCAAAAAAAATTGAGGATCCGTTTTTTTTCAAAACCTGGCGGATTGTGACTGATTGCAAAAAACTGAAGTGTGAAAGGGGCCTAAGGCTCGGCGCACATTTATCCTGCACTATGTGGGTCGCCCTCCCAGGGCTGTGGGGTACTCGGTACTGGGCCGGTGTCGGCGGGATGTGTCACCGCAGCGGTGACCCAGTCCGTGGCCCTGGGCGCCCAAATAATGGGGGAAATTGAATGGTAGAATGTAGTGAATGGAATCGTTCGTGACGCCACCTGTGGTGTTCGGCAAGTGAGATGTTAGGCTGACGCTGCATGCAGATCCTCTGGAGCTGTTGGTGTGTTGCAGCCAAGATGGTGAAGCTCCCCACGGGTGGAGCGGTAGCCCCAGGGCAGTGTAGATGTAGGGGAAGAGGAGAGGCACAAGCGGTGTAGAAGCTGGTACCCAGATGTAGCGGTGCTGGGTGCGTTGGCAAAAGAATGAATGGAGGACACCAGGGCTTGTAGTTCCAAAGCTTTACTCACAGTCTGTAGTACACACAGGTGCCTACCTCCGTGCCGTGTCCTCCGGGACAGCGACTCAGTCAACCTCCAGGCAAGATGGAATGCTCCCTTCCAACGCTCCGCCAACATGTATCTTTCTGAACGTCAACTCTTATAGCGCCTTTAAGTGTGAAGATCTCCTAGTACTGAGTTACACTGGAGTTCCTCCTGACAGATGTTCCCAAGAACTCTACTTGTACGGCAGACAGTAGCAGACTGTAGCCTGCTTCGGGGACTCTCTACTCCTGAGTCCCGGCTCACTATCCAAGTTGCTGTTGTGCCCCAAGTCTTAGATGGGAGTAGTGCATTTACAGCCCACTACTCCACCGGTGTCTGCTGCAGAACCATTAGTGTCCATACAACCTCGGGGACCGGGCCCCGGCCTTGCACTTAGAACTTCTAGGCAGGGTTCTTCCTCTAAACCACGTCCTCTCTGTTCCCTTTTACTCCTTCGTTCCGTTCTAATCTCTCTCTCTTATGGAAGATCAGGTTTCAGTTCAATGTCTTTCTCCTTCTTTCCTTTCCCGTGCCAGCAGACCCAGGTCACTGAGGTCTGCTGCAGCACCTCCTTCCTCCATCCCTCTCTCAGGGATCTTCTTTCCTCACTCGTCTCTGAGTTGCTTCCTCTCCCAGACTGACCTGTAATCCTAAACATTCCTGCTCTTTTATGTATTCTCAACTCCACCCGCCTCCCAGCACGTTTAGTGTTCCAAGCAGGGAACCACCAAAGGTGCTCTGCTACTCTCTAAGCAAGGAGCCGCAATGTGGCTTTGCTGAACTACTCTGTTGTGTGGGGTGTGAGTGTTGGAGCGTGGTCAGGAGCCCCCAACTTACTTGGATGGTGGGGCACCACACCTCAGGAGGAGGTGCAGTACCTCTGTGGCGACTGAGCCTCAGGGGCGCCACATACCCCCCCGTTAAACACAGCACGTCCGCGGGCTGCAAGGCAAACAAAGTTGACAACACAGGAACATACAAATTTTTGTAATGCTGAATAAACATTTCTTATACTAAACTTCCCAATGTGGGAGGCACTCACTCTTGAACGTTGCAAACAATTCTTAATTAACTATCTAAAATCTTAAGTCAAAAGTGCAATTTTCAATACAATACGTAATTCAAAGTGCTATTGTCTGTTACTCACTATCACTTCAGTATTTTTCATCAACACATTTCTTTCCATCTTTAGTGCACATTTTCTACTTTCTTTTAACTCTGAGTGACAACCGTGGTGCCTGGTTCATCACCTACATTTCCAATTCTTTATTCTTTATTCAAATCTCTCATCTCTCTGTCAAAACATTCCTAATTCTATATAAAAGCCATTTCCTAGTTACCAATACTCTCATAAGACACATCATTATCAAATACTTCTCATTAAAACTTTCAACAATTCTTGTAAACGCTTCACACCGCTCCCAGCCAGGATCTCTTGCAGTGTCCTTTGATTGGAGTCATACTCCAGATGAGGTAGACCTTATCTTCGAAAAGTGTTTATGCAAAACCAAGAGAGGGCACCTAAAGAGGTGCAACTATTTACAATTGGAGTTCTGGACCATTCAGCGTTCATGATCTCTATAGTTCAAGTATAAAGGCTGCCAATAAAACTGGGCAACTCTGGAAAAACTAAAACATAATAGAAAAAGAAAGCACAACTGTGCAAATAAACCCTCCTGGGTAACGAGATTTACTAATGGTTGTTGTTTCCTCCTGGGGTTTCTGGACTGGAACCGCTACCGGATGAAATGCTCTGGGTGTCTTCATCTTGTTGCTGGTTGCTTGCCAAAGGGCATGGTGGTGGCAGCTGGTGCTATTGCCGCCTAGGGCCTTGAAGCTGTGGTAAAGGGAACCCATTATGCACATCGGTACCCATCAACTGTTCCTCATGGGTAGGTGGTTCTGTTGCTCTGGTGCGTGGCCTAGCACCAAGGGATGCCGCAGCTTGTTGGCGCTGATAGGCGACTACATGGGGACTCGGCAGCCACGGGATCCCGAGGTCACTATCCCAAAGCGACCTAGATTCCTCCTGTGGTGGATGCTGCCGGTGGTGTAATGGCAGCGGCAGGCTCCACGGAATCTGCCTGGGGAAGCTCCGGTGCAGCAGCGGCGGGAAGCTCCGGTGCAGCAGCGGCGGGTCTATTTGTCATTATACCACACTATATTATATCACGTTCTAGAGGTATTATATCGCCACATTATGCAATAGTCCATATGAAACAGACCCAATTTGCATGAGTATTGGGCTTCTTTTTCGCTTCTTATATTCGCTGATGTGGATTTTCATGTGCCTGCGCAATGTTAGACACAGGCTGCTATACAAATAGTCTCACAATAAGTTCCTATGCGCCCATGTTGATATAACTGACATGCTATGCTATGAACTGCGGTTGCGCGGTGGTATACGGCTGTGTGAGATTTCTCACACATGTGCTGTTGTATTAGGACGATGGTCCCGGAGGGGAGACTGGAGCATTTTCGTTACAATGTACAAGCGCCTGCGCATTGATAGTGGGAGTGGATCATGGGTTGGTGCGGTTGCGCTATGGCTTCCAATGACTAAAAGCTCTGGACGCATGCGCACTTACATTGACTCGGCGTCTCCAGAAGGGAGAATTTTGAAATCTCCATTGATACATTTGGGCGCCTGCGCACTGGTAATAGGTGTTTTTGGATACTTCCATGGTCACATTCAGGCGCCTGCGCATTACCAACGGCAGGACGCCGTCTCATTAAGCTCAAGGCTTATCTGTTTCCTCCACATGAGCAAGCTCAGCCGGTAAAAATTATTATTCTCAAATATACATATATTAAGGGCTACAACAGAGCATTGCACTGACCTTGAGAAAGACACGTCACTGTGTCAATACGCGTGGGTTTGGGGGCTCCTTGCAATGTAGCCGTATGTCTGTTCACTCCCAGGAACCATGTGGTAGCATGCTCAGGTGAATCCATGTCTCCAGGATCTGACTTGCTGGTAATATGTTGGCAATATATTGTATGACACAGTAATTGCTTGTATTTTTTTACAGCTTATATCCAGCTGTTGTGATATTTGAAATTTGTGACTAAGGTTCATAGGCAAACAGCATTTGGACATTGTGATTGTGATTATAATTGCTGAATAGATCCTGGGTTATGAAAACTGATAGATACCTGTCACGTGTGTACACGGCTATATTTGGGGCTCATAGTATTTTACTATTCAATAATATGACCCATTGTTTTGTGATTTGTGTCTTTTTTTCCGGCTTTTTAATTGTTTTTAACAAAGTGTTTGTCTGTGGTGTCACTTTAATAAAATTATTGAACTATTTGATTATTTGGCGGTGATCCCTATTTTTGTGCGTATACTTTTCTCTTATGTGTCTCAATGGGTTTCATCTGAATCACGTCACTCAGAGATTTAGATGGAAATTGCAAAGAAAGTGCTCAAACAGAAGTCAAATATGCAGTATCTATTCCATCAAATAGGCCAAGCAGGGAAAATACCTCGCTCCCTATATATAATCAGCAAAAATTGTGGAATACTCCCAAAGCCATGCAAACCAGAAAAACGGAGTACAGAAACACCACCAGAATAAAAATACAAATAGATTTATTTAATACTATCACATAGAGAGGAATTCATGTATCAAAATATATCATACATAATAGGCACAGAGAGGATGGAAAGTGAGAACACAAAACTGGTGCAGCAAGGAGAAGGCGGACCCCCTAAATATCCTAGGGTGAGTGGGAACCCATAATAGGATAAATATACTAAGTAGTAGTAAAATATCAGCAGTGTGAAAGCTGGTGTATAGTTAATAAACATATAATAATAAAAATGACACCAGATAAATCAATAATAAAGGGGTTAACCCAGCTTACCCATAGATGATGGCAGAGTCCGCACGTTTACCTGCTGCCCCCTTGTCGCGCGTTTCGCGCGTACGGATGGAAATGGTATCTTGTGCGTGCGCATGGAAATGGTATCTCACGCATGCACATTGAAATGGGATCTCGCTTGTGCACATTGAAATGGTATCTCACGTGTGCGCAGAATGCTTTGCCCAACTGCGGGCAAAGCCAAAAGGAAGTAGTGCGCATGCGCCACACTGCTTTTCAACTTTGCCCTCGTGATATCTTTAACTTTGTATGTAACCCCCCTACTCATGTACAGCACCATGGAATTAATGGCGCTATATAAATGAATAATAATAATAAATAATAATACTGCGCATATGTGAGATACCATTTCATTGCGCATGCGCGAGATCTGTACGCGATCTGCGATATTTACGGAAAATATTGCGTACAGCAGCCAAGGAGGGGTGGAGTGAGGGAACAGAGACAACGCCCATCGGACCGGACCGAACTGATTAACATACAGCGAGGGAGAAATAAAAAAGGTTTTTATGGGTGATACATGGGGAGTCAGGGGGTTTCAGGAGTAGTTGGGGAATGCGTAGCTGACACTCAATTGACTGATATTTTTAGCAGGTAGGCCAAAAATGTGGTGACAGGTTCCCTTTAAAGTTATAAACTTCTGTGAAGCACCTGGGGGTTCAAGGTGCTCAATAGACATCTAGATAAGGTCCCAAAGGGGTCTAGTTTCCAAAATGGTGTCACTTGTATGGGGTTTCCACTGTCTAGGCACATCAGGGGCTCTCCAAACGTGACAGGGCAACCGCTAATTATTCCAGCATATTTTACATTAAAAAGTCAAATGGCGCTTCTTCCTTCCCTTCTGAGCCCTGCTGTGTGCCCAAACAGTAGATTTCCCCCACATATGGGGTATCGGCATGCTCAGAAGAAATTGCAAAACAAAATATATGGTCCATTTTCTCCTATTACCCTGTGTGGCAGGGCTAAGGGTCGTGTAATCGATGGGAGATATGTGCCTCATAAATGGCTTGTCTCTATAATGTAAGGCATAAGTAAAGCATACCAGATATTATTATTGTTGTTGCTTGAAGGACCTGTGGTGAGGTCACAGTCAGGTGACCAGTCAGCTGCTGGGTTCGTGGGTGTGGCTACAGCCTTATAATGTGGCCTGCTCCTGAACCAGGGAGTTGTGTGTGGGGAGGACTAAGCCTCCCATGTGTGCTGAGACTCCTGGTCTGAGTCTACAACCACGGACATTTGTGTTCTTTTGCCTGAGCTAAAGGTTCCTTTTGGTATTACACTGCCTTGTGCATTTATGACGTGAATAAACCACATGAACTTTGGAAGAACCTGTCTCATATTGGTCTCCCGCTGCACCTAAGCGAGTCACATCCCTACAATTGGTGGTAGACGTGCGGGCAGCGGTCCCAGCAGAGACGAGACAGTTGCTGCATTTCCTGGGTGAAGTTTGCAGCGGGGCAACAAGCAATGCCTGGAATAATGGAGGACCTGCTGAAACACCTGGTCCATTCCCAGGCACTGCAACAGGAAACCAACAAGCTGTTGTTACAGCAGATCCAGCAAAGCCAGCAGGAGCAGCGGCAGCAGTTCCAGCAGAGCCAGCAGGAACAACGGCAGCAGATGCAGCGTCTGGCGACCGCCATCCTGGAGGGCAAGACGAGCACCCCAACCCCAGGTCGGGCTGATGCCACCGACGTCGAGAAGGCGGTAAGACGCGCATTACAAAAAATGACCCCTGAGGATGATGTGGAGGCCTTCCTGACAGTGTTTGAGAGGGTGGCTGAGAGGGAAAAACTTCAGCCAGAGCGGTGGGCTGAGGTACTGGCCCCATACCTAACGGGGGAGCCCCAGAAGGCGTACTTTGACCTGATGGTACAAGATGCCAGAGAGTGTCCCAAATTAAAAGCGGAAATTCTCGCACGCTTGGGGGTAACAATGACTACCAGGGCACAGCGAGTTCATCACTGGGCCTATCACCGGGACAAACCCCCACGCTCCCAAATGTTTGACCTGTTGCACCTGGTCCAGAAATGGCTGCAGCTAGAGTCGGCTTCCCCTGCACAGATGGTAGAGCGAGATGTGATGGATCTGTTTGTGCATTTTCTGCCGAGACCTCTACAGACTTGGGTTGCCCAGGGTGATCCCCAAAATGCTGATGAACTGGTTGGGCTGGTCGAGAGATACCAGGGGATAGAAGGTTCCTTGGGGAAGCAGCCCATTCCGTATTGGGGGTCCCAGCAGGGGGCGGAGTCCCAAAAAGGGGTGGTGCATCCAATGTCAAAATGGGCGGGGGAGGCGGTGCCCAAGGTCCCCTCGGGTGATATTATTTGCTGGAAGTGTCACAGGCCAGGACATATAGCGGCCCGTTGTCCCCAGACCACCGAGCAGATGGACTGCAGCATGGGACGCCGTTGTTCATACTACGCATATCCAGCTTGCAGTGTGAACTCGCTACCTAGCCAGGGGCCACAAGCGTGTCCCGTGAAGGTGAACGGTCGAGCAGTAATGGCGCTTCTGGACTCCGGGAGTTTGGTGACCTTTGTGAGGGCCAGTTTTCCTCTCAACATACTCCCGGGTAAAAAGATTGGTGTTCGGTGCATACATGGCGATGCAAAGGACTACCCTATGGCTAGGGTGAATATTGAAACGGCGCATGGCACCGAGTCGCATGAAGTTGGCGTTGTTTGAGACTTGTTGCATCCTATAATTATTGGCCGGGATTTCTGTCTGTTATGGGATCTGTGGGGGATGGGTTCTGAGTGTGCTAGCAAGAGCAGGGAACCAATCCACTCCACGGATGTATCGCCACCACCTGAGGCAGATGGGTTTCCATTATGTGTCCTTGTTGGGGATGAAGAGGAAGGGTCCCCTGTACCTGACATCCCAGAGTTAGGGGTGGCCGGGGAGAATTTTGGGACTGCCCAACATAGGGACCCCACGCTAAGGGAAGCCTTTAACAATGTCACAGTCATTAATGGGGTTGCACAAGAGCCGGGAGCAGACACAAGGTTCCCCTATTTTATGTTGAGTGGGGAATTGTTGTACCGGGTCACGAAAATAAGGGAGGAAAGGGTAGAGCAGTTAATAGTACCAGGCCCCTATAGACGGAAAGTGTTGGACATGGCCCATTCTCACATCTTGGGGGGACACCTGGGAGTGGAAAAAACGCAGGAACGGATTGTACAGAGGTTCTATTGGCCTGGGCGTCACCGGGAAATAGCAAACTATTGCAGATCCTGCCCGACATGTCAGTTAACTGCCCCCACATCTCATTTTCGGAACCCTCTTGTGCCACTGCCCATTATTGAGGTGCCATTTGAGAGAATTGCCATGGACTTGGTCGGTCCCTTAGTTAAATCAGCTCGGGGCCATCAGTATATATTAGTCATCCTGGACTATGCCACACGCTATTCTGAGGCCATTCCCCTGAGAAACTCCTCCGCGAAGAGTATAGCCCGCGAGCTGGTCCATGTGTTTTCCCGGACGGGTTTGCCGAAGGAGATCCTGACCGACCAGGGGACACCTTTTCATGAGCAAGGTGATGAGAGAATTGTGCAGAGTCTTGCAAATTTCCCAGTTAAGGACTTCAGTGTACCATCCGCAGTCAGATGGCCTTGTTGAGAGGTTTAACAAGACACTGAAGAGCATGCTGAGAAAAGTCATAGAGGAAGATGGTAGAGACTGGGATTGTCTCTTACCGTATTTACTGTTTTCTATCCGTGAAGTTCCCCAGGCCTCCACGGGGTTCTCGCCCTTCGAGCTTCTGTACGGCTGGCGTACGCGAGGTCTCCTAGATATAGCCAAGGAAACCTGGGAAGCCGAAGTCACGCCCCACAGAAGCGTCATTGAGCATGTGACACTGATGCAGCAGAGGGTTGCGAAGGTGATGCCCATTGTTACAGAACATCTCCGCCAGGCACAAGAGGCTCAGGCCAGGGTCTAAAACCGGTCAGCCAGAGTGAGGCAGTTCAATCCGGGAGACCGAGTTCTGGTGCTAATCCCGACGGTGGAGAGTAAGTTCTTGGCCAAGTGGCAAGGGCCATATGAGGTGGTGGAGAAGCTGGGAGACGTAAACTACAAGATCCACCAACCCGGAAGATGGAAGCCATACCAGGTTTACCATGTCAACCTCATCAAGCCGTGGCAAGATAGAGAGCCAGCGGTAACTCCGTGCTTGCTGGGCAACCTAGAAGGGGAGGTTGGAGCAGTTACCATAGCGGAGACGCTATCGAAGGCCCAGAAACAGCAGTGCCGGGAGTTACTCCAGAAAAACAGGGACCTGTTCTCAGAGGTGCCGGGGTGCACGAAGATGGTGGAGCACGAAGTTCTGACCGAGCCACATGTGCGGGTGAACATGAAACCGTATCGTATTCCTGAGGCCCGGCGAGAGGTAATCTCCAAGGAGGTGCAGCGTATGATGCAGCTCGGGGTCATTGAGGAATCCAAGAGCGGCTGGTCGAGCCCGATTGTCCTGGTCCCAAAACCTGATGGTGAATGGAGGTTCTGCAATGATTACCGGAAGCTGAATGAGGTCTCCAAGTTCGACGCTTATCCCATGCCACGCGTTGATGAGCTCATCGAGAGACTTGGACGGGCCAGGCACATAACCACTTTGAATCTGACAAAGGGATATTGGCAGATTCCCATGGCACAGGAAGCCAAGGAGAAGACGGCATTCTCCATACCAGATGGGTGCTTCCAGTATGTCCGGATGCCATTTGGCCTACAGGGAGCTCCGGCAACCTTCCAGAGAGCAATGGATAGAATCCTTGCGCCTCATAAGCTATATACTGCCGCATATCTAGATGATATCGTCATCTTTACCCCGGACTGGGAGACTCACCTGGAAAAGGTCCAAGCAGTGTTTGATGCTCTAAGAGAGGCGGGGTTTACAATAAACCCAAAGAAGTGTGCCTTGGGGAGAGAAGAAGCCAAGTACCTCGGATATGTAGTGGGGCATGGCGAGATCAAACCCCAAATCAATAAAGTGGAGGCAATTCAAACATGGCCGAGACCTCTGTCAAAGAAGCAAGTTAAAGCCTTCCTGGGGATTGTGGGATATTACAGGAGGTTCATCCCAAACTTCGCCACAATGGCTGCACCTCTAACTGATCTAAAAAACAAGGTGTAAATCCCATATATATATAAAAATACAATACTTTATTGGAAAAGGTAATACAATATCACAAAAATGACTAGATACATAATACAGGGGAAGGGTAAGCAAAAGTACAGTGGGGCAAAAAAGTATTTAGTCAGTCAGCAATAGTGCAAGTTCCACCACTTAAAAAGATGAGAGGCGTCTGTAATTTACATCATAGGTAGACCTCAACTATGGGAGACAAACTGAGAAAAAAAAATCCAGCAAATCACATTGTCTGTTTTTTTTTCATTTTATTTGCATATTATGGTGGAAAATAAGTATTTGGTCAGAAACAAGCAATCAAGATTTCTGGCTCTCACAGACCTGTAACTTCTTCTTTAAGAGTCTCCTCTTTCCTCCACTCATTACCTGTAGTAATGGCACCTGTTTAAACTTGTTATCAGTATAAAAAGACACCTGTGCACACCCTCAAACAGTCTGACTCCAAACTCCACTATGGTGAAGACGAAAGAGCTGTCAAAGGACACCAGAAACAAAATTGTAGCCCTGCACCAGGCTGGGAAGACTGAATCTGCAATAGCCAACCAGCTTGGAGTGAAGAAATCAACTGTGGGAGCAATAATTAGAAAATGGAAGACATACAAGACCACTGATAATCTCCCTCGATCTGGTGCTCCACGCAAAATCCCACCCCGTGGGGTTAGAATGATCACAAGAACGGTGAGCAAAAATCCCAGAACCACGCGGGGGGACCTAGTGAATGAACTGCAGAGAGCTGGGACCAATGTAACAAGGCCTACCATAAGTAACACACTACGCCACCATGGACTCAGATCCTGCAGTGCCAGACGTGTCCCACTGCTTAAGCTTGTACATGTCCGGGCCCGTCTGAAGTTTGCTAGAGAGCATTTGGATGGTCCAGAGGAGTTTTGGGAGAATGTCCTATTGTCTGATGAAACCAAACTGGAACTGTTTGGTAGAAACACAACTTGTCATGTTTGGAGGAAAAAGAATACTGAGTTGCATCCATCAAACACCATACCTACTGTAAAGCATGGTGGTGGAAACATCATGCTTTGGGGCTGTTTCTCTGCAAAGGGGCCAGGACGACTGATCCGGGTACATGAAAGAATGAATGGGGCCATGTATCGTGAGATTTTGAGTGCAAACCTCCTTCCATCAGCAAGGGCATTGAAGATGAAACGTGGCTGGGTCTTTCAACATGACAATGATCCAAAGCACACCGCCAGGGCAACAAAGGAGTGGCTTCGTAAGAAGCATTTCAAGGTCCTGGAGTGGCCTAGCCAGTCTCCAGATCTCAACCCTATAGAAAACCTTTGGAGGGAGTTGAAAGTCCGTGTTGCCAAGCGAAAAGCCAAAAACATCACTGCTCTAGAGGAGATCTGCATGGAGGAATGGGCCAACATACCAACAACAGTGTGTGGCAACCTTGTGAAGACTTACAGAAAACGTTTGACCTCTGTCATTGCCAACAAAGGATATATCACAAAGTATTGAGATGAAATTTTGTTTCTGACCAAATACTTATTTTCCACCATAATATGCAAATAAAATGAAAAAAAACCAGACAATGTGATTTTCTGGATTTTTTTTTCTCAGTTTGTCTCCCATAGTTGAGGTCTACCTATGATGTAAATTACAGACGCCTCTCATCTTTTTAAGTGGTGGAACTTGCACTATTGCTGACTGACTAAATACTTTTTTGCCCCACTGTATATGTCACACCAGGTCGGAATGGATATGTAAAGGGGTGGGGGAGCGGCAACTACTACACATAGATTACAAAAAAGTCACATATGAAATGAGGCCAAAGTTTGTGTTACAATAAAAAATAAGGAGTAAAGTCACAAGAGACCAATACCCAAGCCTCAGTATAGGAAAACCTTATGGCTAAAAAAGCCAATAGGAACAAGTAATCTCCCCATAAATCACAAAAAGTAGCCACAAAATATAAGTAGCGCCACTCTTACCCATAGTACCTCTACTCAAAATCCCAGGACACGTAGCCCCAACGCGCGTTTCGCGTTGGCTTCCTCGGGGGGCTGTGTCCAATGTGTGTCCATACTGCTTTATATACACATTACATAATAAGGCGTCCCCATGTGACTCAATTAGCGGCGCATGTCATGCTGCCGTGACCTGGAAGTTGCGACGCGCCCGGCGCTCCATGATGGGGCAGGTCAGGGGAAAACTCCCCACTGACGTCAGAGGCCCGCATACATCAGTAAAGGAGCGCCCGACGCAATGCTCCGGCACCATGGCCTCAGAGACATGCGCACTCGTCACTTCCGGTACCGGAATTAACCAGACCGCCATTTTGGATATGGGAAAAGGACGCCAATAATAAAAAATTTTATACACACCAAGATGCAGAACTTTTTTTTTTGGTCTTCTAATATCTATGGGTGTCCCGAATGTTAGTTCTGGTCCTGTCTCGTCCCAGTATGCTTGATTCTGGGATTGGGAATATGTTTACATTATGGAGTCTGTTCTAATTTGTTTCTACCTCTAACTGATCTGCTTAAAGGGACAAAGTCAGTGATGGTCAGCTGGTCCGAAGAAGCAGAGTCAGCCTTCCAAGAAATGAAGGGAGGTCTTTGTAAGCAACCCGTTTTGGTGGCACCAGACTTTAAACGTGAATTTGTCCTCCAGACAGATGCCTCAGATGTCGGGGTAGGAGCAGTCCTCTCCCAAGAGATACGTGGGGAGGAGCATCCTGTTCTCTACTTGAGTAGGAAGTTGACTTCTTGTGAGAGAAATTACTCAGTTGTAGAGAAGGAGTGTTTGGCCATAAAATGGGCTGTGGACACATTACGGTACTACCTGGTGGGACGGAAGTTTACGTTAATATCCGACCATGCCCCACTCAGGTGGATGAGGGAAACAAAGGGCAAGAATGCTAGGGTCACCCGCTGGTTCTTAGCCCTACAAGACTTCAGCTTCCATGTAGAGCATAGGGCCGGGAAGCTACATGGGAATGCCGATGCCCTCTCCAGAATCCCTTGCCTGGTAGGTGAAAGTGCCAAGCCCCACGGCTTTAGGCAGAGGGGGGAGGTATGTGCAGGGCTAAGGGTCGTGAAATCGATGGGAGATATGTGCCTCATAAATGGCTTGTCTCTATAATGTAAGGCATAAGTAAAGCATACCAGATATTATTATTGTTGTTGTTTGAAGGACCTGTGGTGAGGTCACAGTCAGGTGACCAGTCAGCTGCTGGGTTCGTGGGTGTGGCTACAGCCTTATAATGTGGCCTGCTCCTGAACCAGGGAGTTGTGTGTGGCGAGGACTAAGCCTCCCATGTGTGCTGAGACTCCTGGTCTGAGTCTACAACCACGGACATTTGTGTTCTTTTGAGCTAAAGGTTCCTTTTGTTGTTACACTGCCTTGTGCGTTTATGACGTGAATAAACCACATGAACTTTGGAAGAACCTGTCTCATATTGGTCTCCCGCTGCACCTAAGCGAGTCACATCCCTACACCTGGCAAAAGTAAAAAAAAAAATACGTCTAAAGGAAAATTTTTGTGAAAGAAAATTAAATGTTTATTTTTTCCTTCCACATTCCAAAAATTCCTGTGAAGCACCTGAAGGGTTAATAAACTTCTTGAATGCGGATTTGAGCACCTTGAGGGGTGCAGTTTTTAGAATGGTGTCACTTTTGTGTATTTTCTGTCATATAGGCCCCTTCACTTCAAGTGTGAGGTGGTCCCTAAGGCTATGTGCACACGTAGTTTTTTTGGTGTGCGGATTTTGGAGAGGAAACCGCAGGTAAATCCGCAGGACAAAAGTCCTGCGGTTTTGCCCTGCGGTTTTACACCTCACAATGGATGAGGTATGAAACTGCAGCGTTTCTGCACCAAACAATTGACATGCTGCGGATTGTAAACCGCAGCAAAACCGCGCGGAAAAATCCGCAGCATGTGCACAGCCTTTTTTAATTTCCATAGGAAATAAAGGTACTGTACAATGCAGCAGAATCTGCTGCGGACCTGCAGCTGCAGAAACGCTGCGGAACCGCAGTAGAATCCGCACCGTGTGCACACACCCTAGAGAACATGGTTTTGCAACTTTGGTAGTATAATGAGAAATTGCTGGCCAACTTTTAACCCTTATAAATTCCTAACAAAAAAAAAAAACTATGTTTATAAAATTGTGCTGATGTAAAGTAGACATGTGGGAAATTTTATTTATAAACTATTTTGTGCTATATGACTCTTTAATTTACGGGCATAAAAATTAAAATTTTGAAAATTGTGAAATTTTCCAAATTTTTGCCGAATTTCCATTTTTTGCACACATATACACAAGCCATATTGAAGAAGTTTCACTGCTATCGTAACGTACAATATGTCATGAGAAAACATTCTCAGAATTACATGGATCCGTTTACGCGTTCCAGAGTTATTACCTCATAAAGTGACAGTGGCCAGAAGTGTAACCAGGAAGGTGAAAACAGGCTTCGTCTCAAAGGAGTTAATACAATTCTTTGTAGTTTAACACTTTCAGAGTTGGCATATTATAATATTTTGCCCATTCAATTTTTTAGGCATTTAGGGATTTGCGTTTTCGCCGGTGCTCAGTGTTCAGCTTTCAATGCAGACTTTCTCCCATATTGTAACTGATGAAACTGAATTCGTTTTTCTTGCATATAAAAAAAAACAAAACAAAAAACAGACATCTGAATGAGGCCTAAGGGTATGTGCACACGTTGCGGATTCTGCTGCGGATGAATGAAAAATCACAGATGTGTGAATGCGGTGTAAGCCATCAATTTAAAACTGATCATTTGGTGCAGAAGAGGACAGGCTTAGAGCTGGGAACCGGAAAAGACAGCGATCTGTAAGTATTTTATTACATGCACTGTGTGCATAATCACTATGGCTAAGAGGAAAGATCTATAAAACATCACTGTAGTGCTACTTTATGGGGTCATGTCGAGCATTAGAGGTCTACACGGGCATGTCTCCAGTCTCCACAATTGGTAACTAATAAACCTCAACATGTCTCATTATCGCAAAGACTAACCTCAATATCTTGAGTGATGGTAGTAGAAGGACATTGTCTGGGTATTTAGTTGTTTACCCACCGGTTTTTTGTGAAAGGAGGTTACTGGAAGATCAAAGCCGGTACACAGGGCGAACTGCTGGTGGACAATGACATGTCCTCCACTGATTTAGTATGTGTTTACTGTATCACTTCTCAGTCCAGGGGAGCTCAGATATGATCTTGAAATGACCTTTGAATTTCTATAACATAAAAATGACCATACACTAAAGGGGGTTTTACACTAAGCGATATCGCTAGCAATATCGCTAAAACGTCACTGGTTTTGTGACGTTATAGCGATATTGCTAGCGATATCGCTATGTGTGATACTTACCAACGACCGGCTCCCCCGCTGTCCATCGCTGATCGCGCGAGAATGTCCGGCTCCATTTCTCGTCGGGCGCTTCCTGCTGGGGCTTCCTGCTGTGACGACGAGCGACGCTGGACGCGGGCGGGAGGACGCAGGATCGCTGTGTGTGAATGGTAAGTATCGTGCGCTGCGTCGCTGCTGCATCGCTGTGAGATCTTTCTGTATGAAAGCTCACTAGCGATCATTTAGCGATGCACCAGCGATCCTGACCGGGTCGGATCGCTGGTTGGATCGCTGGTGCATCTCTAAATGTAAAAGGGCCTTAAGTCAAAGGTCCCCTACCTTTCTGACCTTGAGAGCCACATTCAGCTCTGAGAGCGGGTCACAAGCCACATCCAACCTTGAGAGAGGGTCACGAGCCACATTCAGCTCCCGCCCCCCTCACAATAGTGGAAACCAAATCCCCCATTTCAGGCATTTAATGGTAACCCAATATTTTCCACAGAAATCACCCCAAAGCAGTACACTGAGATCCAAGAGTTCCCACAATATCCCCATTCAGTTCTCTCTCATCAAGCACTCCCAACACACTGTCACATCCATCTTCAAGCACCTCCTCTGACAGGTGGTATCATCTTATCTCAAGCGTACCATACTTAAATTATCTCAAAACCCCTAAGACCAGTATATGTGCATCAACATCTGCTCTTCTGTGCAGGTCTGCTCACAAAATTCACCATTTTCAGATGTGGTCTTCATACCTGTTTACTAGACCTGGAGCTAATGCACCAAGCTGGCAGATAGCCGCGAGCCACAATTCATGTGGCTCCCGAGCTACAGGTTGGGGACCCCTGCACTAAGTAATGGTGAACGAACCCAACAATTTCAGCTGACCATTAATATTTATGGGAGTGTACTGATCATGTGTCTAATATGCATCTAATATGTATGAGGGTGAATGTGTCATGAAAAAATATAAAGTATTAATGTTTTCCTTTTTTAGATATATATATGTATATTTGATAGCATACAATATGAAAAATAATTTGAAAAGTTTTGTTCGCTTCAACTTTTAAACACTAGTGGATGGTATCACACACAATAGGATTAGATACATGGCTCAGCAGACTGTATCACACATGATGGCATTAGAACACATGGCTCAGCAGACTGTGTTACAGATGAGAAGACTAGAAACATAGCTCCGCTCAATCAGTGCAAAGCATCATTCCGATGTTGACTTTTACAGATCTCTGTCTCCAAAGTCAATGATACAAAAGAAACCACAATGCCCTTTAAAGGTACTGTCACACTAAGCGATGTACCAGCGATCCCGACCAGCGATATGACGCGGTCAGGATCGCTGGTACATCGCTAAGTGGTCGCTAGTGAGCTGCCACATAGGCAGATCTCACTAGCGACATCGCTGGGGACGGGGATCGCTACTTACCTGTCACACCAGGCGATCCTGCGTCCTCCCGCCCGGCTCCACGCGTCGCTCGTCCTCACAGCAGGAAGCGCCACAGGAAGCTGACGACGAGAAACAGTCCTGAACGTTCTCGCGCGATCAGCGATAAGCAGCGGGGGAGCCGGTCGCTGGTAAGTATCAGACACAGAGATATCGCTAGCAATATCGCTATAACGTCACTAGTTATAGCGATATTGCTAGCGATATCTCTTAGTGTGACATGCCCTTAAGACTGCGTCACAGCACATCAGCCTTCACGTTCTAAAGGCCCCTTTATATTTAGTGATGCACCAGCGATCCCGACCATGATATGACCCGGTCAGGATCACTGGTGCATCGCTAAATGGTCGCTAGTGAGCTGCCAAACAGGTAGATCTCACTAGCGATGCAGCAGTGGTCGGCGGTCGCACTTACCTTTCAGACGCGGCGAGGGTGGCCTTCTTCCGCCTGCGTCCATGGCTCGCTCGTCGGCGCCAGCAGGAAGCCGACGACGAGAAATGGACCAGGCTGATCTCGCGCGATCAGCGATAGCCAGCGGGGGAGCCGGTCGGAGGTAAGTATCACATGTAGCAATATCGCTAGCCATAGTAACATAGTTTTGAAGGCTGAAGGAAGACCTTATGTCCATCTATTTCAGCCTATTTTTCTATTTTTAGTGCAGCTGTTCTACATTGTTGATCCTGGGGAAGGCAAAAAACCCACAGAGTAGAAGCCAATTTTCTCCATAGGGAAAAAAATTCCTTCCCCTAAGCTGGGTCAACCATCTACCTATAATATTATGTTATTCGTAACCTTCTATACTGTTACTCACAAGAAAAGCATCCATTCCATTCTTAAATTCATTCAGTGAGTTGGCCATCACCACTTCCTCAGGAAGAGATTTCTAGAGCCTCACTGCTCTTATCGTGAAGAACCCTCTTCTATGCTGGTGCAGAAATTGTCTTTCCTCCAAACTAAGAGAATGCCCCCTTGTTCTTGTCACAGTCCTTGGTACAAACAGTTCATTGGAGAGATCTCTGTATTGCCCTCTGATATACTTGTACATATATATTAGGTCTCCCCTAAGTCTTCTCTTTTCTAGAGTAAATAGACCTAATTTTGATAACCTTTCTGGGTATTGTAGTGAACCAACTCCATTTATCATTTTAGTAGCCCGCCTTTGAACCCTTTCAAGTTCAGTAATGTCTTTCTTGAGCACCGGCGTCCAAAATTGCACCCAATACTCCAAGTGTGGTCTGACGAGTGATTTGTACAGAGGGACAATTATGTTTTCATCTTGTGTCCCCACACCTCTTCTAATGCATCCCATGACCCTATTTGCTTTGGTGGCAGCTGCCTGACACTGGGCACTCCAATTTAGCTTCTTATTGACTAAGATGACCAAGTGTTTTTCCATGTCTGATTTCCCCAGCAGTTTCCCATTTAGTAAGTAATTGTAGCATCTGTTTCTCCTTCCCATGTGCATAACCTTACACTAATCTGTGTTAAACCCCATTTGCCATTTTTCAGCCCAATTCTTCAATTTACTCAAATCTGTCTGTAGTTGCAAACTGTCCTCCTTTGTGTTAACTACCTTACATAGTTTTGTATCATCTGCAAATACTGATATTTTACTGTGTAAGCCATCCACTAGATCAGGGTCGGACTGGGGTGTCTAGGGCCCACCAAGGGAATAAATTTTAGGGGCCCACCTACAGTAATGTACAACTCAACATTTAGGCTTTGAGACCGCGGAATTACACCATGGGTTCTTTTGCCGTTTATCCCACGCCAAATCTGCATCATTTCAGCATCCTAATTCTACTAAAAGCTGCACCGTTGTTCATATGCTGCAGATCTTTCCGCACTACGATTCATTTAATCCTTTAGGGCCGCAGGCCTGTTTTCACCTTAATGCCCAGGCCATTTTTTGCAAATCTGACCTGTGTTACTTTGAAGTTAAAAAGTGACCCCATTTTGGAATCTACACCCCCAAGGATTGACGTAGGGGGTATAGTGATCACTTTGTCCCAACAAGAGTTCCATGGTAGATGCTACACAGCCCAGCCAATCGAAGCGTTCGTATCTGCAGGGGGGGCTAAAATTCGCCCGGACCAGCCAGGCAGCGTTGCTGCCTGCCGGTCTTAGCGGCGAAAGCCTCCCGGTACCCGTGCGATTAGCTGCCCCAATAGGCAGCACAGGCCCCCAATAGGCAGCATTGGTCCCTATAGGCAGCACAGGTTCCCAATAGGCAGCACAACTCCCCAATAGGCAGCACAGGTCCCCAAAAGGCAGCACAGGTCCCCAAAAGGTAGCACACGTCCCCAATAGGCAGCACACGTCCCCAATAGGCAGCACAGGTCCCCAATAGGCAGCATTGTTCCCAATAGGCAGCATTGGTCCCCAATAGGCAGCATTGGTCCCAAATAGGGAGCACAGGTCCCCAATAGGCAGCACAGGTCCCAATAGGCAGCACAGGTCCCGAATAGGTAGCATTGTACCCAATAGGCAGCACAGGTCCCCAATAGGCAGCACAGGTCCCCAATAGGCAGCACAGGTCCCAATAGGCAGCACAGGTCCCAATAGGCAGCAGAGGTCCCCAATAGGCAGCATTGTTCCCTATAGGCAGCACAGGTCCCCAATAGGCAGCATTGGTCCCCAATAGGCAGCACAGGTCCCCAATAGACAGCACAGGTCCCTATAGGCAGCACAGGTCCCCAATAGGCAGCACAGGTCCTCAATAGGCAGGCACAGGTCCCTAGTAGGCAGCACAGGTCCCTAATAGGCAGCACAGGTCCCCAATAGGCAGGCACAGGTCCCTAGTAGGCAGCACAGGTCCCTAATAGGCAGCACAGGTCCCCAATAGGCAGGCACAGGTCCCTAGTAGGCAGCACAGGTCCCCAATAGGCAGGCACAGGTCCCTAGTAGGCAGCACAGGTCCCCAATAGGCAGCATTGGTCCCCAATAGGCAGCACAGGTCCCCAATAGACAGCACAGGTCCCTATAGGCAGCACAGGTCCCCAATAGGCAGCACAGGTCCCCAATAGGCAGGCACAGGTCCCTAGTAGGCAGCACAGGTCCCTAATAGGCAGCACAGGTCCCCAATAGGCAGGCACAGGTCCCTAGTAGGCAGCACAGGTCCCTAATAGGCAGCACAGGTCCCCAATAGGCAGGCACAGGTCCCTAGTAGGCAGCACAGGTCCCCAATAGGCAGGCACAGGTCCCTAGTAGGCAGCACAGGTCCCCAATAGGCAGGCACAGGTCCCTAGTAGGCAGCACAGGTCCCCAATAGGCAGGCACAGGTCCCTAGTAGGCAGCACAGGTCCCCAATAGGCAGGCACAGGTCCCTAGTAGGCAGCACAGGTCCCTAATAGGCAGCACAGGTCCCCAATAGGCAGGCACCGGTCCCTAGTAGGCAGCACAGGTCCCTAATAGGCAGCACAGGTCCCCAGTAGGCAGCACAGGTCCCCAATAGGCAGGCACAGGTCCCTAGTAGGCAGCACAGGTCCCTAATAGGCAGCACAGGTCCCCAATAGGCAGGCACAGGTCCCTAGTAGGCAGCACAGGTCCCCAATAGGCAGCACTGCACAGGTCCCCAATACGCAGCACATACAGACAGTAACTCACTGACCCGGCGTTGGCCTGGGTACCAGATACACAGGCAACAGGCTGCGACGCGTCTGACTCTGAAGAAGAAGAAGACTGTCACTGTAATCCCGCGGCCGCGGTTGAGGCCTCCTGGATGGCCAGGCCCCGCACCGCCCGTCCTGCTCCTCCGGCCTCCGGGTGTGCGCAAATCATCGGTCCATCACGCTGCCTGGGCTCAGCTCACATTGACTTGACAAGTCTGGGCAGTGGCGGTGACTCCTCCAGCAAGCTCCAGTTACCCGCCAATGCCACACTGCGTGCAGGAATCAGTGCGCGGGGTGGGGGCCTCCGGGGTGTGCTGTGCTCTGTCCAGTAGTCAGAGACAGAGCAGAGAACGACCCGACGTATCAATGCGCGGTATTCGGCGCGGCGGGCAGGACTAGGAAGCAGAGCAAGAGTCCTAATCTGCTCCTGCTCCTTGCCGGCTGCACTGCAGGAATATCAAAGTACCGGATCGCAGCTGTGAATCTCCCCGGTTCGGGGAACCGGCTGCTTTTTCAACAACCGGTTCCACTGAACCGGGGAGAACCCGCTGAATCCCACCCCTGGGTACGAGCGACCAGTGAGTGACAGTGACATTCGGGGGCGGGGCCCACCGAGGGATCCAACGGTACCTCGGTGGGCCAGTCCGAGCCTGCACTAGATCATTAATAAATATATTAAATAGTAGGGGGCCCAATACAGAACCCTGTGGTACCCCACTAGTAACCCTGGCCCAATCTGAGTATGCCGCATTAATAACCACTCTTTGTTTTCTATCACTAAGCCAGCTACCTACCCATCTACACACATTTTCCCCTAGCCCAATCTTTCTCATCTTACTTACCAATCTTTTATGTGGGACAGTGTCAAATGCTTTAGAGAAGTCGAGATAAATGACATCCAATGATTCTCCTTGGTCCATTTGAGAGCTTACATCCTCATAGAAGCTGATCAGGTTAGTTTGACAGGAGCGATCCTTCATAAATCCATGTTGATATGGAGTTAAACATTTATTAACATTGAGATATTCCATAATGGTATCCCTTAGAAACCCTTCAAAAATTTTACCCACAACAGATGTTAAGCTTACCGGCCTATAGTTTCCAGGTTCCCTTTTACACCCCTTTTTGAATATTGGTACATTTGCTTGCCGTCAATCAAAAGGAACAGACCCTGTTTCTATAGAGTCTTTAAATATAAGGAATAGAGGCCTGTCTATCACATTACTTAACTCCCTTAATACCCAAGGGTGCATGCCATCAGGGCCTGGTGATTTGTCAATTTTAATCTTACTAAGGCGGTTCTGCACTTCTTCCTGGGTTAGGCAGGTAATACTTAATAGGGAGTTTACATTATCACTCTGCATTTCCCCTGGCAAATCCTTTTCCTGTGTGAACACTGTTGAGAAAAAAGTATTTAAAACATTTGCTTTTCCCACATCGCTCTCTATGATTTCACCCTCATTGTTCTTTAAAGGGCCAACACCATCAATTTTAATCATTTTACTGTTTATATAATTAAAGAATAGTTTGGGGTTTGTTTTACTTTCCTTAGCAATGAGTCTCTCAGTTTCCACTTTTGCTAAATGTATTTGTTTTTTTACACATTTTATTTTTTTCTCTATAACTTTTTAATGCTTCTTCATTGCCTTCTTGTTTTAGCTTCTTAAATGCCTTGTTCTTGTTATTTATTGCCCTTTTTACATCCTTATTTAGCCACATTGGAGTTCTCCTGTTCCTAGCCCTTTTATTTCTGTACGGTATGGCTAGCTCGCAGTGGGTGTGTAAAACTGATTTAAATATTTCCCATTTATTTTCTGTGCTCCTATTTTTGAGGACATTGTCCCAATCAATTCGGCGAAGGTCCTCTCTAAGCTGATCAAACTTTGCTTTCCTGAAATTCAGCGTTTTTGTAACCCCCTTCCAGGGCACCTTACTAAAGGACAAATGGAATTGTATTATATTGTGGTCATTGTTCCCTAGGTGCCCATTGACTCGTACTTCTGTTATTCTATCTGACCTGTTGCTTAAAATTAAGTCCAGAAGGGCTGTCCCTCTAGTTGGGCCCTGCACAAGTTGTGACAGATAATTATCCTTGGTCACTGACAGAAATTGGTTTCCTATCTGAGATACGCAGGTTTCAGTTTCCCAGTCTGTCGGGGTAGTTGAAGTCCCCCATAATAATCACCTCATTGTGATTTGCTGCTTTGTCTATTTGTTTCATTAATACATTTTCAGTGGTTTCTGTTATATTTGGTGGCTTATAACAAATCCCTATGAGGATTTTATTACTTTTCCCTCCTTGTATCTCCACCCATAGAGACTCCACCTCTTCATTTCCCTCTTGTATATCTTCAAATCGGTGACGCTTTACGATATTGCTAGCGATATCGCTATGTGTAAAGCCCCCTTTAGACTTGAGCCTAAATGTGATAGAGAAATTAAACGTGGAGAAAAACAAGGACCATCTGGCCTGTCTAGACCGTTTAGCTGATTCAATGTAAGCTAAATTTTTATGATAAGTGACCACAGTGATTTGATGAACAGCCCCCTCCAAAAAATCCCTCCATTCCTCTAAAGCTAATGTAACAGCAAGTAACTCGTGATTCCCGACATCAGAATTTCTTTCAGCAGACAAAAATTTATTTGAGAAAAATGCACATGGCAACAAATTAGTCTGAGTTTTGGACCCCTGAGATAAAACGGCCCCTACCCCGACCTCTGAAGCATTCACCTCCACAATGAATGGTTCCTGAAGATTGGTTTGGAATAGAAAAGGAGCATAAAATACTTCTTCAGTTTTTCGAAAGTCCTAATAGCTTCCCATGATCAAACCTTGAGGTCCGCCCCTATATGTGTGAGTTCAGTAACAGGTGTAACAATCTCCTAAAACCACTTAATGAATTTCTTATAACAGTTGGTGATTCCTAGAAAACGACTTGCAACACTTTTATTTCACTAGGTTGAACCCAATTAAGCATGGCTTGTATCTTCCCACGATCCATTTTAAAACCATCAGCTGATCCCAGAAATGAAACCTTCTGAACAGAAAAAATACATTTTTCAATTTTCGCAAGCAAAGACTTTTCCCTCAATCTTTGTAACACAATACGGACATGTGAGAACTCAAATAAATTATCATCAAGTTAAATAACAACAAATCTCCCAATACACTCAGAAAATACATCGTTCATGACGTTTTGATATACTGCCGATGCATTAGTTAACCCAAAAGGCGTGAGAAGATTTGCAAATAGACCCTCCGACTTTAAAAACGCCATTTTCCAGTCATCACCCTTGCGGATGCATAGGATGCATATTATTTTGTAAGCCCCTCTAAGAACAAGTTTTGAAAACCATTTAGCCCCCATAAGCTGATTATAGAGGTTGGGGATGAGTGGAAGTGGGTATGTATCTTTAACCGTGATCTTGTTCAGTTCTTGGAAATTGAGGCAAGGACTGAGACCATCTTTCTTTTTTACAAAGAAGGATCCAGCAATCACAGGGGAGGAGGAAGGATGGATATGACCCTTCCATAAACTTTCATTCACATAACTTTTCATGGCGGTACGTTCATGCCCAGGTAAATTATGGTATACAGATGAGCTTTAGGTAATTTAACACCAGGTACAAGAGATCAATAGCACAGTCATAAGGACGATGGGGAGGTAATATCTCTGCCTCTTTTTCCGAGAACATCTCTTCAAAGTTCCTCAGGTACCCCGGTAGACCATCCAGACTTGCAAAGCATACTTGCACACAGCTTAGACATTTCTTATGACATTTGGGGCCCCTCTTAACAATTTCCTTCTGACACCAATCATTAACATGAATGGAAGCCCCAGTACCAGCACAGCAGGTAACTTATCCAAGACTAAACAGGATATGAATTTTGAGTGAAGTGCTCTTATCTGAATCGTGAATTCCACCGTTACAAATTTGGCACAGTTCTGAAGTAGCGGTGTTTTCTCAATCGTAAAAAATTTTAATGGGATTGTCCCAAATCATAATTTCCAAACCAGGTCAGAGTCAATAAAGTTACCTGCAGACCAGCAATGAAGGCCAATGCTGCTACAGCCTGGTTTTTGAAAGACAAAACCATTTTTGAGCAGTACTTTATTTGAGCAGAAAAAGGGTACCTGGAAGTCTGGGTGACCTTCACGACTATCACCCAGACTTAGACATTTTCCCGACAGATTACTTGCTTGAGGGCGAGCTGAACAATCTTTTAAAAAATGTTCTGAAAGAACACAGTAGAATCACAGTCCAAGATCCTTTCTCAGTTTTTTCTCCATTGCATGAAAACTGGCTGCCCCAATTTCCATTGGCCTTACCACGAGTAAATGGGCCTGCTTCGAGGAAGAATACAAGGCTTCCTGCTACCCACCATGCCTCTTGCGAATTCTGAGGTCCATTCGTGCTGCCTGGGTTCTGGCTTCTGCCGAAGGAAACGGCGGATCATGCCAAACCAGAGCGTCTTTCAGTGATTCAGACAGACCTCTGTGAAATTGGCACCTATGTGTTGCATGATTCCTCTGAAGCTCAGTGGGTCACTGATGTAATTCAGTACTGGGGGGGGAGGAAACCAGCCAAAATGCAATAAAAAAAGTCCATATAATGCACAAAATATATACTTTATTGGTCAAATGGGCAGACATGGATAGGAAAAGTTAAAACATCAGTGGATATTACACCCTGCACTGCATAGTGCGGAACAGGCCACACATGAGCACTGACTCATATTGCACAGTGCCTGGCTGTATCAACCATATAAATATAGCAACCACTGAATACATATATATCTATCACACTCACTCCTCAGGGCAAAGATGTATAGGCTCGTAATTCAGATACATACATATGAAAGTGTCCAACATATATAATATAAAGTGCACAAATAGTAAGGTAATTACCCGTTGGTGATTAGTGTCGGCAGCATCTCCAAGTGGCTAGCTCGTGCAAGTTTCTCGCATCACACACGGTAGTGTGATCCCGGGCCTTAGATGGATAATGGGAAAAGGCCAAAGAATACAAGGAGAACCATTTTTGCTTCATTAACTAGAGCAAAGCTTTCCACTGTGTTGATCAACAGAAACATTGGAATACCATGAAGGCTATGGGAGTGCCGAACCATCTAGTCAGCCTGTTTAGGAACATTTACAGCGACCAAGAAGCAACAGTCCGAATGGAACGCAGCAACATGGCATAGTTCAAAGTAGAGCGAGATGCCATACAAGCCTGCATCGTGTCACCATTTCTCTTCAATTTATATGCAGAAGCTATATTCAGGAAGATTGGACTTGCCAAAAAAGAAGAAAAAATCAAAATTGCAGGACGAATCATCAAGAATCTTAAATAAGCAGACAATGCAACATAGATAGTAACAAGCGTAGATGGAATGAAGGACTTATTACGGAGTGTCAAGATGGAAAGCTCGATCATGAGACTCCTACTCAATACAAAAAAGACTAAAATATTAACTACTGCAGGGTATGAAAGGGACAGATTTGAGATGGATGGTGACGAACTGGAAGTTGTAAAGGACTTCAACCTACTCAAATCAATTATCACTCAAGATGCAGCGACAACACCGGAAGTCAAAAGGAGGACAATTATGGGCAAATCAACAATGAAGTCACTGGACAAGGCCTTCAAATCAAGGAACATTTCACTGGCAACGAAGATACAGCTCCTACATAGTCTGGTCTTTTCTGTAGTAACATATAGATGTGAAACCAGGACGATAAAGAAACAAGACAGAGGAAGAATCAATGCTTTCGAAATGTGGTGCTGGAAAAGGATGCTATCAATACCATGGATGACAAGAAGTACAAACTAATCAATTTTGGAACAGATCAAGACTGACATTTCTCACAATGCAAAGATCACTGAGCTGTGACTTGTCTAGTTTGGATACATCATACGAAAAGAGCTGGAGAAGGACATCATGGTTGTAAGAATAGAAGGCCCAAGGAGAAGAGGAAGAACTGCAACCCAATGGCTTGATACTGTCAAGATAATGGCGAAGACCCTGGTAGACCTATTTAGGCTTGCACAAGATCGATCTTCCTACACAGTCACCATGGCTCGAGATCAAGCTAAAAGCCATTAAATAATAATAATTGTTTGATCAAGTATTGCAGAATAAATTTTAAATTGATAATCTTTTACGGCCAGCGAATGATGGTGTAAATATTCAAATGGCCCCCGGCAGAAAAAAGGTTCTCCACTTTAGAGAGTAAACAAGCCTGCTGCCTGGTGCACCCTGATACTATAAAGCATTATTTGGAGGGATCTGTCATGTCCACCATGTCTGTCATGTCTGCCTTGTCTGTTTTGCCTCAAGAACCCCTGGAGCGGTGTGCACGCGCATCTCATGTCTGCTATCTTGCATGTTCCCTAGAGCAGTGTGCACACTCACCTCATGTCTGTTGAGCTGCAGGATGCCTGCGTTTCTGCTCTGCCTTCTGTGATCATCTCGTCATGTCTAGAACCCCTGATCATGTGTCCTTCCTATGCTCCAGCATAGGCTGGTTCTGCAATCATATCTGCATGTCTGGAACTCTGATCATGTGACCTGCCTAGGTTTCAGCACTGGTTCTGCAATCATCCCTGCATGTCTGGAATCCTGATCATGTGACTGCTCCCTGTGATCCTGGAGGATCTGATCTGGAAGTTCTCCGGTGGTCCTGACCCGGAAGTGGAGGTGCTATGCCCTATATCAGACCGCCCCTTCCTTTGCTCAGGGCCTGAGTATTGTGTTGCTTCCCTGCATGGCTGCTTGGTCTGCTGGATCGCTCCCTCTATTCTGTGCCCTTGCACTTTACTCTGTCGTGCGTCTCTGCACGCGCTCCGTGCTCGTATTCCGTCTCTTGTCTCGTGCTTGTCTCGTGTTGTCCTTCGTGCTTTGTTTGTCCTCGCTATGCTTCCTTGTTATGCCATTTTCTTTGCCCTGTCCCTGACGTGTCTCTCTACACGTGCAGGCCTCCGCTCTGTACCCTGTCCCTGATGTGTTTCTCTACACGTGCAGGCCTCCGCTCTGTACCCTGTCCCTGATGTGTCTCTCTACACGTGCAGGCCTCCGTTCTGTACCCTGTCCCTGACGTGTCTCTCTACACGTGCAGGCCTCCGCTCTGTACTCTGTCTAGTCCCAAGGCTCTCCCTTGGCCCGGCTCTAGGTTTCGGCCTACGCTCCGCTGCTACACTCTGTCCCTGTCCCTGGCGTGTCTCTCCACACGTGCAGGCCTCGTCTTGTACTTTGCCCCTGGCATGCCCTCTGCATGCGCAGGACTCTGCCTCTTACACTATGCCTTGTCTCTGATGTTTCGTGCACCCTTGCACCTTTCGTAATAGGCTTTGCCGTGCTGTTTCGCACGTGTCTCTGTCCTGTACCTTTGCCTAGCCTTGCCTTGTGGCTCCGTGCCCTCGTGCGGGCACCTGGTCGCCCTGTGCCTGCCTGTTGTGCCTCAGCTGTGCCGCCTCTAGTCGTGCTCGCATGTGCGCCTCAGCGTGCCCGCCGTCCAGTGCTATAGTGGTTACCGGCTGTGCCGCCTCTAAGTCGTGCCCACCTGCTTATGCCACTGTCGGTACCGCCTGCCGGTGCCCCAGCCGTGGTTTCCGTGCTCCCTTGCAGGCACGCTGGTTTTTGCACTGTGCCTTCTTTCGTGCTATTCTTGCACAAAGTCTTTTGCTTACTTTGCTCTGCTCTGAACCCTGTCTTGCCTGCCGGATTCCATAACCTGCCGACCGCTGCCAGAGGTCCGGACCTAGATGACTGCGGCCTGATGTCCGGAGCTGATTTCCGCAGTCTGATTCCTGGACCCTGCCGGTTGATGCCAGCGCCCCGGATTTCGATGCCACCGTACCCTATCTTGGTCCCTGGCGTGTCCTCTGCAGGTGCAGGCCTCCGTCCTGTATCTCTCCCTGGCGTGTCTCTTCGCACGCTCAGGCCACCTTCCCTGTACCTGTCCCTGGCATGCCCCTTGGCATGCGCAGGCCTCCGTCCTGTGAACCTGACCCGGGCGTGTTCGTTGACATGCATCCTGTTTCTAACTTTGTCTTGTCTCCTTGCATGGAACTCTGGTTTGCTTACCGGATGTCCGGAACCTGCCGATCACCTTCAGAGCTACAGAACCTGATGTCCCGGTTGATCATTGCCTGCTGTCCGGAGTCCGATGTCCTCGTGCCTCTGTCTACCATCTGCACGTACCATGCTTGGACCTCGGCGTGCCCTTGCACGCACCTTGCTCTATGTACTCTGTGTGTTCACGTTTTGCACCTGTTATACCCTGAAGTGTTCCTCATGCCTTGGACCTCGGCGTACCCTTGCACGCATCTTGCTTTATGTACTTTGTGTGTTCTCGTTTTGCACCTGTTGTACCCAGAAGTGTTCCTTAATGAAGTTTCCTTGAACTAACGTCTTGTCTCGCCTTGTCTTGTTTCCCTGAGCCGGCCGTCTGGTCCAGGTACCGTGGTGGCTCACCCCCTTGGTCTTGCCCCTGACACTCCCTGTATAGGGGGTGGTTCCTCACTAGCTCAGCTCGCCCTAGGTGGGTGGGTGCCACGGCCCAGAGGGTCCACTCATTCAAGAAAAACGACTCAGCTTAAGCTGACGCTCGTCACAGGATCTTTATTCATTGTTGTTTACATATGTAGCCACTCACTATTGACAGGTCTGACAAGGACCTTCTACAGGGATCAGTGAAATCAGACCTTATACAGGGATCAGTGAGATCAGACCTTATACAGGGAGCACGTACCATAAAGTCATTGTTAACATTAGTGAACTTTAGCATTCTGCATAAACCAGTGTCACAGGTTATCCATGACTCATAGTTTATGGCCATGTATTGCCTCCCTGACCTGCATATGAGTCATGTATTCAGTCTTGTAAATGTGGACATCAGACCTTCCCATGCATCTCATGTGAGCTTTATTTTTAGAAGTTCCTAAAATGGTGCTGGTCGGTCTTTCCTCCACTGAACAACGTAGTTTCTAATATACTCAAAAATAGAAAATCCATGCAGTATTCCCAGACAGCAAATATGCACTAACTCTAAAATGAAAAGAAGTTCATGATGAAGGGCCCTTACAGGCAATGTGTATGAACTAAACATACACCAGTGCGTTTTTTCCTCTGAATAGCTTTGTAACAGAATAACGCAGGTTTTACAGACCAGGCATAAATGATGCTGCCGAGTTCAGGTCTGGAGACCCGTGGCCAGTCTATGCATCATGGTACAGTCTGGTCTGTAGACCCATGGCCAGGCTGTGCATTGCGGTGCTGTCTGATTTGTAGACCCGTGGCCAGTCTGTGAATCGTGGTCCAGTCTGGTCACCAGTGGCCAGTCTGTGCAGCTCAGTTCAGTCTGGTTTGTAGACCCATGGCCAGTCTGTACATCGAGGTCCAGTCTGGTCTGTAGACCCGTGACCTGTCTGTACATCGTGATCCAGTCTGGTCTGGATATCCATGGCCACTGTATACATTGTGGTCCAGTCTGGTCATCCGTGGCCAATCTGTTCATCGCAGTCCAGTCTGGTCACCCGTGGCCAGTCTGTGCATTACTATCCAGTTTGGTCGTAGACTTGTGGCCAGTCTGTGCATTGTGATCCAGTCTGGTTTGGAGACCTGTGGCCTGTCTGTGCATCATGGTCCATTCTGGTCTGTGGTCCCATGGCCAGCCTGTGCATTGCGGTCTAGTCTCGTCTGTAGACCTGTGGCCAGTCTGTGCATCGTGGTCCAGTCTAGTCACCCGTGGCCAGTCTGTGCATTGCGGCGCAGTCTGATTTGGAGACCTGTAGTCAGTCTGTAAATCGCGGTCCAGTCTGGTCTGGAGACCCCTAGCCAGTCTGTGACTCACGGTCCCCTCTGGTCTGGAGACCCAAGACCAGTCTGTGCATCATGGTTCAGTCTGGTCTGGAGATCCATAGCCAGTCTGTGCATTGCAGTCCAGTATGGTCTGTAGACCTGTGGCCAGTCTGTGCATTGTGGTGCAGTATGGATTGGAGACATGTAGCAAGTCTGTACATCTCGGTCCAGTCTGGTCAGGGAAAATTATTTATTATTTAAATTATTTATACCTGAGGTTGAGTTATTCAATGGGTCGAATTCTCGGCATTTCCATGTGGAGTACAATGGAGATAAATAATGTCAATTATTAATGCATAAATTTTCTTTTTATGCTGCATGTGAATGAGGCTGCAAATACCCCAGTGACATGGGATGAAATGTGGCCTTTCAATGAATTGAAGGTGGAATTTCAGTGTGGAATCAGCACCAAAATTCATGTCAAATGTGAGAACTTGGAGGAGCTGACATCTCGTCTGCTAAGCGGTGTACATAGAGGAAGGAATCTCGGCTTCCAGCCCATTAGCAGATACAAAAGTATAAAAGGAAATTGTGAAAATTATAGTTACAGTAGAGCCCTGTATTGTGACACGGTGCATTGTCCTGACTTCTAACAACCAAAACTATTCCAACATGTCCCGTAAATTTGATATCATACGGTAATTACAAGTATGCACGAAGGTTTCAGAAAATCCTACACTCCATAAAATCAACTTTTCTATTTGAAATACTGTCTTTACATGTACCTACTGAATATTAATTTTTTTAAATAAAGATTTTATGGATTGGTATTTTTTTTAAACTATACATGATTTAACTTGGATGCATGGAGGAATGCAGAGCATCCATCACACAAGGGACAAAGACTTATCTTCGTGAGTATGACATGACTTATCTTTTCTTATGCACAAAGTATGCAGTACCAAGCATTGAGTGATTTGGTCAGCTTGGTATCTTCGCTTTATCATGTGTCTTCTCAGCTAAACATGTTTTACTATGAAATGCTGATTGTTCCCAAGCACAGTTTGTTAAAAAAAAGGGTTCCTTACTCACCCTCCCTTGGTCCAGTGTTGAGGCCCCAACACTGCTCCTGATGTATTTTATTGTGATCAGTGCTGATCTGAAATAGACAGCTCTGCAGCCGGTCAATGAGCTCCACATCTCTGAGCGACTTGTGCTGACTACTCTGACAGAGCTGCTGAGCTCATTAACTGGTTGAAGCGCTGTTGACACGATGTCAGCACTGCAGACAGTAAAAAAAATACAGCAGGAGAGACTCGGTGTCAGACCTGGCGAGGGTGAGAAGAGCACAGTTTGTCTGTTTTTGCTTTGCAGCTGGAGTACAAAGGTTTTCAAACCCAAAAAACCCTTTAAGAGACTCCTGCTCATCAGCAGAATGAAATGGATGACACGCTGATAGTCTGTTCTCTATACACTTTATATGAAAAATCTACACTCTCCTTTTAAAATGTCAAGTTTTTGTCATATAAAAATCATACCAAGAAGAATAATTTCAGAACCTTTTACACCTTTAATGTCACTATTAATCTATACAACTCAATTTAGAAACAAACCGAAATGTTTTCAGGTGGAAAAAAAGGAAAGAGCTAAAATAATGTATTTCTATAAATATGTGACCCGCCCCGGAGACAGTAGGGTACTCGGTGCCGGGCCCGTTGATTTCAATGGGAGATGTCACAGTGGCAGTGACCCGGTCCGTGGCCTCAGGCAGTCAATGTAAAAGGGGTAGAGTGATGGGGATAAAGTTATTGAGATGATTCGTGACGCCACCTGTGGTTTCTGGTCAGTTTGACCAGCGCTGCAGGGTTGCTTCTCTGGGACATATGGTGTGGTGCAGCAATGATGCTGAAGCTCCCCACAGGTGAAGCTGTATTCCCAGGGCAGTAGGAATAGGTGTTGAGGTAGATGGTGTAGTGTTAGGCACAGAGACGTAGCAGTGCTGGATGAGTGGCGCAGGAATAAGTGGAGCACACAAGGGCTTGTAGTTCCAAGGCTTTACTCACAGTCTGTTGCACATACAGATGCCCACTTCAGTACTGAGTCCTCCGGGAAAGGGGTCCAGATAACTTCCAGATAGGACGGAATGCACCTTCCCAACCTTCCCTGTCAGAGTGTTCCTTTCCTGGCTGTGTCCAAACAATACTCTGCTTATACTCCTTCTTCCTCTTCAGCGCCTCACAATTAGCAGTCCGGGTCAGCAACTGCGAGTCCTGTTCAGGCAACAGCTCACTGTTCCTGTGACTCTGTGTAGCTACCTTTCCGGTTAGACTAATGTGGATGGTGGCTGTGGCCCCTAAAGTGACCACAGCTGTCGGCTTTGCTAGTTAAGTCCTTAGTTCCACTCCACTAGGCTAAGGGGCCGAGTCCCTTCTGTGACCAATTCAGTTTCTTCCTCCACCTGGCGCTGGTCAGCGTGGAATGGGACCCACGGGATCACTTTCCAACTGTGGCCCTGGAAGAACCACTCTTCCTACTGAGAATCTACTGTTTCTGTCCAATCTGTCTGGCACTCCCCATGCAGTAGGGAGCTGCACAGACCACGTCCTTCTCCTTTCCTCCCTCTCAGCGGATCTCTCTATCTAACCTCAGCCTAAGGGCCCCGTCACACATAGCGATCTCGCTAGCGAAAACGCTGCTGAGTCACAAGTTTTGTGACACAACAGCGATCTCACCAGCGAGATCGCTGTGTGTGACAGCGATCAGTGACCTGCCCCCCCTGCCGGTATCGCTAATCGCTGTAGGAAACCCCTGGACATTTCTTTTGTCGCTGGTCTCCCGCTGGCCAGCATGCATCGCTGCGTGTGACAGGTGGGAGACCAGCGATCAGCTGGTAACTAAGGTACACATCGGGTATCCAAGGGATGTGCGTCCCTTAAATACCCGATGTGTACGTTAGTTACCAGCGCGCTGATGCAGGGAGCTGGTAACTAACGTACACATCGGGTATCTAAGGGACGCACATCCCTTGGATACCCGATGTGTACCTTAGTTACCAGCTCCCTGCGTCAGCTGGTGAAGCTGTCAGTGTGACAGCTCACCAGCGATTACATAGCGACTCACCAGCGATCCTGACACGTTGATATCGTTGTCGGGATCGCTGGTGAGTCGCTATGTGTGACTCCAGCTTAAGGTTCTTCCCCCTTGCTACGTGGAATGTGGGGTGTTGAAGTCTGGTCAGGTGCATCCACCCTACCTGGTCATGGGGTACCACACCTCTGGTTGAGGTGCAGTACCTCTGTGGCGTCTAGACCCACAGGGGCGCCACATATGCAAAAGCTTAAACTACCGTAATATTTTGTTGAATATCCTTTGAATTTATTACGTCATTCAGTATTTTTGGGTAGTAGTCTACCAGCATGGCACATCTAGAATTGGCAATCTTTGCTCACTCTTCCTTGCAATAACGCTTCAAATCTGTGAGATTTGAAGGGCATCTCATGTGTACAGCGTCCTTTCAAGTCAACCCACAAATGTTTAATTCAACTCAGGTCTGGGCTCTGGCTAGGCCATTGCAAGACTTTGGTCGTTTTCTAGTGAAGGCATTCTTTTGTTAACTTGGAAGTATGCTTAGGGTTGTTGTCATTCTGAAAGGTGAAATTCATCTTCAAGTTTTTAGCAGTGTCCTGAAGGTTTTGATGCGAAATTGACTGATATTTGGAACTGTTCATGATTCCCTGCTATTCCCTCCACATTTACTAACACCACAATTCCAGCTGCCAAAAAACAGCCTCAAAGCGTAAGGCTGCCTCCTCCATGCGTCAATGTGGGTTTTGTGTTCCTTTGGGGATGGACAGTGTTGGCTTTATGTTAAATATATCTTTTTGAATTTTGTCAAAAATTTTAACCTTGGTCTCATCAAACCTTAACACATTTTCCCTCATGCTTTTAGCAGATTTAGTGTAGGTTTTGGCAAAACACAACCAGGCTGGGATGTTTTCCTGTGTAAGAAAAGTTCTCCTCCTTGCCATCCTACCCCACAGGCCAGAAAAATGAAGAATGTGTGACACTTAGTAGAAGCTAGCTTCCAGGAGTGCACCCTCTGGGTCACAGCGCCGAACCTCTCCCGGGTTAGCGTACCAGGTGGAACCGACCCCTATACAGGGACCGTTAGGAGCAGGCCCGGGGGAGTCAGGCACCGCGACAGCTGGTACCAAGAGGGGCGGCTCGTAGAGAAGTTGAGAGACGAAGGTAAATAGGGAAGGCTGGAGAGTAGGGACCAGGAAGGCTTGCAGGTTCGGGGTACTGGAGAGTGGGACCAGAGGCACTACGAAAGGGACCAGGAGAAAGAGGAACAGGGACTGCTGGACAGGACCATCAAACACAACAGCTATTGCCCATAGTAACCACTGATACTTGCGATTCTCTGCACACGGCCTGTGCAGACTCTTCTCAGAGAGAGATTCTGGCCTGTCTCTCTCTTCAGCTCCAGCAGAAATCCACTCTGGTCAGCTTCTCCTCCCCCAGATGACTGACTTAGATGAACAGCTAGCCTGTTTATATGCATAGCTAGCCAGATGCACCTGATTAGAGCCTGCAGAGCTAGGATTTTACCCTGGCCTGCCTGGCATTCCTGCAGAAGTTGTTCACACTTATGCAGCCACATTATTTTAGTCTTGTTTCATGAGTTTTTTTACATGACCAAAACCTGGCACCGTAGGGGGTATGTGCACACGTTAAGTATTTAGTGTAGAAATTTCTGCGCCATTTCTGTATCTCCTGGCAGGAAAAATGCCTCGTAAAATGATTGTTTTTGCTGCATTTTTTTAATGCATTTTTGTTGCAGATTTTTCCCCACTCATTATTGCGAAAACGCTATTTTACATCACTATTTGTAAGGCAAAACCAGGAGTGGGTGATAAATACAGGAGTGGTGACGTGTTTCTATTATACTTTTCCTCTGATTGTTCCACTCCTGGTAAAATACTGAGGTAGAATACTGACTGAATACTGAACGTGTGAATGTGACCTACAAGAATTGACATGCTGCAGATTCAAATGTGCAACAAATCTGCAAGTCAAAAATAAGCAATATGTGCATGAGACTTCAGGATTCTCAATCACTTTGCTGACAAATCTGTGCAGAAAAAAACGCAACAAATCTGTAACGTGTGCACAGGCCCACAGGGGTGTGCAGACTTTTCATATCCACTATGTTAGTGAAGCAAATGCTGGCAGAATGGTAATAAGTTGAATAGGTTCACTGTGCATTCTATCGTATTAGGTGTTTCTGCAGGCCCAGTCTTTTGGATAATTATATACGTATCTGCAATTAAAGCACCTGCTCGTGAGTCAGGGTGTCTACTCTAATTAGTACTGTGAGGCTGATTTAGTAGCAGGTTATGTGGTTATACTATTACATAAGAATGCTCATTATGTAGTCATTAACTAATCAGAGGGGGAAGACGGCTGCATAGCGGTGCTAGAGCCGAACGTACAAAATGTATAAATGATGTAGCTGTAAGCAGGTTGCGGGATGCAGTGACAGACAAGAGGCAGAGCAAGGTTTAACAAGATGTAACAATTTAATGGAACAAGGTATTCTCTCCTCCCAGGGAGGTTATTGAATAAGGCTGAGTTCACACGTGGCGTTTTTTTCGCCTTTCCACGGCGGTTTTAACCACGCGATTTTGCCCGAAAACGCAAAAAATAAGCATCCCATGCATTCCTATGGGATTCCGCAATGCTGTGCTAATGCTGCGGTATTTACCGCGGCGGAATCGCTTTGCGGTAAAAAACTCAGCATGCTCATTAATTTCGCGGAATCGCGGCGATCTCGCACCCATAGGAATGCATTGTTCTGCTTACTTTCCGCATGTGGCTGTGCACACCATGCGAAAAGTAAGCAGAACATTTGCGGATGGTACCCACTGTCCGGAGGAGAGGAGACTGTCCTCCGGACTTTGGGTACCATATCCCTGTAAAAAATAGAATTTAAAATAAAAAATATTGTTATTCTCACCTTCCGACGTCCCGCGCAGCCTTCCCGCCTCTCTCCACGCTCCCGGTCCCAGTAAGCCTTTGCGAGTGATGACGTCCGTTCTCGCGGGATCGCGAAGTCTCGCGGTCATTCGCGCGACGTCATCGCGAATGACCGCGAGACGTCGTGATCCCGCGAGAACGGACGTCATCGCTGTAATTCGCGCAAAGGACTACTGGGACCGGGAGCGTGGAGGTAGGCGGGAAGGCTGCACGGGACGTCGGAAGGTGAGAATAACAATATTTTTTTTTTATTATTATTTTTTACATCCTATCTTTTACTATTGAGGCCGTATAGGCGGCCTCAATAGTAAAAAGTTGGTCACACTCGTCAAACACTATGTTTGATGAGTGTGACCAACCTGTCAATCAGTTCTCCAAGCGATGCTCCAGATCGCTTGGAAAACGCTAGCAATTCTGCAAGCTAATTACGCTTGCAAAATGCTAGTTTTCCCGTGGGAAAATCGCGGGAATTTAAAATACAATTTTCCAGCGGAATGGAATTCCGGAATGCTCGCGGTAATTTCCGCGAGAGTTCCGTTACGTGTGAACCCAGCCTTAGGCTAGTTTCACACTTGCTTTTTTTTGCAGCGCGTTTTTCCCGCAAAAAAACGCATTGAAAAAACGCATACAAAAGCATACAACTGCTGCGTTTTTTTCAAGCATTTTTATGAGCATGCATGAAAAAAACGCAGCGTTTTTATGCGTTTGTATGCGTTTTTAGTGCGTTTTTACCGCGTTTGCGTTTTTTTCCAACATTAGGTGGCCCCTCACACTAACCCAAACCATGACTTTACTAACCCTAACCCTAACCCTAACCCTGACCCTAACCCTAACCCTAACCCTGACCCTAACCCTTAACCAAACCATACTTAACCCTAACCCAAACCCTAAACCCTAACCCTAACCCTAACCCTAACCCTGACCCTAACCCTAACCCTGACCCTAACCCTTAACCAAACCATACTTAACCCTAACCCAAACCCTAACTAACCCTAACCCTAACCCTAACCCTAACCCTGACCCTAACCCTAACCCTAACCCTGACCCTAACCCTTAACCAAACCATACTTAACCCTAACCCTGACCCTAACCCTAACCCTAACCCTAACCCTGACCCTAACCCTTAACCAAACCATACTTAACCCTAACCCTGACCCTAACCCCAACCCTAACCCTGACCCTGACCCTTAACCAAACCATACTTAACCCTAACCCTGACCCTAACCCCAACCCTAACCCTGACCCTGACCCTAACCCTAACCCTAAACCCCCTTAACTAACCCTAACTCTAACCCAAACCCCTAAATTCCATGGTTAACAAAAAAAAACGCATGTGCAAAAAACGCATACATGAGCATGCCAGTGCGCATGTATGCGCATCCATAGGCTATAATGGCCATTTTTAGAGCAAAACGTGCGCATATGTGCGCATGCGCTTTTTTGCAGGGCCAAAAAATGCAACATGCTGCGTCTGGAAAATACAAACGCACACCCCAAAAAAACGCAGCGCATGAAAATCGCATACTTGCGCTTACCAGCGCGCAGGTATGCGCACCCATGTTAAATATAGGGGAAAAAACGCATGCGCACGTATGCGTTTTTTTCCAGCGCAAAAAAACGCAAATGTGAAACCAGCCTTAGAGGGAAGAAAAATAGGGATATCAAGTAAAAAGCAAGAACAGTCCTATAAAGGAACTTATCGTGTCCTGTATGCTCCTCTGTAGCAGATGACCCCGTCAGCGGTCAGGTGATGTCCTCAGATGGGGTCCTTCAAACGATGGTCCGTCTTCTGGCGGCAGCGGTTAGTCTCCGGTACCTTCCACTGAGCCCCTAGTCCATAAACATGTGCGGCCGAAGCAAACAAGGCCGAAGCACTCTCAGGGTAAAACGTAAACGGGCCAGAAGAAAGTGGAAAGGAAAGCCGCAGGAGTCTGTCCGGTGCCCGGCTCTCCCTCCTTTGCACGTGCGCGGTACTCACAGTCACTGAGTGCACGGCACCTCTCTCTCCGGCAGTTACAGAGAACACAGCACCTCTCTGCGCAGCGGTCCCACTGCGGATGGCAGGGACCAAACAATGCGGCCTGTCGCGACACCGGCGCTCATGGGACTGAGTGTGCGCTGCTCACCTGGCTGTGCGCTGCTCACCTGTGTCATGATCCCAGTGCAGGTTTTGACCTGCACGTCAGGGGTTAATGTCTTGAGCTCAGTGCAGGCTTTGACCTGCACGCCTGGGGTTAATGATTGTGGCCTCTCTTTGGTTCAGGCAGAGCTTTTTATAGCCCTGAGAAACTCCAATCCCTGTCAGTTACACTTTTGCCTTTGGCCGAGTGTTGTGACCCCTGTGTGCCTGTTCGTTGTCTTATAGCTTGCCTATATGGTTCTGATCCGGTTCTGTCCCCCGTTGTGAGTTGCCTGTTGATTCTGTACTGTATCTGCTTCTCTGGTTTCTGACTTCTTGGCTACGTCTTGACTATGCGTTCTGTCTTGCCCTTTGGTAATTGTCGTGCTATCTTGTGCTTTGACCCCGGCCTGATCTGGTTTATGTCCCTGTCTATGCCAATTAGTAACTTTGTTCCGTAGTTACCATTCTAGGAGTTTTCCTGCAGCTCCTAGCTCTCTGGAGTTGAGGCAACGTCCCCAGCAGTCACGTGCTTCAGGTCCTGTGGGTCTGAAGCACGCATCTTCTCTGCTGCTGCCCGCACCACAGGTATCTCTGAGCACTGTTTGTCTTACTCAGGACACGCGCACTGGCTCAGTGAGCAAGTGCAGTGCGGTGTTCCTGACAACCTGGCTGTGCGCTGCTGCTGGTTGGTGCCAAACTGCTCGTGGCTGCGTGCGCTTTGCTTTTTAAGCTGCCCCTCCTACCCGGGTCATGAGGTCGTTCCGGCTGCTCATTTCTTCCCCCAGGCAACAAGGGAGAAGAGCCGCTGCAGGTACCCGCGGCCCGGTCCTCCTCCTTACATAGCCATCCCGGAAATCCCTTTGTTTTACATTGAAATAAATATCATATAACCCCCCCATTGATCCCCATCACTCCTCTGCCTCGTTAGCTGAGTACCCCACTGCTTTCCTCTCCGAGCCTGTCATGTAGAGGGGTGTGATGTTCTCTCACTGAGTGGTTGTGGTGGGAATATACCTATGTAGTTAATTTGTAATGTGAATGATGCGTTGTGCCGTTCCTCTGTCTTTCCTTCTACAAACATTTATAAAATGACAACTGGGTGTGTCTACACAGTTTGACATTTTCCAATCCGTGCTGGCAGTATCATATTGTGAATGCACACTCACGTTGTTAATCATAACTCCCAGTTGTTAATTTATTCATACATTTCTCAAAGCAAAGGCACAATACAGAGTCATGAGAAAAGATGCCCTGGGAATGTTATTTTGTGGGAAAGTAAAAGGGGTTCTCCTCTGCTCAGACAACCCTTTGTCAATTCCTATGTCCCCCCCCCCCCCAGTGAAATAATAGCCCTCGCCATCGGTGCCAGCTCTGTTCCTGTGGTGTCGGCACTGGCTCTCCTGGTGATTCTGCCACATTGTTAACTTGTTTAATATAGATATTCCAAAGCAGATTTCTGACTTTTTCTTCCTAATTTGCTCATGTACATAAAAGCTGAAGAATTCAGGAAATAAAGGATGGCGGGCTTAGTCTTGAAGTGACAAAAAATGTAATGTATTTGCACATGAAAAAGGCTGGTATTATTTCTGCTGGTCTGAACAGCAGGTATGTGCACCATGTTATTGTTAGTTCTCAGTTATTACTTCTTAGGACACAGGCAGCAATGTCAGCATTCTTTATGATCTACCAACCATTAGTATTATATAAGGCTACCACCAGGAATTTTAGGGTCTCATACTGCCAAAACCTTGGTGCCCCCTTGAGACTCTACCCTCTGTCTCTATCCCTCAAACCTTCCACAGTCCCACCGCCCACTCTTGGAAAAACTCCACTTCTGCACCACGTCCTCACACATTAACATTTTCCATCCAACACCATATTAAATACATAGCCATCAGCAAGGTAGACTCTTTTGGCAGGGCCCTACTCTACTCTAACCTTTAAAACATTTCTTAAAATATCCAATACTCTTTTTAGGTAGATTTTTATTTATTTTTTTCTTTCAGGGACTCAGTCACATCCTTTTTTTATAATGACCCATAATACCACATACAAGAGACAAATACCATCACTCCATGGCCGGACCAGATATTACCACTACATAGTGATTGAATAAGAAAACATAAAAGGGACAAATAACACCATGACTAGATCACATATTACCACCACATAGTGACTGAATAATACCACATACCAGGGACAAATACCACCACACCATGACTAGATCAATATTACCACCACATATTAACCAAATAATACCACACACAGGGGACAAATACCACCACACCATGACCAGATCAATATTACCACCACATATTAACCAAATAATACCACATACAGGGGACAAATACCACTACACCATGACCAGATCACATATTACCACCACATAGTGAGCGAAAAATACCACATAGGAGGGACAAATTCCACCATGCCATGACCAGACCACATAGTGACCGAATAATATCACATACAAAGGACAAATACTGCTACACCATGACCAGGCCAATATTACCACCACATAGTAACCATGTAACACCACATACAAGAACAAATATAGCCACAGCTTGACCAGATCTCATATTACCACCACATAGTGGTTAAATACTACAATAATGATCATTAATTAAAATAAATACAATACTAATATTACCATAAGTGCCATTTATACGCAGGAGCTTTGTACATTGTATACAGTGTATAGTGTAAGTGTACAGGTAATACAGTGACTCACCAGTGACATTATACACAGGAGCTCTGTATATAGTATACAATGTACAGGTAATGCAGTGATCACCAGTGACATTATACACAGGAGCTCTGTTTATAATGTCACTGTACAAGTAATACAGTGATCACCGGTGACATTATACACAGGAACTTTGTATGTAATGTATAGAGTACAGGTAATACAGGGATCACCAGTGACATTATACACAGGAGCTCTGTATACAATGTATAGTGTACAGGTAATACAGTGACTCACCAGCAACATTATACACAGGAGCTATATATATAGTGTCAGTGCCCAGGTAATACAGTGATCACCAGTGACATTATACACAGGAGCTCTGTATATAGTATAATTGTACAGGTAATACCGTGATCACCAATGACATTATACATAGGAGCTCTGTATATAGTATATAATGTCAGTGCACAGGTAATACCGTGATTACCAGTGACATTATACATAGGAGCTCTGTATATAGTGTACAGGTTCTACAGGGATTACTGGTGACATTATACACAGAAGCTCTGTATATAATATGCAGGTAATAGTTATCATTAGTGACATTATACACAGGAGGTCTGCACTTAGTATACAGTGTATAGTTTAAATGTACAGGTAATACAGTGATCACCAGTGACATTATACACAGGATCTCTGTATATAATGTAAATATACAGAATATACTATGATCACCAGTGACATTTTACACAGGAGGTGTGCACATAGTATACAGTGTATAGTGTCAGTGTTCAGGTAATACAGTGATCACCAGTGACATTACACACAGCAGCTATGTATATAGTGTACAAGTAATACGGGGATCACTGGTGACATTATACACAGGAGCTCAGTATATAGTGTAAGTTTACAGGTAATACAGAGATCACCAGTGACATTACACACAGGAGCTATGTATATAGTGTACAGGTAATACGGGGATCACTGGTGACATTATACACAGGAGCTCAGTATATAGTGTAAGTGTACAGGTCATACTATGATCGCCAGTGACTTTATACACAGGAGCTCTGTATATAGTATATTGTGTAAAGTGCAAGTGTACAGGTAATACAATGACTCACCAGTGATTTTATACATAGAATCTCTGTATAGAGTATAAAGGTAATACAGGGATCACCAGTGACATTATACACAGGATCTCTGTAAATAGTATACAGGTGGTAGAGGGACCACCAGTGACATTGTACACAGGAGCTCTGTATATAGTATATAGGTAATACAGGGATTACCAGAGACATTATATACAGTAGCTCTGTTTATTGTATCAGTGTATAACAAAAGTGTACAGGTGACGTCTGTAGTTGAAGATATTCATTTTCGCTTTTCTTCATCCAGTGCAAACCGCCATCACTTCTTTCAGCCAGGACTCGTCTCTGCAGAAAATAACTTAAAACAGTCTTGTTTACTGGTGATGACTTCTGTAGAATCCTGTATGGTCCAGATGGATGGAGTAGTGAATGGCTGCTGGATGGTCACCATGACCCAACAAGGCTGCAACATCAGCAAAGAGGTGGCAAAGTAATGTTTTGGGATGGAATCATAGGGAGAGAGCTGGTACGCCCCTTTAGGAACCGTGAAGGTGAGAAAATGACCTCCACAAAGTATATAGCGCTTCTGACTGACTACTTTCTTCCATTGTTCACAAAGAAGAACTGTGCCTTCTGTAGCAAAATCAATACAATGCACCATCTCATGCTGCAAAGAATGCCTCCGAGTCATTGACTGCTATGGAAATAAAAGGAGAGAAACCCATGAAGTGTCCACGATCCTTCCCTGACCTCAACCCTGGCGATTCTGACATCCGGCAAAGAAATTCAAGGAGAAACTATCTAAGATCTCACAAGTTCAATGGATGCCAGACTTGTGAAGATGATATCAAAGAAGGGTCCTATGTTAACATGTAACTCGGCCTGTTAAGATGTTTTTGATTAAAATGCTGCAAAGTCAACAAATCACAATTTTCATTTCTATACAAGCTATAACATGTTTGGAAACTTTGGAACAGTGCATTTTGAGACTTTTTTTAGTTTTGAAAAAAATACTGTTATCATTGTGAGGTTTGTCCAGTAAAATGTGATTTATCCTCTAACTGATGATGATTTCTACATTATACTGACGCATTTGCATCGACCATTCAGGAAAATCAGAGAAAAATAGCATCTGGGTAATAATTTGGAATGCGGTGTATATCATTGTATATTTTTGTCGATGTTTTTTTTTCCCTTCGGGATGTCAGGTTTTTTTTTTTGTAAATTATTTATTTCAAATTTTTAGACACAGTTTAATATAATACTGAAGAAAATGAGCATAAAAGATCATATAAAAAGATACTTCTACATGTTTTTTTTTCTTCAATTGTTTTAAATTTAGAGAAAATGCTTATAGTTCCAGTGGTGACAAGAAATCCTCCCTGCTATTGCCATCTGAAAGGGTATGTGAACACAGAGGGTTTTTTAAGAAGTTTTGAAACATAAACCAGAGTGTAATCTGAGTGGAAACTTTTCAAATCCTCCAAAAAAACTCAAACCTCCTCAAAAACTTGAAGGTTCCTCCCATTTTCTACCCCAAAATTCTGCAAAAAGACTCCATGTGCACGTAGCCAAATACCCCAATAAGAAGTCAGGGATTTTTCTGGTACATGGATAACGGTCCGATTTTCATCAGTATTTGGTCAGTGTGAATAACAGTCCGATTTTCATCAGTATTTGGTCAGTGTGAATAACGGTCCGATTTTCATCAGTATTTGGTCAGTGTGAATAACGGTCCGATTTTCATCATTGTTTGGTCAGTGTGAATAACGGTCCGATTTTCATCAGTGTTTGGTCAGTGTGAATAACGGTCCGATTTTCATCAGTGTTTGGTCAGTGTGAATAACGGTCCGATTTTCATCAGTGTTTGGCCAGTGTGAATAACGGTCCGATTTTCATCAGTGTTTCGTCAGTGTGAATAACGGTCCGATTTTCATCAGTGTTTGGCCAGTGTGAATAACGGTCCGATTTTCATCAGTGTTTCGTCAGTGTGAATAACGGTCCGATTTTCATCAGTGTTTCGTCAGTGTGAATAACGGTCCGATTTTCATCATTGTTTGGTCAGTGTGAATAACAGTCCGATTTTCATCAGTGTTTGGCCAGTGTGAATAACGGTCCGATTTTCCTCAGTGTTTGGTCAGTGTGAATAACGGTCCGATTTTCATCATTGTTTGGTCAGTGTGAATAACAGTCCGATTTTCATCAGTGTTTGGTCAGTGTGAATAACGGTCCGATTTTCATCAGTGTTTGGTCAGTGTGAATAACCGTCCGATTTTCATCAGTGTTTGGCCAGTGTGAATAACGGTCCGATTTTCCTCAGTGTTTGGTCAGTGTAAATAACGGCCCGATTTTCATCAGTGTTTGGTCAGTGTGAATAACGGTCCGATTTTCATCAGTGTTTGGTCAGTGTGAATAACGGTCCGATTTTCATCATTGTTTGGTCAGTGTGAAAAACGGTCCGATTTTCATCATTGTTTGGTCAGTGTGAATAACGGTCCGATTTTCATCAGTATTTGGTCAGTGTGAATAACGGTCCGATTTTCATCATTGTTTGGTCAGTGTGAATAACGGTCCGATTTTCATCAGTGTTTGGTCAGTGTGAATAACGGTCCGATTTTCATCAGTGTTTGGTCAGTGTGAATAACGGTCCGATTTTCATCAGTGTTTGGTCAGTGTGAATAAGGCCGGAGTCACACTGGCGAGGAATACGGGAGAGTGAGAGGCGCAAAAAGCACCGATTAGACACGGACCAATGATTTTCTATGGGGTCATTCGCACCAGCCGTATATTTCTCCTCAGTATCCTACGCTCCGTGCCACTCGCAGCATGCTGCGATTGTCAGCGTACTACGCCCGTAGTACGCCAATGCAAGTCTATGGGTGCGCAAAAAATACGGATTACACACGGACCACACATGTGACTTGCGAGAAATACGCACCAGGTGTCTTTTAGAAACCCTGTCATAGGGCTCCATTATATGTCCATTTTGCAAGCCTGCGAGAAAATCTCGCCATACGGATGCCATACGGATTACATACGGATGCTGACATGCGCAAAATACGCGACCACACCTTGATTACGGATGACATATGGAGCACTATTTAGGGGTCTGTCATCCGTATTACGCATGTAAAATACTGACCGTATTTTGCGCAGGTTAGTGTGACTCCAGCCTTACAGTCCGATTTTCCTCAGTGTTTGGTCAGTGTGAATAACGGTCCGATTTTCATCAGTGTTTGGTCAGTGTGAATAACGGTCCGATTTTCATCAGTGTTTGGTCAGTGTGAATAAGGCCGGGGTCACACTAGCGATTAAAACGGTCGAATGCAATGCGATAAAAAATCGCATTGCATTCGAACCCATGTTATTCTATGGGGCAGCTCACATCATGCGAATTTTTATCGCATCCGATCCTCGGACCGAGACAATCGCAGCATGCTTTGATTGTCACCGATTTTCGGATCGGATTCCCCAATGCAAGTCTATGGATGCGATAAAAAAACGCATGGAAAACGCACCAAACGTGTGACTTGCGATTAAATCGCACAACTTCTCCAGGTCTACAGGATAGGGCATCAGGCATTGGCATTGGATGTCAATTTGATGCTTAGATGCGATTAAAATTGGTTCCTTGCCGGAAAATGGGATGACAGACGGATATCTGGCCAAGGATTCTTTGTGCGATTTCGTACCGTTAAAATGGGACCGATTTTTTAATGGTTGTGTATGACTCCAGCCTAACGGTCCGATTTTCATCATTGTTTTGTCAGTGTGAATAACGGTCCGATTTTCCTCAGTGTTTGGTCAGTGTGAATAACGGTCCGATTTTCATCAGTGTTTGGCCAGTGTGAATAACGGTCCGATTTTCATCATTGTTTTGTCAGTGTGAATAACGGTCCGATTTTCATCATTGTTTGGTCAGTGTGAATAACGGTCCGATTTTCATCAGTGTTTGGTCAGTGTGAATAACGGTCCGATTTTCATCAGTGCTTGGTCAGTGTAAATAACGGTCCGATTTTCATCATTGTTTGGTCAGTGTGAATAACGGTCCGATTTTCATCAGTGTTTGGTCAGTGTAAATAACGGTTCAATTTTCATCAGTGTTTAGTCAGTGTAAACAACGGTCCGATTTTCATCAGTGTTTGGTCAGTGTAAATAACGGTCCGATTTTCATCAGTGTTTTGTCAGTGTGAATAACGGTCCGATTTTCATCAGTGTTTGGTCAGTGTGAATAACGGTCCGATTTTCATCAGTGTTTGGTCAGTGTGAATAACGGTCCGATTTTCATCAGTGTTTGGTCAGTGTGAATAACCGTCCGATTTTCACCATTGTTTGGTCAGTGTGAATAACGGTCCGATTTTCATCAGTGTTTGGTCAGTGTAAATAACGGTCCGATTTTCATCAGAGTTTGGTCAGTGTGAATAACGGTCCGAATTTCATCAGTGTTTGGTCAGTGTGAATAACGGTCCGATTTTCATCAGTGTTTGGTCAGTGTAAATAACGGTCCGATTTTCATCAGAGTTTGGTCAGTGTGAATAACGGTCCGATTTTCATCAGAGTTTGGTCAGTGTGAATAACGGTCCGAATTTCATCAGTGTTTGGTCAGTGTGAATAACGGTCCGATTTTCATAATTCTTTGGTCAGTGTGAGTAACGGTCCGAATTTCATCAGTGTTTGGTCAGTCTGAATTTGTTAGCGTGGGTGGTCTGGAGCAGGAAACCCCGGGAGTGGACCCTCTGGACCGTGGCACCGAGGGGCCCCGGGCGAGCTGCCAGGTGGAACCGACCCCTATACAGGGACTGTTAGGAGCAGGCCCAGGGGTTCGAGTACCACGGTAGCCGGTACAGAGAGGGGCGGCTCAGGATGGACCGGAGTAAGACTATGAGACTGGAGTAAAGAATGACAGAATAAGACTGGAACCAGGAGGCCGGAAAGAAGTCAGATAGAATAAGGTTCCCCAACTCCAGTCCTCAAGGCCCACCAACAGATCATGTTTTCAGGATTTCCTTTGTATTGCACAGGTGATACAATTATCACCTGAGCAATACTAAGCAAATCCTGAAAACATGACCTGTTGGTGGGCCTTGAGGACTGGAGTTGGGGAACCCTGAGATAGAAGACTGGAACGAGAAGGAATGACAGGAGTAGGAACACTGGAGACAGGACTGGAGTAGGACGGCAGGAACACTGGAGACAGGACTGGAGTAGGACGGCAGAAACGCTTAAGGCAGGACTGGAGTAGGACGGCAGGAACGCTGGAGACAGGACAGGAGTAGGACGGCAGGAATGCTGAAGGCAGGACAGGAGTAGGATGGCAGGAATGCTGAAGGCAGGACAGGAGTAGGATGGCAGGAATGCTGAAGGCAGGACTGGAGTAGGATGGCAGGAATGCTGAAGGCAGGACTGGAGTAGGATGGCAGCAACGCTGAAGGCAGGACTGGAGTAGGACGGCAGGAACACTGGAGACAGGACTGGAGTAGGACGGCAGGAACACTGGAGAGAGGACTGGAGTAGGACGGCAGTAACACTGGAGACAGGACTGGAGCAGGACGACAGGAACACAGGAGGCAGAACTGCGGAAGAGAACAAGGAACACGGGTAGCAGGACTGAGAGGCTGCAGCAGAGAGCAGCCGAGAATGAAACTGCAGGAGCAGAGAGCACACGATGAAGCGAGGCCAGAGTGCTAGGAAACTCAACGATCAGGCGCCTCCCTCAGGGGGAAGCGGCCTGATATGGCCCCGGCTTGTCAGCCATTGGTCCAAAGGTGCTTCCGGGTCAGGGCACAGTCGGAGCATACGAAGCAGGAAGGAGGCGCGGCCTATGGCGCATGCGCATAGCATGCAGGGAGGGCATCGGTCGTGAGCCCATCTCAGGTGACCACCGCGAGCGTCGGGTGGAGAGAGGCTGCGGCGTGGGAGTGGAGGCCGGGTGTGTATGGCGGAGCGGTGTAACAGAATTTAAGTGTTTCATCGGTGATTCTAATGTATGGATAAATAAATGACAAAGCTTCTACTATATGTTACAATAGACTGCAGACGGATGGCGATGTGTGCTGTCAGTGAGTTTTCATGGATTTTATAACATGATGCTGTAGGGGACCGAACAGTCATATTAAACAATACTTGGCGGCAGATAAGCAATCAATGTATTGTGACCAGACAACTCCTTTAATACAGCCAGTGGTGGACACATAAATTAAAGGGCCCCTGTTCAATAGCAATATATTTGCTCCTCTTTGTGTCTATGCTTGTTGATTTGGAGGGGATATTGGCTCCTTACCTCTTGGTCCCCTGTGCAATTGCATATTTTGCACCAATGTGTCCGTTCCTGAGAGCGATGCGTAGCATACACAGCATACCAGTTGCTTTACTAACATGAGCTTTATTCCAGAAGCAGAGAGCTGTCAACATGTGAACTCTCTGCCCCTTTACAGCATCACCTTAGCTTTACAGGTAATTAGCCTTAATCCTCTCAAATTGTTGGCGTGCCCAACGGTACGGAACCATCAGACTGAATGGTCAGGCCCTAGAAAACAGGTTTAACAGAAATCTTAGGCAGGAAACTCCCAGATTTCCTGTTACAACCACTCCTGGCAGCTATTTCATGCAGATCTTTTCCCCCTTTTTCTTATTCTTCCCATACATTACCTTTTTATTAGAGTTGAGCGAAACGGGTCGGTCAAATTCAAAAATAGCCGACTTTCGCTAAAGTCGGGTTTCGCCGACCGAAACCCGACCATAGCGTGAGGTCAGCCATGAGGTCGCCGACCCGAGCGCCAAAGTCGCGTTTCAAAAAATGATTCCAGCGCCTTTTCTCAGCCAATGATGGAGGACGCACACTGTGGGCAACGCGATGACATGCGCAGTGGCCACCACCATCTTAGAGAAGGGCATTGAAGTGATTGGCTGGCTTTGTGTGGCGTCACAGTGGCTATAAAAGGCCATGACTGATGACCGCCATCTTACTTCTGCCGATCTTAGAATAGGGAGAGGTGCTGATTCTGAATAGGGAGAGTGTTAGGCAGGGAAGAAGAAAAAAAAACTTGCTTCTGCTGATAGCACTTTTCACTGTACAGTTAGCGTGCAGTGAAAGGGGAGGATTTTTGTTGTGTGCAGCAGCGCTGGTGGTAATTAGGCTGCCTTTTAAGGCTACCTGATAGCTGCAATGGTGTGTGCACACTGCTGTTCAAACTGCTTTTTTCAAAGCACTCCAACTTTTATTACTTATCAGTGAGTTACTGAGCGTTCATTTTTTCACACACCGTATAGCAGTGTATGCTCCTCACACACTACCGTGTACTGGCTGGTATCACGGAGAAATTGAAGCTATCTGGGTTTGACTCTGGAAAAAAAAGCCGAGGAGTTTTTCCATTTTTCCAGACCTACACCTTATAGAGCTGTCTGCTTTCCAAACAGTGAAGCTATCTGTGTATGACTCTGGAAAAAAAGCCAAGGAGTTTATCCATTTTTCCAGACCTACACCTTAGACAACTGTCCGCTTTTCAAACAGTTTCGTATATCTGCTGTTTGATGACGGTCAAAACTAGACAGAGACAGCGTGTGTCAGTCCGTATACAAATAGACGGAGATTGACAATTTTCCATACACACACCGTATAGTGGTGTACGCTCCTCACACACTACCGTGTACTGGCTGGTATCATGGACAAATAGAAGCTATCTGGGTGTGACTCTGGAAAAACAAGCCGAGGAGTTTTTCCATTTTTCCAGACCTACACCTTAGACAATTGTCCGCTTTTCAAACAGTTTCGTATATCTGCTGTTTGATGACGGTCAAAACTAGACAGAGACAGCGTGTGTCAGTTCGTATACAGTCATGGCCAAAAGTATTGACACCCCTGCAATTCTGTCAGATAATATTCAGTTTCTTCCTGAAAATGATTGCAAACACTTTGGTATTATTATCTTCATTTAATTTGTCTTAAATGAAAAAACACAAAAGAGAATGAAGCAAAAAGCAAAACATTGATCATTTCACACAAAACTCCAAAAATGGGCCGGACAAAAGTATTGGCACCCTCAGCCTAATACTTGGTTGCACAACCTTTAGCCAAAATAACTGCGACCAACTGCTTTCGGTAACTATCAATGAGTTTCTTACAATGCTCTGCTGGAATTTTAGACCATTCTTCTTTGGCAAACTACTCCAGGTCCCTGATATTTGAAGGGTGCCTTCTCCAAACTGCCATTTTTAGATCTCTCCACAGGTGTTCTATGGGATTCAGGTCTGGACTCATTGCTGGTCACCTTAGAAGTCTCCAGTGCTTTCTCTCAAACCATTTTCTAGTGCTTTTTGAAGTGTGTTTTGGGTTATTGTCCTGCTGGAAGACCCATGACCTCTGAGGTAGACCTAGCTTTCTCACACTGGGCCCTAAATTATGCTGCAAAATTTGTTGGTAGTCTTCTGACTTCATAATGCCATGCACACGGTCAAGCAGTCCAGTGCCAGAGGCAGCAAAGCAACCCCAAAACATCAGGGAACCTCCGCCATGTTTGACTGTAGGGACCGTGTACTTTTCTTTGAATGCCTCTTTTTTCTCCTGTAAACTCTATGTTGATGCTTTTTCCCTAAAAGCTCTACTTTTGTCTCATCTGACCAGAGAACATTCTTCCAAAATGTTTTAGGCTTTTTCAGGTAAGTTTTGGCAAACTCCAGCCTGGCTTTTTTATGTCTCGGGGTAAGAAGTGGAGTCTTCCTGGGTCTCCTACCATACAGTCCCTTTTCATTCAGATGCCGACGGATAGTACGGGTTGACACCGTTGTACCCTCGGACTGCAGGGCAGCTTGAACTTGTTTGGATGTTAGTGGAGGTTCTTTATCCAACATCCGCACAATCTTGCATTGAAATCTCTTGTCAATTTTTCTTTTCTGGCCACATCTAGAGAGGTTAGCCACAGTGCCATGGGCTTTAAACTTCTTGATGACACTGCGCACGGTAGACACAGGAACATTCAGGTCTTTGGAGATGGACTTGTAGCCTTGATATTGCTCATGCTTCCTCACAATTTGGTTTCTCAAGTCCTCAGACAGTTCTTTGGTCTTCTTTCTTTTCTCCATGCTCAATGTGGTACACACAAGGACACAGGACAGAGGTTGAGTCAACTTTAATCCATGTCAACTGGCTGCAAGTGTGATTTAGTTATTGCCAACACCTGTTAGGTGCCACAGGTAAGTTATAGGTGCTGTTAATTACACAAATTAGAGAAGCATCACATGATTTTTCGAACAGTGCCAATACTTTTGTCCACCCTCTTTGTTATGTTTGGTGTGGAATTATATCCAATTTGGCTTTAGGACAATTCTTTTTGTGTTTTTTCATTTAAGACAAATTAAATGAAGATAATAATACCAAAGAATTTGTGTTTGCAATCATTTTCAGGAAGAAACTGAGTATTATCTGACAGAATTGCAGGGGTGTCAATACTTTTGGCCATGACTGTACATATAGACGGAGATTGACAATTTTCCATACACACACTGTATAGAGCTGTCCGATTCTCAAACAGTATTGTATATCTGCTGTTCGCATTACAGTCACATCTATACAGAGTCAGCGTGTCCGTAAATACATATACGGAGATTGTTAGTTACACAAAAAGCATATACAGCTGTACAGTTCTGATACAGTTCCGTATATGTGCTTGTTGGATGACGGTCAAATACATACTATGAGAGCATCTGTGACTAACAAAATATATCCGTAGATTTAATTTTTTTAATACACCTTACACAGGTGGACACTCCTCATACAGTACCATCTCTCTGCTGGTATTTTTGGTACATTTTCCCAAACATGAGGAAGTATGGTGGAAGAGGCCGTGGACGTGTGCAGGGGGGCGCAGCTGGTACTGATGATGGTGGTGCATCGGCTGGTTCTGGCAAAAGCACAATAGCAGCTAAGGCAGGAGGTGTTGAGCCTGTGTCATCGATCTGGCCCAAGAAGGCCTGTAAGGTTACCTTTTCTTGGAGTAGGAAAACCGCTTTTAAAGCTGGAGCATCAGGAACAGGTTTTGGCGTACATTGCCGAAACAGCCACCAGCTCTAATGCCTCCTCTTCTGAACGTTCCAAACCTGCAAGCACGGAGTCGTCAGTGCAGGGTTCTGGACAGGAAAAACACCTTTTCTTGTGTCCTTCACCCCCACCAAAAGTTAAGGATGTGGCAGCCCACACTTCAGATTACTCTTTGGAGCTCTTTTCACATACCATGCCTGGGTTATCCAGTCAAATCCTGAATTCCCCAGTCCAAGAAGAATCTGACATGGAGTGCACTAATGCACAGCCACTGCTAGATGATTCTGCTGGTACAGCACTACATTGCCCTCGCAGTCTATTGAGCCAGAATCTGACCCTGATGAAACCCAGGTGCCCCTTCTCGCATACTATACCACCTTACACGGTGACACAGAGGAAGGTAAAGAGGAAGGTGCAGATGACTTTGAAGAGGAGGTGATGGATGACCAAGTTCTTGACCCGGATTGGCATCCATTGGGGGCGGAGGGTGGCGCTGGCAATAGTTCAGATAAGGAGAAGGATCCGCAGCAGGCATTGACATTGCAGCAGTGGTTATCTGGCAGGCCCGTAGCTGTCCAAAAACGTGGTGCAAAAACTAAGAGTTGCAGGACAGCTTGGCCAGACGGTCAACTTAGCACAGTGTGCAAGGCCAGAAAATGTATACCATAGTAGGAAGAGTGCAGTGTGGCACTTCTTTGTCCAAGATCCTACTGATGAGGCAAAGGTTACCTGTAAGAAGTGCGGAAGGACCTTTAGCCGAGGTAAACAACTCAGAAATTTCAATACCAGTTGCATGCTTAGACATTTAATCAACATGTGTCCGTTATTGGTTTGTCTGTGGTCTCCTTGGGTCTGAGGGGTGACCGGTCGAGTGGTGAGACTGAGTGCGATCCTGTGCCACGCTCTGAACCAGCAACTGAGAGATGTCGCATTCTGCGCGTCCTCGTGTACACCACACCTCCTCCACCGGTCATTGTACTCCATTTAACCACCCTACCCGTGACTATTGTCTAGTAGTGAAGTGGAGTGATAAATTGAGCTAGTTGCAGATTGTGGGGCAACTTAGAGGAAGGGATAGGAGACGCAGCCTCTGTGATATTGTACCAGCTAGGTAATTAAGACGTCCCGAGAAGGGACCACCTGTATTTCTGTGGAGGGCTCTCACTAGGAGACCGCCTCCCGACTGTTGGAATATCGTGGCAGGATAATCTGTTAATCACTGCTGTTCAAGGTTAGGGAAAGGAAATATTGAGCGCGAGGCTCTTTTCCTAGTACGTCGAACGTGAGGCTCCGTACTGTGGAACATCAGTGTTGATATCGCTACCAGTGGTTTTTCTGCAGAGAACCATAGTATTCTGTAAGAGTCATGCTGCGTATCTTAAAGCAGAAGAAGTCTGTGCCCCACAAGTTAGATGAGGATGCTGTGGAGGTCAAGGCAATAGTAGCATCACGGGAAGGCAAGAAGGCAGTCAAGAATGTTGAGAGATTGTATAAGCATGTAGGATTGCCCTCGTCAGGGAGATTACAGCCGGCTATGTGGCATAATCTCATAGAGAACAAACGAGGCATGTTGAAAGATAAAGGATTGTTAGAACAAGCACAAGCTCATCTGCGAGTTGCGCGAGGCTTGAAGAATGAAGGATGGAAAGAGATTGATGGGGAAGGAGGATCAGACAATGCGGAACCTGTGTTTGGTTATAAAATGCCTTTGAACTGTGATCTTATAGATTGTAAAATGGCCGCCGTGCCACTGATGATGAAAATGCAGTCCCAACCACCGCCCTATAATGGCGACAAGACGAGCTCTCCAGAAGCGTGAGTGTGTCCTGTTTGTGGCGTGCAGAATCCAACCTGGGTGGAAACCTGCCGTGTGTGTGGGGCGGGCCGTCCTTGGGGTTCCGCCCAGACCATGGACGGAAGTGGGGCATGCCACGCCTCCACCGGCAGCCATCTTGGTGCACCCGGAATTCCTCCCCAGCCACTATGTCCGCTGGTAACACTTTCCGGCGAGTACTATCAGGGACCACCACTTCCTGAGAAACCTCCGGCACCGACCGATGCTATTCCCACCTCTAATGTTCCTGTTTCTGTTCCGGCCTCTGGGCCTAGTCTCCCGGTGCAACCCACTGTGATATTTGTAAATACACCTGGTCAAGGTCCCTTCACTCTTGATGCCCTGACCGGCAGTACGGCTTTCCGGTCCGTAATGCGTATGAGGCGCCAAGCTATCGGAGATGATGAGGGATCAGAAGATTCTGACAATCAGGTTGCTACAATTCCCCCTGCCCCGCCACTGCTATTAGGTCCGTTCGAATCCCCCCGGCCCGGAAGGAGCCCACTACCTACCCCTCTCAACAAATCCTCTAGGTTGCCCCATGACCCTGAAATCTGGTTCCCCTGTCATTCACGCTATTACATCACACCTCAGGGCTCCCAGGTTCTTTTCTCAGTGGGGTATGGGGACATAGTTACCCACCAGGTAGGAGTCATAGTGAACCCAGCTAACTCTACCCTGTCGCATAGAGGTGGTTTGGCCCAACAGATAGCTAAAAAGGGAGGCCCAGCCATAACCCAAGAGTGTCAGGCCTACCTTACCAATTATGGCCCCTTGCATCCAGGAGACGCTATGTCCACCCAGGGAGGGAATTTGCCCTGTGATATAGTGTTACACACTGCAGGCCCTATATATGATTACTGGACACCCGAGCATTGCCGTACAATATTGCAGACCGCCTTACAGACAGTGCTTATCTTTGCAGGACGGCTAGGGAGAGATACACTTCCTCGTAGAACTTTGGCTATACCATTGATATCTTCAGGACTCTTTGGATACCCACTGGGCCCCTGTATGAAGGAACACGTTGAAGTCATCAAGAATTGTCTCCAATCAACCCCAGATCTCGATTTACAAGAAGTTAGGATCGTCTGTTACCATGAATCCGGATTAGAGGGCATCATGCCCTTGGTAGCTGAATACATGATACCACTGATGCACACAGGTATAAAGCCCCTGGATGAGGTAATACCCACAGCACCCCCAACTGCCCCGAAGGATGAGGCAGTGACACATGACGAAGAAGAAGAAGGGCTGAAGCTGAAATACAAACCCTTCACTCCGGTACAAATTGATGCTATTGTTAACAAGTTACCTGACCCGGACAAATTTCCCATGCAGTATGTAAGGAAACTGGAACAGACTAGGAGCATCTACGGGGCTACATGGTCTGATCTATCAGGCATCACCTCAATCAAAGCCTCCGAATATTTTCTCCCCACCATCATGAAGGAATTGGACCCCACTAAAGCAGGACCTCTCAACAAGTTCAAGTCTGGAAAGGAGTTTATCGCTCAACTCACAAAGTGGGCCCAGGATCGTCTCTGTGACGAAGCAGGATCAATACAGGATATACAACAAGAATCTGGTGAAGCTGTGGAGAAATACGCTGCCAGACTAACTATGCAGTTTGAAGACTTGGGTTATTCAACTCATGTGAAGACGCAGGCAGCCTTGTTGGTCCGTGCTTTTATTGATGGTCTGGAAGATCCACTGAAGGATAAGGTCATGAAGCTTCGTCCCGAATTACCTGATGGTCCCCTAAAACAGGCCCTCACTGTTGTGAAGAGTTATCAGAAAATGCTTCAAAGGGAAGAAAAGGAAGCAGAGAAGGAAGCACAGAAGGACAAAGGCAAGAAGAAACCAGCCATGTATATGGCAGAAGCCTCAGAAGTACCTGTTATGGTGTATCAGGCTCAGGATCGGTATGGATCACCACGCTTGAGGCCGAGAGGGTCCCAGGGCCAAAACTACAGGGACAGACCAGTTCGTGATGACCAAGGGAGACCTCTGTGTTGGGAGTGTGCCAGCCCTGGTCATATGAGAAGAAGTTGTCCTCGCAGGGGGCACCCTCAGAGACCTCTTCCTCCTCCACACTCATGAAGTTCAGGCCAACCGGTGCCCACTTTTCCCGCCACCTGTACTTCCTCGTCTTGTGGTACAGTGACCCTGGAAGTGGACAATCAACCTCTCAAGTTCTTAGTGGACACTGGGGCGGCCACCTCTGTTATCTCTTCATCTCAGCTGCCTCCTACAATCTCCCTGTCTTCAGATTTCCTCACATGTATTGGAGTTGAAGGTCAACAAACCTCATCACCACTCACTGTTCCCGTCCCAGCTGGCCCATTCTCTGGTGTCTTTGCCAAATTTCTGGTGTCTGAAACCTGCCCCGTCAACCTTCTAGGAGCTGACCTCCTTCAAAGGCTTCACGCTACCATCATCTTCGGTGATCAAGGGATGGAATTGCAATTACAAGATCCTGCCTCACAACAAGGCACTGAAGATCGTTGTGTCCTAAAGGGGGTTTTACACTAAGCGATATCGCTAGCAATATCGCTAAAACGTCACCGGTTTTGTGACGTTATAGCGATATTGCTAGCGATATCGCTATGTGTGATACTTACCAGCGACCGGCTCCCCCGCTGTCCATCGCTGATCGCGCGAGAATGTCCGGCTCCATTTCTCGTCGGGCGCTTCCTGCTGAGACTTCCTGCTGTGACGACGAGCGACGCTGGACGCGGGCGGGAGGACGCAGGATCGCTGTGTGTGAATGGTAAGTATCGTGCGCTGTGTCGCTGCTGCATCGCTGTGAGGTCTTTCTGTATGAAAGCTCACTAGCGATCATTTAGCGATGCACCAGCGATCCTGACCGGGTCGGATCGCTGGTCGGATCGCTGGTGCATCGCTAAATGTAAAAGGGCCTTTAAGGCTTTCCCTCTGATGATGATGACTCTGCAAACAACACCTTCCCCGGATTTGCCCAATCTACCTACCACTCTGTGGTCAACTGGACCTGAGGATGTGGGTCTGCTCAAAGTGCCTCCAGTAAAAGTCCACCTCAAACCTGGGCACCCATACCCCAGACAACCTCAGTATCCGCTTAAGGCTGCCCAAGAGCGGAGCCTTGGAGTTCAGATTACCTCCCTCTTACATTCTGGAGTGCTAATCAGATGTGTTTCACCCTGTAACACACCCCTGTTTCCAGTGAAGAAGAAGACAGCTCCTGGAGACCCTCCGAAGTACAGACTTGTACAGGACCTCAGAGCAGTCAATTCAGCCACCATCTTGGAAACTCCTGTGGTACCCAACCCAAACACCTTGCTTTCTCAAGTGCCTACTTCAGCAACACTCTTCACCGTTATTGACCTGGCTAATGCTTTCTTCAGTGTCCCGCTTCATGAAGACTCACAGTTTTTATTTGCCTTCACGTTTCAAGGATCTCAGCTGACCTGGACCAGGACACCACAGGGTGCCCAGAACTCCCCTAACCAGTTCACTCATGCTATGAAGATGACCCTGGATCCGTGGGTGTTACAGAATCTTCATGTCACGCTTCTCCAGTATGTTGATGACCTACTCCTCTGTGGAACTGAAGAGAATCTGTTTGCTGCTTCTGAGTCCTTGCTCCTTTTTCTTCATTCTGCCAACTGCAAAGTCTCAAAGGCCAAGGTCCAGTGGTGCAAAGAGAAAGTCGTCTTCCTCGGACACTGCATCTCTCAAGGCTCGAGACACCTCACCGAGGACAGAAAACATGCAATCGAGGATATCCCTTATCCAAAGACATACTCTGCTATGCAGTCTTTCTTAGGACTCATTACCTACTTGTCACGGGGGCTTAGTTCAACTAAGGCTGAAAGACCCGGGGCCCCTGTGGTGTCCCTTTACTAGGGGAAACCCTGTCTGACCCTCAACCCAGGGTTTTTGCTGAAGGTGCAAATGCCTGAGCCTCCGACCTTTCCTTATCTCCTGCTCAGCCCTGCACTTAACCCTCCACCCTCCACCCAGTGAGAAGTCACCACCAAAGCTCCCACACAAATAATGACAGACAGGGAGAACTTAAACTGCACTGCGCCGCACACACACAGGAATAAACAGTAATGTGAACAGGGCACAACTAAACACAAATATGGGAAGGAGAAAGGATAACGACGGATCATACGACACCAGATATGAATCTCTCTCTCTTGAACACCTCCACTCCAGACCGGAACCACTTGGTATGAAACACAAGCTATAATCGGCGACGCCCATAGGCCAGCATGACTATTTAAAGACCGTGGGCGTGACTAACCATCCAACCTGGTCTCCAGCAGGATTAACCCCCGAGAGCCTGAAGATCAGGCCGGCGCCACTGAGGCCATAGTGGCTGGAGGTGGAACTACCTCTGCCTGCCGGATGCTGTGGTGTGAACAGCGTCCGACATGACAGTACCCCGTCTTCTACGAGGGACCCCAGGGCCCTCAAGACTCATAGGACCCGGCTTGTCCGGATGACGACGGTGAAAAGAACTGACCAGCCGATCCGCATGTATGTCTGAGGCTGGAACCCAAGACCTCTCCTCTGGACCATACCCCCGCCAGTGCACCAAATACTGAAGAGTACGGCGTACTACTCGAGAGTCCACTACCTTGGCGACCTCGAACTCTAACTCGCCATCCACCATGACTGGAGGTGGCATCGGCGTTGTGTCCACAGAGCCTACCACCTTTTTCAATAAAGCCCTGTGAAATACGTTGTGTATCTTGTACACTGCGGGAAGTTCCAACCGATAAGCCACTGGGTTAATGATGGCAGAAATCCTAAAAGGCCCAATAAACCTTGGACCCAGTTTTAAAGAAGGGATTTTGAGTTTTATGTTCTTCGTAGCTAACCACACCCATTCACCCACACACAGGTCCGGACCTGGCACGCGTCTACTGTCAGCCACCCGTTTGTACCTGGCACTCATGCTCAACAAACGCTGTTTCACCCGCCTCCAGACTGATGACAATTGGGCTCCTAGCTGATCCTCCTCCGGGACACCCCCGGAGTCACCCTGACGTAAGGTACAAAACTGAGGATGTTGACCGTACACACAAAAGAATGGAGACTCTCCTGATGACTCTTGGCGGTGATTATTTAATGCGAATTCGGCCAGAGGAAGGAAAGTAGACCACTCCTCCTGGTTGTCGGACACAAAGCATCGTAAATACTGTTCAAGATTTTGGTTCATGCGCTCAGTTTGTCCATTAGACTGTGGATGAAACGCCGATGAATGTGACAACTTGATCCCCAACCTTGAGCAAAAAGCTTTCCAAAACCTCGCCACAAATTGCGTACCCCTATCAGATACTATGTCAGACGGTACTCCGTGGAGTCTGACCACCTCCTTCACAAATACCTGAGCCAACGTCTTAGCATTGGGCAAAGAGGACAACGCCACAAAATGCGCCATCTTTGAAAAACGGTCAACCACCACCAGGATGACCGTGTTCCCTGCCGAGGCTGGCAAGTCAGTGATAAAATCCATGGAGATTTCTGTCCATGGCCTATTGGGTACCCCCAGAGGCTGTAGCGTGCCAGCAGGACGGGTTCGGGGTGACTTAGCCCTAGCGCACGTGATGCAAGCTGCCACGTACGAGACCACGTCCTGCCGGATTTTGGGCCACCAGAAACGACGCGATACCAGCTCTAAGGTGCCCTTCACCCCTGGGTGACCAGCCAGTACCGAATCGTGGTGTTCCTTCAACACCTTAGGCCGAAGATGCAGGGGTACAAATGATTTGTTGGCGGGAAGTCCTGGTGGTACCTCCTCTTGGGCCTCGGCAATCTCCGCCTCTACCTCAGTCGTGAGAGCCGAGACCACTACCCCTTTCTGGAGGATGGGTACCGGCTCTTCCCGAGGTTCTCCCCCCGGAAAACACCTAGACAAAGCATCCGCCTTGGTGTTTTTAGCCCCGGGACGGTACGTCACAAGAAAATTGAAACGAGTAAAAAACAATGCCCAGCGAGCCTGCCTAGGAGACAGACGCTTGGCCGACTCCAGGTACAGCAGATTCTTATGGTCGGTGATAACTGTGACCTGGTGAGCCGCCCCCTCCAAGAAGTGTCGCCATTCCTCAAAAGCCAGTTTGATGGCCAACAACTCCCTGTTGCCGATATCATAATTCCGTTCGGCCGGCGACAACTTCTTGGAGAAGTAGGCGCATGGATGCATCTCGCTCAAGGACGAGCCTTGAGACAGTACTGCCCCCACTCCCACCTCCGATGCATCAACCTCTACCACAAAAGGTTTAGACACGTCTGGTTGCACCAGAATGGGGGCTGAAGCAAAACTATTCTTCAGACGCTCAAATGCACGTATAGCCACCTCAGGCCAGTTCGCCAGATCGGCACCCTTTTTTGTCATGTCCGTGAGCGGTTTGGCGACAGTCGAAAAGTGTTTTATAAATTTCCTATAATAATTCGCAAACCCCAGGAACCGCTGGAGTGCTTTCAGACTCTCCGGCCTCTCCCATTGCAACACCGCTTGCACCTTAGCGGTGTCCATTTTAAAACCAGCTGCGGACACAATATATCCCAAAAAGGGCAACTCCTGGACAAAAAATAAACATTTTTCCAGCTTAGCATAGAGCTGGTTCTCCCGGAGCAACTGTAACACCTGCCTAACATGCTGCAAATGAGTGTCCCGATCGCTAGAATAAATGAGGATATCATCCAGGTATACAATCACAAATCTCCCCAGGACATGAGCAAAGACATCATTAATAAAATGTTGGAAAACGGCAGGCGCGGTGGTCAACCCAAACGGCATAACCAGACTCTCAAAATGACCCTCAGGAGTGTTAAACGCCGTCTTCCACTCATCCCCCTGACGGACCCTTATGAGGTTATACGCCCCCCTGAGGTCCAGCTTGGAAAACCATTTTGCCCCCGCTACCTGGTTGAACAAATCCGGGATCAACGGCATTGGGTAGGGATCACGGATAGTAATCTGGTTTAACTCTCGGAAATCCAGACACGGGCGTAACCCCCCATCTTTCTTCTTAATGAAGAAAAACCCCGCGGCTACAGGCGAGGACGAAGGCCGGATGTGACCTTTGCTCAGACTCTCCGCGATGTAGTCTTTCAGAGCTTGTCTCTCAGGACCAGAAATATTAAACATCCTGGCCTTAGGTAATTTGGCCCCGGGTTTTAGCCTAATAGCACAGTCATAGGCTCTATGTGGAGGCAGTTCTGAGCAACCCTTCTCAGAGAAAACATCCGCGAAATCCTGCAAAGCCTCCGGCAGGCTGGGCGTCACGGCGGACACACATGTGGCCAAGCAATTGTCTTGGCAGAAACCACTCCATTGTACTATGTCCTGAGTTTTCCAATCAATTACCGGGTTGTGCCTGGACAGCCATGGAAAACCCAGGACCATTTGAGCTGGGAGATTACGGAGGACCCTACATGTAACCGACTCAGAATGTAGGACCCCAATGTGGAGTTTCACCTCTGCCACAAACTCAGTAATCTCCCCTTGAGGGAGGGGAACAGCATTAATGGTCACCACCTGTATGGGGTGAGGAAGTTTTTCAATCTTAAACCCGGCGGTGTGTGCAAACTCCTCATCTATGAGATTGGTGGCGGAACCGCTATCCACAAACACTGATATAGGTAGCTCTCTGCCGGCGACAATAACCTTGGCAGGGAGCATACATTGAGATACCATCATGGAGGATATGCATACGCTCAGTTGGGTCTCCTCCATACCCTCTGAGCTTAACAGTTTTCCGCCGGTGTGACCCTCTTAGGTAGTACCGGGCAAACGTTAACATAATGACCACCTTTACCACAGTAGAAACATGCTCCGGACTTCCGGACTCCCGGAGCGCGAGGCTGAACCTGTGCCACGCCAGCAATCTGCATAGGTTCAGGGGGCTCATCTACTTCAACCACACCTGCACCTCTGTTTTCCCCCAGAGGTAGCGTCTCCTGTGCCCCCTGACGAAAACGGCGATCAATACGTATCACCAAACTCATGGCAGACTCCAATGATGCCGGAGTCTCATACATCAGGAGGGCTTGTTTCACCCTCCCTGATACCCCATGAATAAACTGGCTCCGCAGTGCTGGGTCATTCCACTGTGTGTCTACAGCCCAGCGGCGAAATTCCGAACAATAGTCTTCTGCCAAGCGCTCCCCCTGGCGGAGGGCGCGGATTTTAGATTCCGCTAGAGCCAGTCGGTCAGGGTCATCGTAAATGAGCCCGAGGGCAGAAAAAACATTATCGACCGAATGAAATGTAGCAGAGTCAGGTGGTAAGGAAAATGCCCATGCTTGGGGGTCACCACTCAGTAATGATAACACCAGCCCTACTCGCTGGGCCTCATTACCTGAGGATATTGGCCGCATGCGGAAGTATAATTTGCAGGCCTCCCGAAATACGACAAATTTGCTGCGATCGCCTGAAAAACGTTCTGGCAGCGGAAACTTCGGCTCTGCACCGATACCTGCAGATGCCGTTTGCACCTTTGCTACTACCAGGCCCTGCTGCTGAACTGCCCCATTCAACTCGGAGACCTGTATGAACAGCGCCGCCAACTGGCGGGTTATGGAATCTAATGGATCCATGGACTCCTGAAAAAATGTGGGCCGATTATAATGTCACGGGGGCTTAGTTCAACTAAGGCTGAAAGACCCGGGGCCCCTGTGGTGTCCCTTTACTAGGGGAAACCCTGTCTGACCCTCAACCCAGGGTTTTTGCTGAAGGTGCAAATGCCTGAGCCTCCGACCTTTCCTTATCTCCTGCTCAGCCCTGCACTTAACCCTCCACCCTCCACCCAGTGAGAAGTCACCACCAAAGCTCCCACACAAATAATGACAGACAGGGAGAACTTAAACTGCACTGCGCCGCACACACACAGGAATAAACAGTAATGTGAACAGGGCACAACTAAACACAAATATGGGAAGGAGAAAGGATAACGACGGATCATACGACACCAGATATGAATCTCTCTCTCTTGAACACCTCCACTCCAGACCGGAACCACTTGGTATGAAACACAAGCTATAATCGGCGACGCCCATAGGCCAGCATGACTATTTAAAGACCGTGGGCGTGACTAACCATCCAACCTGGTCTCCAGCAGGATTAACCCCCGAGAGCCTGAAGATCAGGCCGGCGCCACTGAGGCCATAGTGGCTGGAGGTGGAACTACCTCTGCCTGCCGGATGCTGTGGTGTGAACAGCGTCCGACATGACACTACTGCAGACAGTGGATTCCGGATGCTTCAAGACTCATGCAACCTTTGTATGATTGCCTCAAGACTGGAGGACCGGACTGGGATCATGCTGAAAATCCGTATATCTATGCTCAGCAAAAGGACTGTTTCCTGGCTCTCAAGGAAGCTGTTGTCAGCGCCCCTGCTCTGGGTCTCCCTGACTACACTCAGCCGTTTCATCTCTTTGTTTCAGAATCTGAAGGACATGCCTCTGGTGTGCTGGCACAGAAACATGCTGATCGTTTCCGTCCTCTGGCCTACTACTCAGCCAGGCTAGACCCTGTTGCCAGAACTGCTCCTTCCTGCCTCAAGGCTGTGCATGCAGCCCATGTTCTTCTGGATAAGTCTGCTGACATAGCACTTGGTCATGACTTGGTCATTCAAGCTGGACATGATCTCTCTGCTGTCCTCCAACAAACATCTCCTAAGCATCTAACGAGCCAAAGACATCTCAGACTTCAATGCTCTCTACTTCTGCCCTCCAACATCACCTTCCAGAAATGTACTACCATCAACCCAGCCACTTTGCTTCCACATTATAGGGGGGAGTTCCCTGACGGGTATAAGGATTTACCAGACGGGAGGTCACCTGATGACCCGCATGACTGTGTAAAAGCACTGGAACAAGAAGCCTCTGCACCACAAAATGTGGTAACTCAAGAACTTCTCAACCCTGATTTGCAACTATGGACTGATGGATCTCGATTTGCAGACTCTTATGGCAAGTTCCACACTGGATATGCGGTCACCACTGAAACAGAAGTCCTTCTGGCTGAAGCCTTGCCACCTCACCTTTCGGCTCAAGAAGCCGAACTTGTGACCCTACAACAAGCATGTTATCTAGCAGAAGGGAAGACGGCCAATGTCTACACTGACTCAAGATACGGCTATGGAATCTGTCACGATTTTGGATTCCTGTGGAAGTCCCGAGGGTTCATTACGGCTACAGGAACCCCTGTTAAACATGCACTAAGGATTAAAGCCCTGATGAAGGCATTGGAGCTACCTGTACAAATTGCGGTGATCAAGGTCAAAGCTCACGGGAAAGTCAATTCGAAGGAGACTAGAGGAAACCATTTAGCAGATCAAGCTGCCAAAGCTGCTGCCATAAAAAATGTCTCAGCAAAGTGGGAAGAAGAAGAAACAGCACCAGAAAAACCCTGTTGGGAAGGCACTGATACACCTGTGATGCCTGTGCTTACCAGAGCACAAACAAGAGAACAGGCAACCAAAGAAGCTACCCAAGCCGAAGAAGAACGAGACTTTGAGAAGTCCGAAGCCCGAAGAAAGAAGAGGGAGTTGATAGAAGACATGGAAATGGAATACCCTGCCACCGGATCTGTCTGGAAGCCAGCCCGACCACCTGAAGAGAGATTGTGGGAAGAACAAAAGTTGACCTCTAAAGAAGAAAAGAAGCAGTGGGAAGCTGCAGGAGCCATTCATGGGAATCGTAGTTCTGCCGGACAATACCAATTTCCTAGACTCTATAAGGTGGATGGGAAACCCTGTCTACCCAAAAGAATGTATCCAGCCGTTGCAGCATGGGCTCATGGATCAACTCATCGAGGAAAGAACCAAGCTCTGGCCTGTATCAAGAAGCTCTACTGGGCCCCAGGAATCTCTACCACTGTCACAGCCTACTCAAGAGCCTGCCCAGTCTGTGCCATCTGTAACCCAACAGCCACCGCCAAGGTTCCACTTCAGCATCTTGCCAAACCAGACTACCCTTGGCAGAGAATCCAGGTTGATCATATTCAGATGCCCAAGTCAGGAAAGTATGAGTACGTCCTAGTGGCTGTGGATATGTTCTCAGGATGGCCCGAAGCCTACTCAGTGACCAACATGACTGCCAAAACTACAGCTAAGAAGCTCATCACTGAAATTTCGTGCAGATTTGGAATTCCCGAAGTTGTTGAATCAGATCAAGGCCCAGCCTTCACTGCCAATGTCTACGAGGAATTGTGGCACATGTTAGGGACAGATTTGGGTCTGCACACCCCCTATCACCCCTCCAGTTCAGCCAAAGTTGAGAGAATGAACTCCACAATTAAGACCCAGTTGCTTAAAATGAGCCAGGACCACCCACTCCCATGGCCAGATTTGCTCCCCGTGGTCCTATACCATATCAGACACACCCCACAGGGAAAACACGGCCTGACTCCCTTTGAGATTCTTTTTGGTGCTCCACCTAAAATAGGAGACATTAGGCCACAAGAGTTGTCTGAGACAAATGATAAAGTTGTACAATTTGTGGTTGCATTGTCTAAGGAACTGTCTAACACCCACTCTACAGTTTCTGCTTCTCTTCCAGAATCCACAGGTGACGTGGTCCATGACTTTGTGCCAGGAGACCTGGTGTATGTGAAAAAGTTTGTGCGCAGAGATTGTCTCCAGCCGAGATTTGAAGGACCCCACACGGTGATCCTGGTCACCCCCACTGCAGTAAAACTTGAAGGAAAGAGCACCTGGATTCATGCTTCACACTGTAAAAGAGACCGAACCAGTGTTTAGTCACAGTAGTGACTGAAGGGAAATGTTGCTGTTGTTTTTGACCTTGGGACTGGGGGCCATCCTCGCCCCTACCTCTTCGGCCCCTATTGTAAATAAGAATTCTGGTCCCTTTATTCTCTGGGTAAACCTGACAGCCCCGGTGAATATCTGGCGATTTGATTTCTGTGATGTAGTCAAGTGCCTTGAGACTGAACGGGTGGTAGAGGGGATCATCCAGTTCTATATGTGTGTTACCAGACAAGACAACAATAATTGTCATTATTGGACAGATGCTGCCTGGAGTACGGGGAATGATTGGGGATATAAACCTAGCGAAGCCATGTTCCCCAAGGATGGGACGGGTAGGAGTCTTCGTGAGAGAATGCATCTAACAGCCCTTCTGCAACCATTTAGGGGCTGTAAATGGGGTAGAAGCTGTCACCCCCTTCTCCTAAATCTTGAAAGCCCTCAATCTGCTGATCTGCAGACGTTCGTACTAGGAAGGCATTATAATTATGTATTTAGTGCTGGACCTTATGCGTATTTAGGCCATATACGGCTTCAGGATATTAGCTTCAGACCAACCAAGGCCCCCGTTACCAGTACACCTAAAATAGGCCCAGGTGAGCGTTTGCAAAATGTAGTTAATGAAGTGATCCCCATTCCAGGTCTCAGTTGGCAAGAGGTTTTCTCCATAGAAACACAAACAGCCCCAAGGAAAAATTTGTGGTTAGAATGGGTGAGGTACAATGTAAAAGTCCAGAATATCTCTGTAGGATGTATTGCTTGTGCTGCTGCGAATACACACCTATACACACATGCATTGCTTTTCCCTGATGACAACACCACTGCCTGTGTCATGAATTTGTTGAAAGGTTTGAAGCCCACTGATTGCCCAGATTACGTCCCACTAATTCATAAGGAACCCAAACTAAAGGTCCCAGGAGAAGTAACTGTATTAGCTGACAATTACACCTGCTATAATTCCCACGACACCACAGGTACACCAGTAGGGATCTTCGAGACAGGTTTCTGCAAAGAGAATAGTTCTCTAGATACTGACTTGTTAATCAAACATACACAATATATGTATGACATTTATTGGTTATGTGGAGATGGTAAGCTCCGTCCTAGGTTGCCAAATGCCTGGACAGGCCAATGCACCCTTGTTAAACTAGCTATGCAGTTCAAGATTCTACCCTGGGATCCAAAGATACCTGATGAACCTACCAGGAAAAGGAGAAGCCTCGATCAGCTCCATATGAGTTATGAAGAAGATCCACTAGTATATATTGATGCTATTGGAGTGCCAAGGGGGGTGCCTGACCAATTTAAAGCCCAGAACCAGATCTATGCTGGCTTTGCTTCTATAATCCCACAGGTGCAGATTAATAAAAATGTTGAATGGATCAATTACATATATTACAGTGAACAAAGGTTTGTCAATTTCAGCCAAGATGCCTTCCAAGGTATAGTTGAAGAATTGGGCCCTAACACTAGAATGACACTCCAAAATCGACTAGCCCTTGATATGATATTAGCTGAGAAAGGAGGAGTTTGTGGGATGGTGGGAGAGGAGTGTTGTACCTATATCCCTCAGAACTCTGGAGTGAATGGAAAAACCATGATAGCCCTTAAAAAGATAACTGGGTTAGCAGCAGAATTGAAAACTAATGCTGGAGTAGACACATCTTTCTTTTCCGGCTGGTTGGGTGGACTCAAGGGATTCCTTCAACAAGCTTGTATAGTACTGATTGCCCTCCTTGTAATTGGATCGATAACTCTTTGTTGTGTTATTCCCTTGTATAAAAAGGTTATTGCCAAAGCAACTCCGACTGGCACCTTCCTCAATCAAGAAGTAGACCCACCAGAGTACGATGGTACTGATCTAGGGGAGATCCCTAAGTATATTCCCCTCAAGAGAGTAGACAAAACCCCCCATTCTCAGATGATGTTAAGAGACTTAGTTTAGGGACAGCGGGAGAACTCCATGTGAGGTTAGTGAAGGGTTCAGCTGCCTGGAGGCCTCTCGCTAGGGGAGAGCTTCTGAGGTGTCTGGATGAAGAAATCCACCTCCCCTTTTCCCATCGCATGGACAGTCTCGAAGGATCTTTCATTAAGGGAAAAACTTAGTGTTTAGGGGGGATTGTCAAGGTGAAAATATATTTTCTTATATAACTTTTATACTTTTATACTGTGAAACAATAAGTTTTTCCTAATTGCTTGCTAATGCAAATGTAACTGTATTAAAGATGGCTGCCAGTGTTCACTTTCACTTAAATTCAGTGTCTAAAGAGTTAAGTTAAGTTTCATTTCTCCTAAAAAAAGATAACTCAGGAATGTGAAGAAGAAGTAACCATCGGGAGACTTTTTGACGAATCAGAGAGAGACTGGACACTAGATGTATACTGCATAAACCCCGCCTAATGCACGCCTTCCCCTAACACTCAATATAGTATTGTGTATTTGTAAATAAAGCCAGTTGTTGTACTGCTCCTGACAGGTGTGGATGCGGGACATTAGCTAAGACTGAATCAGCTGCGTGTCTGAGTCATTCTTAATTGGTACCAGATGTTTTGCGCTCGCACAATGATTTGGAATGACTGGTGAATGAGGATTTATTGTCGTTTACGACCCCGACACATGCACTTGCAAGCGTGGACGGACTACAAAACCTCAGGTAGCACATGTGCACCTGCTCCGACTGCAGGTAGCCAGCAACGCTCCATCGCTTCCCCCACTGTAAGACCACCGCCACCGTTAAGCACGTCACCAGCACTAAATGTTGAGGTGTCGTCGCAAGGCCAAAGCACTCAGGGAATCACAATGGTTTTGCAACACAACACTGAATCTAGGCCTTCACCACCAATACCATCACCAACCCCCTCTCACTCCGCCTGGGCCACCGCTACTCAGGGGCGTATCTAGGGGGGGGCAGCCGGGGCAGTTGCCCCAGGCGCAGCCAGCAGGGGGGCGCAGTCGGGCCGCCTAATGCAGCGGTCCGCAGTGTCCTCCTTGGCGGCTGCATTCTGCCGCCCCCCCGGCCTGAGAGTCGGCGATTCTCTGTGTCAGCTGTCAAGCTGACAGCCGGCGCAGAGAAGGAGCGCGTGCCGGCTCCCAGGGAACAATTGTACTGGCGTCTATACAGACGCCAGTACAAATGAAGCTCTGACCGCCGGGCCAGAGTGACGTCAGCATCGTGATCTGGTCATGTGATCACGCTGCTGGCGTCACTCCCCGGCGCCCAAAGCAAACTCTGGTGGTAAGTGTGCTCCTCTGTGGAGCTGAAGAACCACCGAAGATGGGAGATGAGGGGGAGTTAATGAGTGGAGATGGGGGGGGGATTTGTAGAGGGGATGGCGGTTAAAGTGTGGGGGTATTTAGAGTGGGGATGGGGGTTAATGTGTGTGGGGGTTAATGAGTGGGGTGCCATGCGGTTAATGTGTGGGGGGATTTGGAGTGGAGATGGGGGTTATTTAATGTGATGGGGTTAATGAGTGGGGATTGGGTTAATGTGTGCGGGGGTTAATGAATGGGGATGGGAGTTAATGTGTGGGGGCGTTAATGAGTGGGGATGGGGGTTAATGTGGGGATGGGGGTTAATGTGTGTGGGGGTTAATGAATGGGGATGGGGGTTAATGTGTGGGGGTATTTGGAGTGGAGATGGTTATTTAATGTGTGGGGGGATTTGGAGTGGTGATGGGGTTAATGAGTGGGGATTGGGTTAATGTGTGCAGGGGTTAATGAATGGGGATCGGGTTAATGTGTGGGGGCGTTAATGAGTGGGGTTGGGGTTAATGTGTGGGGGTATTTGGAGTGGGGGTGGGGGGATTTGGAGTGCTGATGGGGGTTAATGAGTGGGGATTGGGTTAATGTGTGGGGGGATTTGGAGTGGGGATGGGGGGTTATTTAATGTGTGGGGGGATTTGGAGTGGGGATGGGGGGTACTTAATGTGTGTGGGATTGGGGATGGGGGGATTTAATGTGTGGGGAGATTTGAGGACACAAAATAAAGAGTATGTATGAGGAAACAGTATGGGGGATTGGTGCAGACAGTATGGGGAGCGAATGGGTTAATGTAAGTGGACACAGTATGGGGAGTCAGGGATATGTGTGAGCAGACAGTATAGAGAGTGAGGGGGTAAATATATGAGGAGACAGTATGGTGAACAGGTGGGATGCTAGAGGGGAATAGTGTGAGGTGACAGTATATTGCAGATATTTTTATTTAGGGGCATTATAATGACACTTCTATCTTTAAGGGCGTCGTGTGGAGATTTGCTGCAGAAGACCGGAGAAGATGGACGTCTACAGAGACGAGATGTGGATGAGAAAACTCATCATGGGGTCTAGAAGAAAAGGTGACTGACTGCAGAGACGTCATCTATAAGGTACCTGGATGTAAATGTTATTTGTGCTACTGACTTATTCTCATGTTTTTATTTGTTAGGAACATTAAAGGGGTTGTCCAGGTTTGTGCTGAGTCTGCAGTCATTCTATGTGACTGCAGACTTCTGAATTCTCACAGTGCTCACTGAACGCTGTTAGGATTCTCTCGTGCCGGTAATTTACATATGCGGTCACATGCTGACTAGACGTGTGTTGCCTCACTCAATGAAAATGAACAGAGCGAGGCCGGGCACGTCTAGTTGGAGTGTGGCCAGAAGTATATAAATCGCATGCTTGTGCTGACATGACTGTACATCGGCAAGGGAGAATCCTAAACGTGTGCAGTGCATTCGTTGTGAGAATTCAGAAGCTGCAATGTCAGGATTCAGCTCTGCAGGTTGCAGTAGTCATCACATGGACACTTCACTCATATGCGATTTTCATAGGTATGGTCCTGTGACAACGAGCTTCTCTTCCTGCTTCTCTCAGTTTTTTACTGAACATTGAGAGCATTAGGAAGAGCAGCTCGCAGGTACATGGCTAAGTGTGCAAGTCGCATATGTACTTGGGCGGGGGGGGGGCGCCGAACCCAATTCTTGCCCCGGGTGCCAGAAAGCCTAGATACGCCTCTGCCGCTACTTCCCCCATATGCAGCTCTCCAGTCCAGCTCACCCTACCAGACACTCTGAGTAGGACAAGAAAGTACTCATCCTCTCATCCGCATACACTGTGTTTGAACGCCTACATTGCCAAACTAATCTCATTAGAGATGATGCCCTACCGTTTGGTTCAAAGCTAAGCTTTCCGCGAGCTCATGGCCTACGCTGTCCCACGCTATGACCTACCCAGTCGGCACTTCTTTTCTCGAAAAGCCATCCCTGCCCTCCACCGGCATGTGAAAGACCGCATTGTCCATGCACTAAAATAGTTAGTGAGTGGAAAGGTGCACCTCACAACAGATGCATGGACCAGTAGGCATGGTCAGGGCTGTTACGTGTCCATCACTGCACACTGGGTTAATGTGGTGGATGCAGGCTCCACAGGGGACAGCGGCGGTGGAACAGTGCTGCCTAGCCCAAGTTATAGGAAACAGTTGGCTGTAGGCTTTCGACCCTCCTCCTCCATGAGCGACAGCTCGTCCACAGACCGCAGTCGCACGAGCACTCCATCCACAGCTAGCAGTGTTGCACACGATGTGTCCCACTATCGAACAGCTAGTGGTAAGCGTCAGCAGGCTGTATTAAAGATGATGTCTTTGGGCAACAACAGACACACCGTGGAGGTACTGGCCGACTACTTGCAGCGACAAACTGAGTCATGGCTGGGCAGTCTACATCTTGAGGCAGGCATGGTAGTCAGTGATAACGGCCGTAATTTTGTGGCAGCCATAGCCCGTGCAAAACTCACACACAAACCTTGCCTGGCTCACACTTTGAACCTGGTGGTGCAGTGCTAATTATCCGGAGTTAACATCCCTGCTACATAAGGTGCGAAGACTGTGCTCGCACATCCGTCGCTCAAACGTCCACTCCACTCATATGCAGAAGCTGCAGAGATTGCTCCACCTCCCCAAGCACCGCCTAATCATAGACGTTGCAACAAGGTGGAACTCCACCCTGCACATGGTTGAAAGGCTGTGCGAACAGAGGCATGCTGTAATGCATTTGTGGGAGGATACACGGGCAGGCAGTTTGAGGGAAGACATGGAATTGTTGGGTGTGCAGTGGTCAAAGCTGAAAGACCTCTGTAAAGTCCTTCAGTGTTTTGAGGAATGCACACGACTGGTAAGCGCAGACGACGCCATCATAAGCATGAGCATCCCACTTATGCGTCTGCTCATGCAAAGTTTGACGCACATTAAGGATCAGGCGTCTGCAGCGGAGGAGGAGGAGGAGGGAAGCCTTGATGACAGTCAGCTATTGTCTGGTCAGGGAACTGTCCTGGAGGAGGAAGAAGAGGAAGAGGAGGATGAGGATGAGGGGGATGATTATTTTGGGCAGGAGGATGCTTCTCAGGGGGCAAGAGAAAATGTTGGCATTCCAAGGTCAGGTACAGTATTTGTGCGTGACTGTAGGGATGTGGATTTGCCAGAAAGTGCTCCTCCACCCAGCAGTGGCAGTGCAGCATTGACACCTGGAACATTGGCCCACATGTGCGATTATGTCTTGTGGATCCTAAAAAGGGACCCCCGCATTGCCAAAATGATGAGTGATGACGACTACTGGCTGGCCAGCATCCTCGATCCACGCTACAAAGGCAAATTACACAACATCATGCCACAGGAGAACCTAGAGATAATATTGGCTAACAAACAAGCAACTCTGGTAAACCGTTTGAGGCTTTCCAGCACACCGCAGCGGTGCTGGTTCTCCCACAAGCTGTAGTGGTCACAATGGAAGAGGTGTTCGTGGTGCACACAGCCGAAGTGGCATTGGAGACAGGGGTTTAATGACCATGTTGTGGAATGATTTCTCAAGTACCGCTCACACGACTGCTAATACTGCATCGATTACAAGTGACAGGAGACAGCAGTTGTCAACTATGGTTACAAACTACTTCTCCCATATCAATGTTCTCCCTCACAGGTCATTCCCCTTTGACTATTGGGCCTCTAAACTGGACACCTGGCCTGAATTGGCACAATAGGCCTTACAGGAGCTTGCTTACCCTGCTGCTAGTGTGCTATCTGAAAGAGTCTTCAGTGCTGCTGGATCAATCCTGACGGAAAAAAGGACCCGTCTGTCAACCCAAAATATTGATGTTCTAACCTTCCTTAAAATGAACCATGCATGGGTTTCAAAGGATTTTGTCCCACCTTCCCCTGATGACACATAGGTTGCCAGAAAACTGCCTCGCTTTTGTCCTCCTCTTCCTCGGACTTGCCCAATTCCGCCCTTTGCAGCAGCTGAATGTCCAGCCAACACATCAACCTATGCCATTTTTAAAACCTCCCTAAGGGGGCTGTCCACACCCCCCCCAATGGCTGGGGTCAACAACTGGCGCACCCGGGCAAGTGCCGTTGCTCTGAACAGGTGGATGGGCCCACTGATGGCCGACGGCTCTGGCACAGGGCCCCTCATAGTACAATACAGTTTCTCTGACGGTGGGGGGCCCACTCGCCGTCAGACACACCAGTGTACTATGAGGGGCCCTGTGCCAGTCGACCACGAGTGTGCCCCCCCTGCTTGGTCATGCCACAGCTCTTGCAAGTTACAATACTTTCCTCTCCCTGCTCCACCGCTGTGTAGTCTGGGCAGTTAAATCCTTCACAGGGATGGCCACTAGAAATTTGGAGTATTGATCGATGATGGTTAAGATGTAGCTATGTCCTGTCCTGCTGGCCTCTACCTTCAGATGATCGATGGCTACCATTTGTAATGGATGTCAAGTTACAAGCGGATGCAGTGGTGCTTTTATGATCACCTTTCATAGTTGTGTTAGTCACAGACGTGTGACATTCCTGCCACCATTTTTCATTGTCTCCTCTCATGCCAATCCAATAGAATCGCCTACGGCCTGTGGCTTCTGTGTTTTGCACTCCAAAATGACCAGACACATCATGATAGGCAGTGAGGACCATGTCTACATCTCTCCCTGTGATCACAATTTGATGGAGACGAGTAGCGGTGATGTGATCCACGCTACTGCGGTAAAGCAATCCTTTCTTCACAAAGAACCATTTTCGCAGTAATTGAGGGTCTGCATCACCTCTGCAACATCTACCAGGAGGTTTTCCCACGATGAGTAATTCCCATATTTCTGCTAACACTCGACTTTCCGTCTGTACTTGTATCCATCTAGTTTCCATTAGCGGAGAGTCTGGACTGGCTTACGGAGATTGAAATATATACGAAGATTTAAAAGTACCACAACACTGTAGACTGTTATACGCTTCGACTACCTTTCCCTTTTTCTACTTTTTAAATTCTGGTGTAATACATAGTGAGCCTGTGAGTGTCTGTGTCTGACTACGGAAGTATATACGGAAATTTACAATTACCCCTAGACTGGATACACCTGGTATGTGCTGATACAGTACCTTTTTTTTCACAATTTTGTATTATGGTATTATCCATAGTGAGTGAGCGTGTGTGGTTTACGCCTTCTATATATACGGTGAATCAGAGATACAAATTTTTAACCTATACTCGATACAGCTTGTATCTTGTTATACAGTACCTTTGTTCGACATTTAGTATTACGGTCAAATCGATACTGAGTAAGCGTCTGAGAGTGACTACGGGACTATATACACAGAGATTACATTTGTACCCTATAATATATATACTTGCTATCTTGTTATCCAGTACCTTTTTTACAACATTTTTTATTATGGTCAAACCCAGACTGAGTGAGCGTCTGAGGGTGACTCCGGAAATATATACCGATATTTCAAATTTGGCCAACACTGTGTACAGCTGTACGCTTCTGATACAGTAACCTTTTTAGCTATTTAGATTCTGGTGTAATCCATAATGAGCCTGTGAACGTATGTCTGTTACTCCGGCAATATATTAGGAGCTTTAAGATTACCCCAACACTGTATACAGCTGTACGCTTGTGTTACGTTACCCATTTTCAGCTTTTCATATTCTTGTGTAATCCATACTGGGCCTGAGAGCGTTTGTGTCTGCCCCCTGAAATGTATACGGAGATTCAGAATGTCTACACTATACTATATATACCTTGTATCTGGTGATACTGTACCCTTTTTCAACATTTTATTTTATTGTGTAATCCATACTGAGCCTGTGAGCGTCTGTGTATGGCTCATTAAATATATACGGAGATTTACTGTTATCCCTAGACTGTATAGAGCTGTATGCTTCTGATACAGTACCATATATCTGCTGGTATTTTGGGTCCATTTTCCAAAACATGAGGAAGTATGGTGGAAGAGGACGCGGACGCGGGGGGCCACCTGGTACTGATGGTGGTGGTGGTGCATCTGCTGGTAGTGCCAAAAACACAATAGCAACTAAGGCAGGAGGTGTTGAGCCTGCGTCATGGTGTAGCTCTGGAAGGCCTGTAAGGCTTTGTTTTCTGGGAGTAGGTAGACTGCTTTTAAAGCCGGAGAATCAAGAACAGTTTTTGGGCTACATTGCTGAAACAGCCTCCAGCTCTATCGCCAGGCTTATGGTCAGGAGCAACCCCTTTCCTTGTGTCCTTCACCCACACCAAAAGTAAAGAATGCGGCAGCCCACACTTCAGATTACTCCATGGAGCTCTTTTCACATACCATGCCTGGGTTAATTAAAAATGGGAACCCATCATATACTGGAGCATTCCAAATGGGGGACATCAGACACTGGAGCAGTATTTACTGGGCCCATTATACACTGGAGCATTAGAAAAAGGGCCCATTATATATGGAGCATTCTTAGGGCCCATCATACACTGGAGCATCATCCATGAGGCCCATCATATACTTGAGCATTATAAATGGGGCAGATCAGACACTGGAGCAGCATCTATGGGGCACATGATACACTGGAGCATTAGAAATGGGGCCCATAATATATGGAGCATTATTAGGGCCCATCATACACTGGAGCATCATCCATGAGGCTCATCATATACTTGAGCATTAGAAATGGGGCAGATCAGACACTGGAGCAGCATCTATGGGGCACATGATACACTGGAGTATTAGAAATGGGGCCCATTATATATGGAGTATTATTAGGGCCCATCATACACTGGAGCATCATCCATGAGGCACATCATATCCTGGAGCATTCCAAATGGGGCAGATCAGACACTCGAGCAGCATCTATGGGGCACATTATACACTGGAGCATTAGAAATGGGGCCCATTATATATGGAGCATTGTTTGGGCCCATAACACACTGGAGCATCGTCCATGGGGACCATCATATACTGTAGTATTATGTGGAGCTCATCATATACTGTATGGAACATTATATGTGGCCAATTATTCTGTATGGAGAAATATATGGGGCTCATTATTCTGTATGGCGCACAATGTGGTGGCCATAATACTGTATGGAGTAATATACTGTCCTTTTTTTGAGCTATTGTACAATTAAAAATAGATCAGTCATGTCATGTAAGCAGTGAAGTATTTGTCATTGTACTATACCTATATTTCTGTGCCGTATCGGAGCATGATGAGTTGTGGTATGTGTTAAAGGGGCGCACTGACCATCTTTGGCCCAGGGCACCCGAAAACCTGGAGCCAGCCCTACCGCCCCACAACTTTAGCCAAATAACCCCCTGTTTTCAATGCATAACTATTATTATGAAGTAAATTAAGGTTGACAAGCTTCACTTATAAGAATTGATGTTTTTGGCATTGAAATGGGCACTGTAGATGTGCTTACTGTCCTCCACTCCCTGCCGACTTTGCTTCCCCATTGACTTGCATTGGGTTTCGTGTTTCAGTCGGACACCGACTTTTCCCTACAGTCGGCCGATTTCGTTCGACCCGACTTTTGAGAAAGTCGGGATTCATGAAACCCGACTCGACCCTAAAAAAGGCAAAGTCGCTCATCTCTACTTTTTATATATTTTGAAATAGACAATTGAGGACTGTTTCATTTTTGTATGATATTTTGTATTTTAAGGGCACCACTTAGGGGAAGATGTAAGGCATAGATAATGTTTTATTAACTCTTACAATCATGAAATCAGTGTTCTTTTACAACAGAAAATTGGCATCATTCACTGTGCAGCATAAATAACCTTTGATCTTCCTGGTCAGTACAATTGCATCGATATTTATTCATTTATTTTAAATGGGGCAGGATCATGGGACACATGGGGAAGGATGGAGAAGTCAGATGGAGCAGGATGGAGACGACAGATGGGGCAGGGTCATGGGACAGAGGGGCAGGGTCATGGGACAGAGGGGCAGGATGGGAGATCATATGGGGCAGGATGGGAGATCATATGGGGCAGGATGGGACATCACACGGGGGCAGGATGGGAGATCATATAGGGCAAGGATGTGAGGACATATGGCTGGAGCCAGGAGCACAAGGGGCTAGAAATGAGACACAAGGGGGTCAGGATGGGGGATATTATTACTGTTGGGGCTAATTAAGAGATATTATTACTGCAGTGATGTGTTTTATTATTGAGGATACTGTTTTCAATGAGGGTGGTCTGTTACTGTTCAGGGCAGCACTATGTTGCCTTTTTTTTTTCATCTAGACTAGTTTAGATGTTGGGAAAATATTAAGTAATGTGCTCTGCAAGCGGTGCTCTAGATAACTGTGTTATTTCCTGCAGAGATGAGCCCTGGATGGAAGAAGTGGTGATGGTCTGAGCTGGCTGAAAAAGGAAAGCGAAGATGAAGGATTTTGTGTTGCCTATAAACTATATAGTATATACAGAGCTCCTATGTGTATTGTCACTGATGATCCCTGTATTACCTGTACACTGACACTGTATACAGAGCTCCTGTGAATAATGTCACCAGTGATCACTGTATTACCTGTACATTATACATTATATGTACTATATATAGAGTTCCTCTTTGTAATGTCACTGTATTACCTATACACTATATACAGATCTCCTTTGTATAATATCACTAGTGATCCCTGTATTACCTGTACACTGACACTATATACAGAGCTCGTGTGGTATTATTAGTCACTATGTGGTGATAATATGTGGTCCAGCCACAGTGCGATGGTATTTGTCCCTTGTACATAGTATTATTCAATCACTATGTGGTGGTAATATGTGGTCTGGTCATAGTGTGGCAGTATTTGTTCCTTGTATTATTATTTGATCACTATGTGGTAGTAAGATGTGGTCAGGTCATGGTGTGATGGTATTTGTCCCTTTTTTGTGGTATTATTGGTCACTATGTTGTGGTAATATGTGGTCTGGCCATGGTGTGGTGGTATTTGCTCCTTGTTTGTGTTATTATTCGATCTCTTTATGGTGGTAATATGTGGCTTGGTCATGGTGTGGCGGTATTTGTCTCTTGTATGTGATATTATTGGTCATTTTAAAAATTGAAAAATAAATAAAAATATACCAAAAAAGAGTATTGGATATTTTAAGAAATGTTTAATAGGTTAGAGGAGAGTAGGGCCCGGCCAAAACAGTGTACCTTGTCATGGTGGCAGCTTTAAAGGGAACCTGTCACCCCCCCCAGGGCGTTATTCAGTTAAAGAGCCACCTTCAGCAGCACTCTGTGAGGCTATGTGCCCACGGTAGCGTTTTTAAACGCTCAGGAAACTGATCCCCTTCCCAGAAAACGCGCGTTTAATTTCCGCACGTTTCTTGGGCGTTTTTGCACAAAAGACGCGCGTTTTTGACACTTTTTTTCCGCGCATTTCTGGGAACATTGGAAAAGGCTAAAAGCGCTCAGCAATGCGGAAATTAATGAGCATGCTGCGTTTTTAGCCGCTAAGCGATTCCTGAGCGTTTAAAAACGCATGCATTGGCACGAAAAGCCAAAAACGCATGCAATTTAATGTGAAGCTTCTTTTAAGCGTTTCTGCAGCGTCTGAGCCGGCACAAACGCTGCGGAAACGTTTAAAAAAACGCAACGTGGACACACAGCCTGAAGATGGCTCTTCTTTTTCTGACCCCTAGTAACGCTGAAATATCAACTTTTATAAATAGCTCCTCATACCTGTAATGTGTATGATGGTATGATGTGTCCCCCTGTATCAGCCACCTACCATCCGTCCATCATGCCTGTCCGGTGTCTCGGCGCCGCCCACCATCTGTCCATCATGATGCCCCTGTGTGTCGCTGCATCCTCTGGATTTGAATGCCGGCGCCTGCGCTGTGACAAGAGTTCTCGGGGATGCGCAGTGCGCGCTGCCCGAGAACAGACATCAGGCTATTGCGCCTGCGTGTTGTGGAGGCCCCAGATCCTGCCCCGCAGTGTGTTATGATGTATTCACACTGCGGGGCTGGGGCCTCCACAACACGCAGGCGCAATAGCCTGATGTCTGTTGTCGGGCAGCGCGCACTGCGCAGCGACGCACAGGGGCATCATGATGGACAGATGGTGGGCGGCGCCGAGACACCGGACAGAGGCATGATGGATGGATGGTAGGAGGCTGATACGGGGGGACACATCATACCTATGGGACACATTACAGGTATGAGGAGCTATTTATAAAAGTCGATATTTCAGCGTTACTAGGGGTCAGAAAAAGAAGAGCCACCTTCACAGAATGCAGCCTTAGTGCTACTGAAGGTGGCTCTTTAAATGAAAGACGCCCTGGGGGGTGACGGGTTCCCTTTAAAAATATTCTGGCCATAACAAAAGCTGATGGCTGTGTATGTCATATGATGTTCCGGCTAAGTGCACACGTAGCAGAAAATTTCTGCTCAAAAACCTGACTCCCTTCCCAGAAACCGCACCTTTTTTTGTCTTCGCGTTTTCCGCGCGGTTTTTATGCGTTTTTTTTCCGACGCGTTTTCAAAACGCATTGAACTAGCCAGAAACGCGGAAAAAAACGCGAAATTAATGAGCATGCTGCGTTTTTTACTGTGATGCGTTTTTTTCGCAGTAAAAACGCATCAATGTTCACAAAAAGTGCTAAATGCATAGAAATGAATGGGAAGCTTCTTTTTCGCGTTTTTCCCGCGGATTTTTTGGCAAATCTGCGGGAAAAACCGCAAAAAAAATGCTGTGTGTGAACACAGCCTCAGTGTCTGATTGGTGAGGACGTGGTTCAGAAGTGGAGTTTTTCCAAGAGTGGGCGGTGAGACTGTAGAAGGTTCAAGGCGGAGTCTCTAGGGGGCCTGAAAATTCTGCCAGTACGGGGCCCCGAAATTCTGGTGGCAGCCCAGTCTAAGGGTAATGTGCACACTTCTTTTTCCAGGGGATTCTGCTTGTAACCCAAGAAAGAAACATGTGCGCAGCAAAATCAAAATGACTTGCTGCGCGCAGCTTCAGTCTTCTACAGTTGCTTTTAATTACTTTAGCCTTAAAAAGATGAGACCCCTTCATTGAAGCCACTCACTATTAATGAATACAATTAAAAACAAACAAAACAAAAAACTGCCAGGGATAAGTCCACCAGAAAAGACATCATCTGTCCTTGACCCCCATACACATTAGACTGATGGATGAACTTGTTGGTATTGGTGGCTTTGGCTGCCATAAGTTTATACTGTATGGGGGGGCGCTTATCACCCACATCAGCCTCTTTGAGCCCTATCCTGTTACTCATTATGGGAGCACGACTGCTGGAACAGCTACCTAGAAAAGCACGGTTTAGGCCTGTTTCACACTTGTTTTTTGTGTCAGTTAAAATCCGCCAAAAAGGTGGAAAGCGGATCGATCCATTTTTTTGACGGATCCGCCGAATGAAGAATTTTAAAGGAACCGCAGAGAGAGAGAGAGTTTTTTTTCCTCTGTCCGCCAGAAATGATTTCAGGGTTAAATTTCCTCCTGACTTCATTCCTCCGGACATGCACCCTACAAAAATGCGGATCCTGCAGAACAAAAAACGTTACATGGTCCGTCCAGGCATCTCGGCGGACGCAAAAAAGTTGACGGATCCACAAAAAACGGATGGCCATCCGTCAAGATCCGCCGGAAATGCAAGTCAATGGGGAAAAAAACGGATCCGCCAAAAAAAAAAAATGGCGGATCCGTTTTTTTGCAAAAATGGCGAATTTTGACTGATGGTCAAAAATGGAAGTGTGAAACAGGCCTAAGTGGTTCGGGGTCAAAGTGGTGTTGGGTCGCAGTGGTGTGGGTCGGTGTGGTGCAGGATTGCAGTGGTGCAGGGTCATTGTGGCGCAAGGTCGCAGTGGTGCAGAGTCAGTGTTGCAGGGTCGCAGTGGTGCAGTCGCAGTGGTGCAGTCAGTGTTGCAGGGTCGCAGTGGTGCAGTCGCAGTGGTGCAGTCAGTGTTGCAGGGTCGCAGTGGTGCAGAGTCAGTGTCGCAGTGGTGCAGGATCCGCTAGCACACATTGTCTGTGGGACAGTCGGAGTCCGCGATACATGGTGTTTGGCTGTCTCCAGCCGTCCCACAGACGATGAGTGATAATGAGAGCATAGCTGAGGCGGCTACCACCAAGAGACCTAGAGGCTACACTAACACTGGCAATGTTGGGAATATATTTATTTCACTTTTGTGTCTAGTGTAGTGGTTGCTACAGACGATTTCGTGACTAGCTGCCGCCATAACAGGCAGCCTGTACAATAGCAGCCTATACTCTCTCATTCTCCTCCAAGATGGCGGTCGGGATGGAGAGAGAGAGCGCTACCGTGTGTAGCCCCGCCCTCATCTACGCCCCGCCCACTTGCTGCCCCGGTGGCGGAGCTGAGTGACAGGCAGGAGAGAGAGCGCGTTCGGCAGAACAGAGATGTCTCCGGTAGTGAAGCCCCCGGGACCGTGGAGAGTGGTCCGCAGCGCCGGTAAGAGGACGACCCCCCGCCTCCCGCTCAGGGAACTTTGAGGCAACTTTGTAAACTTCTCCCGCTCCGAATGGCTGCAGCAGCTCCGGAGATATGGGGCGCTGGTGTATCCTGTGCACTGCTCCTCGTACGGTGCAGGCGGGGTGTGGTGAGCCTCATCCGTCCATTATGTATCTTATGGAAGGTCAGAAACCTGCAGCCTTGCAACAGTGGTGGAACTACAACTCCCAGTATGCCCTGATAGCGCACTGGGCTGGCAGGGGGTCTCTCACTTATACAGATGTTATGGATTGGGATGTAATGCTGGTGCCAGCGGCGGAGGCGCCTTGTCTGGTGACACCACGTCCGGTGCCAGCGGCGGAGGCGCCTTGTCTTGGGACACCACGTCCGGTGCCAGCGGCGGAGGCGCCTTGTCTTGGGACACCACGTCCGGTGCCAGCGGCGGAGGCGCCTTGTCTGGTTACACCACGTCCGGTGCCAGCGGCGCAGGCGCCTTGTCTGGTGACACCACGTCCGGTGCCAGCGGCGCAGGCGCCTTGTCTGGTGACACCACGTCCGGTGCCAGCGGCGCAGGCGCCTTGTCTGGTGACACCACGTCCGGTGCCAGCGGCGCAGGCGCCTTGTCTGGTTATGCTTCATCTGCTGGACGTCGTCTTATTGACTATAAGAGATGATCTGTGCTGCCCTTGCAGCTCATCACGTGTCATTTTCGTTTTTGTGCTTTGATCACCCTCTCCCTCATTTTTCCATAGCTGTATGAGGACTTGTTTGTTGCTTGAAGTTACAGTGCCTACAAGTAGTATTCAACCCCCTGCAGATTTAGCAGGTTTGATAAGATGCAAATAAGTTAGAGCCTTCAAACTTCACACAAGAGCAGGATTTATTAACAGATGCATAAATCTTACAAACCAAAAAGTTATGTTGCTCAGTTAAATTTTAATAAATTTTAAACATACAAGTGTGGGTCAATTATTATTCAACCCCTAGGTTTAATATTTTGTGGAATAACCCTTGTTTGCAATTACAGCTAATAATCGTCTTTTATAAGACCTGATCAGGCCGGCACAGGTCTCTGGAGTTATCTTGGCCCACTCCTCCATGCAGATCTTCTCCAAGTTATCTAGGTTCTTTGAGTGTCTCATGTGGACTTTAATCTTGAGCTCCTTCCACAAGTTTTCAATTGGGTTAAGGTCAGGAGACTGACTAGGCCACTCCAACACCTTGATTTTTTGCCTCTTGAACCAGGCCTTGGTTTTCTTGGCTGTGTGCTTTGGGTCGTTGTCTTGTTGAAAGATGAAATGACGACCCATCTTAAGATCCTTGATGGAGGAGCGGAGGTTCTTGGCCAAAATCTCCAGGTAGGCCGTGCTATCCATCTTCCCATGGATGCGGACCAGATGGCCAGGCCCCTTGGCTGAGAAACAGCCCCACAGCATGATGCTGCCACCACCATGCTTGACTGTAGGGATGGTATTCTTGGGGTCGTATGCAGTGCCATCCAGTCTCCAAACGTCACGTGTGTGGTTGGCACCAAAGATCTCGATCTTGGTCTCATCAGACCAGAGAACCTTGAACCAGTCTGTCTCAGAGTCCTCCAAGTGATCATGAGCAAACTGTAGACGAGCCTTGACATGACGCTTTGAAAGTAAAGGTATCTTACGGGCTCGTCTGGAACGGAGACCATTGCGGTGGAGTACGTTACTTATGGTATTGACTGAAACCAATGTCCCCACTGCCATGAGATCTTCCCGGAGCTCCTTCCTTGTTGTCCTTGGGTTAGCCGTGACTCTTCGGACAAGCCTGGCCTCGGCACGGGAGGAAACTTTCAAAGGCTGTCGAGGCCGTGGAAGGCTAACAGTAGTTCCATAAGCCTTCCACTTCCGGATGATGCTCCCAACAGTGGAGACAGGTAGGCCCAACTCCTTGGAAAGGGTTTTGTACCCCTTGCCAGCCTTGTGACCCTCCACGATCTTGTCTCTGATGGCCTTGGAATGCTCCTTTGTCTTTCCCATGTTGACCATGTATGAGTGCTGTTCACAAGTTTGGGGAGGGTCTTAAATAGTCAGAAAAGGCTGGAAAAAGAGATAATTAATCCAAACATGTGAAGCTCATTGTTCTTTGTGCCTGAAATACTTCTTAATACTTTAGGGGAACCAAACAGAATTCTGGTGGTTTGAGGGGTTGAATAATAAATGACCCTCTGAATAAACTTTTCACAATTTAAAAAAAAATTAAACAAAGAAATAACATTCTTTTTTGCTGCAGTGCATTTCACACTTCCAGGCTGATCTACAGTCCAAATGTCACAATGCCAAGTTAATTCCGAATGTGTAAACCTGCTAAGTCTGCAGGGGGTTGAATACTACTTGTAGGCACTGTATAATTTTGGATAATGCCATTCATATTATGATATTGGTCTTCTCTTGGGGGACTTTCACACCCTAGTAGACTGCGTCTGAGTGTCCGTCTCCAGTAGGCATATATGCCCGAACATGATGCATGACAGAGTGCATGCTCAGTCCGTCTGCACCATTGTAGTGTATGGCCCTGTCGGCACATGCGCCTGAATCCCGTTTTGCCAGGGGGAAGTTACTTAAAGGGAATCAATCACCTCAAAAAGTACTGCAGTGTGCAGGCGCCGGGAGAGGTCAGAGAGGTCTGGCGCTTGCGCACTTCAGTACTCTACTCTGCCCTCAACAGGGCAGATATAGTGCGCCTGCGCAGGAGCCGAGGGAGAAGTAAGGAGGAGGACGTCATCGCTAGAAGATGAGAGGTGCCGGACCGCGCCCCCCGGGTGAGTATAATACTTGTTTTTCTTATCTTTCAGATTACATTGGGGGCTTATATACAGCGCTACAGAGTGCTGTAGATAAGCCCCTGATGGCGGTGACCGCATCTCATAGCCCAAAAATGAGGTGACAGATTCCCTTTAAGCACCAAGGGGTCCAAAGAACGGGTGCCAGAATGCAGTGTTAAAAGAGCCTTATGGCATTAATTGTGCAGTGATGATGATCAGGCAGTCTGGACTCTCCAGGTCAGTGCGACTGCAGAGATACCAAATGTGTATGGGTGTCACTTTTATTATTATTATTATTATTATTATTATTATTATTATTATTAATATTATAACTTTAGTTCTGATTTTTGTAATGGAGAAAATGATGGTACATAGTGTCGCCATTTTCAGAGATCGATACATTTTATCCCTTTGTTAATTTTTTTTTTTTTTTAGCGTTTCCATCGTTGTGGATGTATGAAGGCTTTTTTTGTTGTTTCTGTGCAGAGTTGTAGTTTTTGTTAATGCAATATTGGTTCATATGACTTTTTTTTTTTTTTTTTAGATATGTAATTTTCTATAAAGTTAGTTTTGTCACAGATGTTCTGCTGCATTATTGCCCTGCCTCTTTTCTAGGGGACATGACAGCTAGGACTCGACAGATTCACCAAAATCTACGGCAGCTCGTACCTGGAGTAGATTTTAGTTGACGCTTGTGCAGCCCAAATTCGTTAAAGGGGTTGTCCACAGCTTTAATGATTTTGGGCTATTCTTAGGATAGGTCTGATCCGTGGGGGTGCAACCACTCAGCTGTGACAGTGTAGAGGATGGTATTTCCAAGAATCCCGTGTCCACTATGTGCATGGCCGCCTGCGGATCACCCGCGGACTCTGACGCCGGTCTCAAACAGAAATCGCATCAGTAGAATGTATTGGACGCTGTGAGTCCGCACGGTTCAGTGAGCGCAGAGGATTCGCCTGCGTACAATAGACGGCAGCGCTTTGGACGAGTATGATAAGTTCAGGAGGCAGGGATGAGGAATGCTGGCTGGAAACTCCTTTCTCTGATGAGACACATCATACAGTTTCTTGTAATCACCGGTAATATTGAGTTTATTGAAGGTCTAGTTCCATTTTGAACCCACCTTGGCCAATCCAGGATCAGGGTATGTGCAGGCTGCGTCTTGTTTGAGGCGGGGAATTTTTTCAAGAGGAAGACTCTTTAGGGAACACTGACATTTTTTTTTTTGCTGAACCTTCTTTCAGCATTTTGTTGTTTTTTCCCCACTCCATTAAATAACAAAAAAAATCCACTTTTTGCAAAATGCTTGAAAAGCTGCCCAGACGTTTTCAGGTGCCTTTTTGAGCCTTCTCAGGATGGAATTGTAAAGTATGGAGCGTGTTCCTGAAGAATTGGCCGTGCGATTTCTTCCTGGTTCTGTCTCTCATCCACTTGCGTTGAGAGCTTGTGACGCAACGTCTGACCTTGCAGCCAATCAGAATCTGCGCTCACATCGTGGAACTGGAGTGGCCCTGAAAAACGGTGAAAACACCGGGGGTGAGTATAGGACCGGGGGGTAGGTGACTTGCGTTTAAAGCACCACTCCATCAGTGAAAAAACCCTGAAACGCCAGAGTGGAGCTTTAACCCCTTAATGACGGCCAATACGTCTTTTTCCTGACCCGAGATATAAGAGAATATCATCCCCATACAGGTGACAATCCAGCAGCTGTCCACTATAGCTGACAACTGGCTACATCAGCCAAGATCAGTGTTGTCACCGTCCATATCTGTTTAACCCCTTAGTTGCTGCTGTCAATAGTGACTATATCATATAAGTGTTGGGGCTCCCTCTTTATCCCCATTGGCACCCTGAGATCATGATTGTGTGGTCCTGATGTTTGCGATGGCAATTCACGACTAAATAGCGGCTTTAGAGTCTCCCGGCTATAGCGGCCTGTTCAGAAGTTCGGGACATTTAGGTGGTAAAAATACATTTTTTTTATTCCTGTTATGTCACTTTGCATTAATTCTTGAAAATCACTTGAAGGGTTAATAAACTACCTGACAGCAGTTTTTAGTGTGTGTGTGTGTGTGTGTGTGTGGTGCTGTTTTTAAAATGGTATTACTTTTGGGGTTTTTCCAATATATGGGACCTTCCAAAGTCATAACAAACCTGGATAGGTCCCGACAAAAATAGGTTTTGTAAATTTCCTTGAAAAAAATGAAAAATTGCTGCTCCATTTTTCAAGCTCCTAAAATGCTAACAAAATAAAAAAACATCTTACAAGTGGTGCCGATGTGAAGCAGATGTGTGGGAAATGTTATTTGTTAATGTTTTTCTATGGTATGACTGAATTAAAGGGATAATCATTCAAAGTTTGAAACTGCTAATTTTGTAACACTTTTTGTCAAATTTCTGATATGTTTTGCATTTATTTATAAAAAATATTGACCTAAGTTTACCATTATAAAGTGTAATGCGCCACGAAAATCTCAAAATCGCTGGGATTTGTTGAAGCATTTTAGAGTTATTACTGCATAAAGTGACTCTGGTCTGATATAAAAAAGCTTGGCCCGATCACTAAGGGGTTAAAAGTCCAGTCATGTGCACAGTAAGTTATATTTATGTAGAAGGGCATATATTCATTCCTTTGAGCTTTTAGGCATCACTTTTTCAGTGCAGACTCTGAACGAAAGACGTTGTGTGCACATACACGGAGTTGTAGAGAGAAAAACCTTTAAAGTGATTCTGTCGCCAGGTTTTTGCTGCATAATCTGAGAGCAGCATAATGTAGGGGTTGAGACCTTGATTCCAGCGATGTCTCTTGCTATGCTGCATTCTGTCTTTTTCATACAATCCCTGTTTGCTTTGTTGCACATGAAGCAGTGCTCATAATTCTGTATAACCTTGTCCACACCATCATTGATTGGCTGCTTTCTGTGTTCACTGTGCATAGGCAGAAAGCTGCTAATTAGTGGTGTGGTCGGGGTTACATAACAGGAGACTTGGATGCACAAGATACCTAGTCATGTAGTGTTATCTCCTTCTGTTAAAACTTTGATTGTATTGAAACAGCAATACACAGACCAGTATGTGAGACATCACTGGAATCGGGGTCTCTGCACCTACGTCATGCTGCTCTAACATATAGCCAAACCCGCTGATCGCTTCTGTTGAACATAACTTTTTATTTATCTGACCAGCTTTATATAGGATACCAAATTAGAGCTGGTGGCTGATGTATATTTTAGGCCTCCGCTTGGTGTGTGTATATAGGATTATTCTGCCCTAGAAGCAATGTCTCTACAGGGCGGATCAGTCTGTAATACCTCATTATTGATCAGATGACGGTGTCTGGTTTTGTGGGCTCAAAAATAAAAGGATCAATTTAAAAAACAAATGGCAGAGAAATACTACAGTGGTAATATACCCTTACTGAGTCCAACAGCCCCATGGACATTGGAGCCTCAGAGTCCTTGCTCCTCTGTGCAGTGATTTCTGCTGCCCTGATCCCTGGAGGTCCTAGCAGTGAGGGAAGCCCACCCCAGTACTCAGACCACAGGTATCACAGATCCCATTGGTAAATAAAGGCGTTAAATGTATAACAATGCTTGAGATTACATTGTTTGGATGATGGATTACAGATCTGTACTGCATGTGAATGGCAGAATTATCTGTTGGCGCCTATGCGCGGGTTTCTGGGCAGGACGTGGACTCCTGACACCAGCTCCGACTCCTCAGCCCTGGTAGATACTCCACATCCAGAGGCATTGTATGGATAAGGTCTGTGCAGCCACACACTGCTCCAGAGTGCACCGATTATCTGACCCTTGGTTACGATAACGCAGGCAGTGTATGACAGCTGAACATTGCAGGAATCCACTTATCCAGCCGATTAATGCTCCAACACAAGTGACCCTTATGGAGTCCATCAGCCGGTGGGCTTCTGCTTGCTTATCGGAGCCTAATGTAGCACAGCCCCGGAGGCTTCTGTATTTACTAACGCTGACATATTGGCGAGATCCAACTAGAGGAAAGGTCCTTGTGATGGAGAGTGTTCTATGTGTCTCTTATTGCCAGAGCGATCACTCTGAAGGATCTGACTGTGTAATTTTTCGTGTCCCCTGCCGTTACTTTTTAGTTCGCATTCGCACCTGATCGCTGAGTAAGCACAGCCCGGGTGGATATTTTTTTTCTTAGGGGTGAATTGCTTTTAGAAAAGTCTGTTTGACAAAAATCATCGTAGGTCATGTGTGCATAGGGTGTGTTCACACTGAGAAGCAAAGACGTGACGTCAGCTCTTGAGGCGTTTCTGCTTGGGGATGTGGGAGGGGTGGGGGGCTTTGCATTTATTTGCTAAATCATTAGGGAAAAAGTCCCCCAAAACACAAAATTGGCTATAAAAAAAAGTGCCCAAAAATCCACAACAGAAGCAGTGTGAACATATCCTTGGGGCATGTGCTCGCCTGTCTCAGAATCGTTTTTGAAGCGGAAGCTACGGCCGGCATTTTTCGGAAGTGTCTTTTTGGATGACTTTTGAGTGGCTTCGCTGCTAGCGTTTTTTTTTTTTTTTGTTTGTTTTTGTTCCGCCCAGGTTCCAGGCGGACAAGATGCCATGTGCACAACGTCTTAGGGTGTGTGCACGCTGCAGATTCTGCTACGGATCCAGCCGCTGCGGATCCGCAGCAGTTGTTGCTGCGGTGTACAGTAGCATTCTAACTTATGGGGAAAAAAAAACGCTGTGCAGACGCTGCGGAATTTTCGACGTGGATTTGCTGCGGTTTCAAAACCGCAGAAAGAATTGACATGTCAATTCTTTCTGCGGATTCCGCTGCGGTTTGCCATCTCCATGGATGAAAAACCACAGGCCAATCCGCAGGTAAAACCGCAGGTCTTTTGACCTGCAGATTTTCCTGCGGATTTTACAAAATCCGCGCGGCCAAATCTGCAGAGCATTCCACAGCGTGTGCACACACCCTTATATTTCCAACAAAGTGGATGGGATTAATAGAAATCTCATGCCCACTGTGCTTCTTTTTTTACTCGGCGTAAACTGACCTGTGGGGCGTGTTACAATGTAAATTTCTCATCTGGGTACGTCGAGTTTGGATTTTCCTAATAGAATTGCATTAGATGTGGAAAATCACGATATAAAAAAACCCATGTAATCTGTACATAATTGTATCAAAAAAGTTTTACAGATGCAAAATATCAGTAAGCATCAAAAACAAAGCCACTTTATTTAAAACATGACACCAACAATAAAGCAGCATCAAAAGCAATAAAAACCCATGTAAAAAAATGCACCCAAATGTATTGAAGAAACGCAAGTAGCCAAAAATTGGTACAGGAAATTTGCAACATCAAACACCCATCTTGGGAATGTAGCCTTACTGCGAGATTTTTAAACACCACTCTGGGTCGGATTCTAATATAAAATTGAGTGGAGGACAACCCCTTTAATAAATGAGATGTGTGGTGAGAATGAGAACTTCCTACAAAGAACCCTGTGGATTCAATGTGACTGCCCCAAACGTCTTGCAAGTTTTACAAAATTGTTTTTTTTTTTTTCTGGTTTGCATGAATCCATGTATAGTGGAGGTGATGTGGTGTGAATGTTATGACGTGCTTTTCTATGTGGGCAGTGCTGTGGCACCAGGGCGGGCCACCGGGGTCAGTGCTGTGGCACCAGGGTGAGCCGCCGGGGGTAGTGCTGTGGCACCAGGGCGGGCCGCCAGGGGCAGTGCTGTGGCACCAGGGCGGGCCGCCAGGGGCAGTGCTGTGGCACCAGGGCGGGCCGCCGGGGGCAGTGCTGTGGCACCAGGGCGGGCCGCCGGGGGCAGTGCTGTGGCACCAGGGCGGGCCGCCGGGGGCAGTGCTGTGGCACCAGGGCGGGACGCCGGGGGCAGTGCTGTGGGACGCCGGGGGCAGTGCGTGCTATCACTGCTTGCGTTTGAACTCTGGGTTTATCCAGACAGCTCAGCAGCCATGAGTTAAGGGGGTTTTACACATAGCGATATCGCTAAAGCATCACTGATTTGGTGGCGCAGCAGCGATATCGCTATGTGTGATACTTACCTCCGACCGGCTCCCCCGCTGGATATCGCTGATCGCGCAGCTCTATTTCTCATCGGGTGCTTCCTGCTGGCGCCGACGAGCGACGCGTGGACGCGGACGGGAGGACGTCAGGATCGCCGCGTCTGAAAGTATCGTCCGCTGTATCGCTGCTGCATCGCTGTGAGGTCTTTCTGTGTGGCAGCTCACTAGCGACCATTTAGCGATGCACCAGCGATCCTGACCGGGTCTTTTCGTTGTCGGGATCGCTGGTGCATCGCTAAATGTAAAGGGGCCTTTAGTCCTGGGTGTCATGTTGTTTTTAGTCAACGTTGGAGGTAATGGCCAAAAACTGTAATAAAACATGTCACTTTCTACACTACCATTATGTGTGAACACCTGTAGGTCAGGTGAATTCAAGAATTTCATAGGATTATTTGAACCCGAATAGGGTCACCATGACGTGGTGAGATGGCTTTTATGGTTTTTTTTAATCACAATTATGTCAACTAAGCACCCTATATTTTTTTTCATGCTCTGCCGCTGTTTATTTACTGCAGTGCTTATCATGGGTTTTGTCTTGTTAGTGGCCAGTGTGAACATGCGTTTACTCACTGCATGCATACCTACATGTAATCCAATTTATTTATTTCGTTTTTTTTTTTGTTTGTTTGCACACACAGTGCATATAAAGGTGTGACCTCCCTTTTCTTTGAGCTGCACATTGCTGCTATATTTTCCCATGTCTGGGTGTTCATTCACCGGGGCTCAGTCCTTCTCAGACCTTATTATCCGCATTGACTTGTCAAATGGTGAGGTTTTAATATTAGAGGTTAGGAGTATCCCGATTAGGGTAACCATGATGTGATGCGATGGCTATTAAATTAGATTAAAATTTTTTTTATGTCATCTAAGCACCCTATATTGTTTTAATGCACTATTGCTGTTTATTTACTGCAGGGTATACTACTATGCTTACTACATTTTTATCTTGAGTTTTGATTATTTAAACATGGCAATTTTGATGGGATCGAGAAATCTTTTTCTTGATAGATGATGTGTCAGTGATGCAGAGATTAGCATTGGCAGACATATCAGATGACTCTCCAGACTCTCCAATAAGGGGGAGTGCACACGCTGCGGATCAGTACCATTATTCCCTATGGGAAATGGAAACCGCTGTGCAGACACTGCAGAATTTTCCGCGCAGATTATCTGCGGTTTTAAACCGCAGAAAGAATTGATATCAATTCTTTCTGCGGATTCCCATCTCCTCCATTGTGGAGATGGTGAAACCGCAGGATAATCCGCAGATAAACCGCAGGTCTTTTGACCTGCGGATTTATCTGGGGATTTTGCAAAATCCGCGCGGATGAATCCGCAGCAGATTCCGCAGCGTGTGCACACACCCTAAGGCCTGTTTCACACTTCCGTTTTTGACTATCAGTCAAAATCCGCCGTTTTTGCTAAAAAAAAAAACGGATCCGCCTTTTTTTGGGCGGATCCGTTTTTTTCCGCATTGATTTGCATTACCGGAGGATCTTGACGGATGGCCATCCGTTGGATCCGTCAATTTTTTTGCGTCCGCCGAGATGCCTCGACGGACCATGTAAAGTTTTTTTGTGCTGAAGGATCCGCATTTTTATAGTGCGCATGCCCGGAGGAATGATGTCAGGCGGAAATTTAACCCTGAAATCATTTCTGGCGGACAGAAAAAAAAAATATCTCGCTCGCTCTCGCTCTCTCTCTCCTTTAAAATTCTTCATTCGGCAGATCCGTCAAAAAGAACGAATCCGCTTTCCGCCTTTTTGACGGATTTTAACTGACACAAAAAACTGAAGTGTGCAACAGGCCTAAGAGTGCATGAAAGCTCTGGGGAGCATTTATGTATATGGGGGTGGCAGGTTGGGAAAGAGAAAGCTGTTGTCTGAATGGGCACCTTCGGACTTGTCAGCCTTTATTTGATCTTTTGGAGTTACTTGTGGGATAAGAAAACAAATAATATTGACACATTTACTTCCGTTTTTCTTCATTTCCCAAAAGAACCTTAATTTTTCTTGTGTCTAATTGACAGAGGCATTTAAGTGGTTAACAGCAGCTCCGCTTGCTGATGTTAATGTATATGCCCACAATGTCCTTTTCAGGAGGAGCACTCTTCAGAACTTGTTGGCGTCTTTTTTGGTAATTTTTAGTGAGCGGCTGGTGCCGGATGATTGGTTAGGTCATTTCTTTTATCCTCTTTCCATCTTTGGAAGCTCAAAAACATGAGACATTGCACATACCCTTGAATGCAGATGATGGCTGTGTAACACAGACGGCATCTGCTGGGAAAGGTGCAAACTCAACTCTTAAGACCACATTATACATCGGGACCCGACATTGGACTTTTCTTATGCCCCCAATATACATTAGATTAATGTTGGCTGAACCCGCTAAGAGGGATGGGTTTGGCCGACACTCTGTTTATGGTGGCACCAGCCACCTGATCATCGGAGGACTTGTTGAGTGGGCATTGTCGTTTTAAGACTGATGATCGTTTTGTTCTCCCACAGGTAAATTGCTGGCAGAGATGTATGTTGGTTGTCATCTCAGAGAGAACACGGGGGCTCTCCTGCGTATGGGGGCTCTCCTGCGTATGGGGGGGCTCTCCTGCGTATGGGGGGGCTCTCCTGCGTATGGGTGTCGACAGATTGCTGTCGGCCAAATGATGGACCTACGAATTTGGACTTAAATAGTGGATTTTCATAGAAATGGATGAAAATGGTGCATATCCTGAGTTCAAAGTTCCTTTAACCCCTTCACCCCCAAGGGTGGTTTGCACGTTCATGACCGGGCCAATTTTTACAATTCTGACCACTGTACCTTTATGAGGTCATAACTCTGGAACGCTTCCATGGATCCCGGTGATTCCGAGCTCTGCCATGCGCCCAAATAGTGGTTTACCCCCACATGTGGGGTATAAGCGTACTCAGGACAAATTGCATGATAGCTTTTGGGGTCCTGTTACCCTTGGGAAAATAAAAATTAGGGGTGAAAAGATCATTTTTGTGGAAAAAATTATCTTTTATTTGTACGACTGTACGTTATAAACTTCTGTGAAGCCCTTGGGGGTTCAAAGTGCTCACTACATATCTAGATAAGTTCCTTGGGGGGTCTAGTTTCCAAATTGGGGTCACTTGTGGGGGGGTTTCCACTGTTTAGGCACATCAGGGGCTCTCCAAACTTAACATGGCATCCGATCTGAATTCCAGCCAATTTTGCAGTGAATAAGTCAAACGGCGCTCCTTCCCTTCTGAGCTCTGCCATGCGCCCAAACAGTGGTTCACCCCCACATATCAGGTATCGGCTTACTCAGGACAAATTGCACAATAACTTTTGCAGTCCAATTTCTCCTGTTACCCTTGGTAAAAAAAAAAAAATAGAACCTGAAGTATTTTTTATTTTGTGAAAAAAAGTTAAATGTTCATTTTTTTTAAACATTCAAAAGATTCCTGTGAAGCACCTGAAGGGTTAATAAACTTATTGAATGTGGTTTTGAGCACATGAGGGGTGCAGTTTTTTGGGGGTATTTTCTATCATATAGACCCCTCAAAATAACTTCAAATGTGATGTGGTCCCTAAAAATAAAATGGTGTTGCAAAAATGAGAAATCGCTGGTCAACTTTTAACCCTTATAACTTCGTAACAAAAAAAAATTTGGTTCCCAAATTGTGCTGATGTAATGTAAACATGTGGAAAATGTTACTTATAAGTTTTTTGTGTGCCATATCTCTGTGATTTAAGGGCATAAAAATTCAAAGTTGGAAAATTGCGAAATTTTTGCCAAATTTCTGTTTTTTCCCAAATAAACCCAAGTTATTTGAATGAAATTTTACCACTAACATGAAGTACAATATGTCACGAGAAAACAATGTCAGAATCACCGGGATCCATGGAAGCGTTTCAGAGTTATAACCTCATAAAGGTACAGTGGTCAGAATTGTAAAAATTGGCCTGGTAATTAACATGCAAACCAGCCTTGGGAGTAAAGGGGTTAAACTGACCGGTATAAAACTGCACATGGATAGGGAAAAACTGAGGTGTGAATGTTCCCTTACTGGAGTGTTGCATCGCCTTCTGTTTAATTTTTAGGAATATTTTATTAGAAGAGGGAAATGTACGCGGCACAAAGGGATTTTTCTGCATATTAAAAAAGATTTTTATGGTTATGTCTTTCTTCCCTTTTCTTACAAAATGTTGCCAAAGTGGATCCCTGCGCTGGTTTATGGCACCTCTGGCACTAGAAAAGTGAGCCCCAAGTTAAAAGCACGTTGACTCCCCAGTCATTGGTATTGGTGCCAAGTGGCATTAGTAGAAGAGTACAATCACACGTAGAAGATTTTGTTCCAAGTTTTTCCTCTTTTTTAAATAGCCAGGAGTGAACCTCCAATGGCATCAGAAGTGGATCCCTAGAGTGGGGTCCCCATAGATCTCCAATGCTCTCTGCCTCCTGTAATGTTTTCTTCTGTTCGTGTTCTTCTTTAGACTGCTCTCCCTTGTATATAATCTGTCCCAGTTATGTGACCTGGTTGGATCACCAGTTGCTGGATTCGGGCTGCAGTTTGCCAGCTTTTATTACGTCTGAAAATTCCTGCATTTTTACATAAGGTCACATCAAGGGAAGGCTCTGTTGTGAAGGCACACAAAGGCCGCAGTGCTGGATCCAGTTTCTAGTACTGGCAGCTTTCATTAGTTACAGGACTGTCCTGTCTGCAATGTCATGTATGTGTCAACTGATAACATAAATGCTTAAAGGGGTTTGCAAAGACTTGCAGAATTTTTGCTAATGGTCTTACTGTTAGATCATGAGAAGAGAGTCATGGCTTGTGCTATTTGTGTACTTGTGAAGAGACTGCATCACACCTGCTACACTGTTATCTCAGCCAGCACAAGAGCCACACATGCTGGGTGGAGCCACAGTGATGATGAAGATGCCTCACGCGCTCAGTGCCGTCCTGTACTGGGTGGATCCACACTGATGATGAAGATGCCTCACGTGCTCAGTGCCGTCCTGTACTGGGTGGAGTCACAGTGATGATGAAGATGCCTCACGTACTCAGTGCCGTCCTGTACTGGGTGGAGTCACAGTGATGATGAAGATGCCTCACGTGCTCAGTGCCGTCCTGTACTGGGTGGAGTCACAGTGATGATGAAGATGCCTCACGTGCTCAGTGCCGTCCTGTACTGAGTGGAGTCACACTGATGAAGGTGATGCCCAATGTGCTCAATGCCGTCCTGTACTGGGTGGAGTCACACTGATGATGAACATACCACATGTGCTCAGTGGCGTACTGTGCTGGGTGGAGCCACACTGATGATGAAGATGCCTCACGTGCTCAGTGTCGTCTGTACTGGGTTGAGTCACACTGGTGAAGGTGCCTCACATGCTCAGTGCCGTCCTGTGCTGGATGAAGATGCCACACATGCTCAGTGCTGTCCTGTACTGGGTGGAGTCACACTGATGATGCCACACCTTCTCTGTGCCGTCCTGTACTGGGTGGAGTCAGTCATGATGAAGATACCTCACGTGCTCAGTGTCGTCCTGTACTGGGTGGAGTCACACTGATGCCACACCACCTCTGTGCCGTCCTGTACTGGGTGGAGTCACTGATGATGAAGATGCCATACATGCTCAGTGCCGTCCTGTACTGGGTAAAGTCACACTGGTGATGGAGATGTCACACGCTCAGTGCCGTCCTGTACTGGGTGGAGTCACACTGGTAATGGTGATGCCTCACGCGCTCAGTGCCGTCCTGTACTGGGTGGAGTCACACTGGTGATGGAGATGTCACACGCTCAGTGCCGTCCTGTACTGGGTGGAGTCACACTGGTGATGGTGATGCCTCACGCGCTCAGTGCCGTCCTGTACTGGGTGGAGTCACACTGGTGATGCCTCACGTACTCAGTGCCGTCCTGTACTGAGTGGAGTCACACTGGTGATGGAGATGTCACACGCTCAGTGCCGTCCTGTACTGGGTGGAGTCACACTGGTGATGCCTCACGTACTCAGTGCCGTCCTGTACTGAGTGGAGTCACACTGGTGATGCCTCACGCGCTCAGTGCCGTCCTGTACTGGGTGGAGTCAGTGATGAAGATATTACATATGATCCATTTAGACACATGCAGGCAAAAGAGACATAAAGCTTAGAAGGATTCAGTTATTTTTTAATCCCATGATGTCATAGACCTAATGGAAAACAGAAGGATTAATTAGAAGGCAAAATGAGCAATTGTAAGAACACAGTGCCATATAATATGATGGCTGCAATATATTAAGGGGAGGAGGAGGAGGAGTGCTTCTTTATTGTTGGAGCTATGTATTTTCTTATACTAATATTTAACAGCCAATGGCGCTGCGTGAGGGTATAACAGCTGCAAATTAGCAGACACTGCCACTATTTTGTCTGAATGTTAAAACAATTAAAATAAAAACAAAGAATTGCGCTAGTAATACCCACATATAATCACTCTCTTAGTGGGAGGCAGGATTATTGTCTAGAGTTTCATATGTCTCCGTATAAGAACCTATATATCTCACTATAAAGAGAAAAACCACCCACATAAAACACTAACTTCATAGAAAACAGGGTTTCAAGTATAAACGTGTAAATATGTATATCTCACTACAACCAAGGAGCAAAACTTTTAAAAAAAATGCAGCCAATCTTAATGTTGAATATACATTGGTGCGTCTCTCACCAAAGGAGGGGAATCGTACTGACCATTCAGGTTGTTGTTCAGACCATATGCGATGTGTGACAGTCTTGGATTCAGCACCTGGCAATTCCTCTCCTGATGAACTTTGATGAACTCCAATAGTGGTGAAAATAGTAAGTCCAAAAAATTGAGGAGTAATAATGGGTAAAAAATGATATGGTCACCTCTAATATACTAACGGGCGATGCTCCGGCCGGTAGCAATCGCCCAGTCTCCCCAGTGCTGCAATGTCCGTGGACAATGGAACATGCAGCGGGAGACGCGGTAAATGCCGGCAAGGTACAGGACCTTGCGTGACGTCACAGTCACGTGTTAGATCACGTGATCGGCAAAGTAAGACTGACAGAACTCGCAACCAATCCTACGCGTTTCGGAGGCTCACTGCCTCCTTCCTCAGGGATGTTTGCTGTCATTGAGGCGACACATATATACCCAGTCCATATAATGTATTGGACCTATTTATTGAAAGCAAATAATTCAATCTTGCTGTTTAAGCCATGTGGTCTAAGAGTGTTCATTTTAAATATCCACTCACTTTCTACTTTAGACATTTGTTCAATAAAATTTCCTTTTCTCCAGTTTTTCTTAACTATTCTAATACCAGTTACCGTAATACCACTAATAGAACCTCCATGATGTGTAAAAAAGTGATTGGAAAGAGGATGGCCAGTAAATTTATTGATAATATTACGAAGATGTTCAGCGATTCGTACCCACATTGGACGAATGGTTCTTCCAATATATAATTTGCCACATGGACAACTAAACCCATAAATAACCCCTTTAGTATTGCAATCAATAAAATCGGTGATTCTATTCTCAATCCCTTTATTAGTGATCATTTTTTGTTTTTTAGTGTTTAATTTTTTACATGGTCCACATTTCCTACACGGGAAAAAACCACATAAGAGATTTTGACCACCATTACTGTTACCGTTTGAAATTCTTGGAATTGAAGGTGCAATCAAATTACCAAGATTATTTGCCTTCCGAACATTTTGAAAAATGTAGTGTGGCAGGATCACTACATCATGGGGACTCTGGATATCACCTCACTGTACACTGTGATACAAAATAAAAAAGGATGTGAATCAGTCGAGTTCTTCATGTCTAAGAACAGTGTGATACCTAAGGAACAAAGGGAGTTTATTCTGGATTGTATTGAATTTATTTTAACGCATAATTATTTTAAATTTGGGGCGAACTACTACTCCCAGAAATGGGGCACAGCTATGGGTACAAGGTTTGCCCCTAGCTATGCCAACCTTTGTGGGAAAATGGGAACTCGAGACCATCTATATGGAAGGTGAATTACGGACAAATTTGGTATTATGGCGTCGTTTTATCGACGATATTTTTTTCATTTGGTCAGGGGGTGATATTTTATTGAATGAATTTTTAAGTGATTTAAATAAAAATTGTTATTTTTTAAATTTCACTGCAAACATTAGCCATAAAGAGTTAAATTTTTTAGATTTGAGGATTTTTATTGAGGGGAACACTGTTCAGACTCAAATATACCACAAACCTACGGATTCAAAAATTTTTATTTCCTTAGGCTGGTTTCACATTAGCGCTTTTTAAGCGCACGCACGGCCGGGGGTAGCTCTGCCCCCGAGCCGGCTCTCTGCCCGGCGTGCCCGCCCCTTGCTTGTAGCGCCGCCTCCTAGCGCACAGCGGCGCCTGCGATCGGCGCACCCTATCTTTAGCATAGGGTGCGCAGATCGTGCGCAGGCCATGCGCTAGTTGCGCTTTGACCTGCGCTGCGCACTTTTGACGGTGCGCCGTGCGCGCCAAAATCAAACTTTTCGGATTTTGGCTGAAGATAGGGTGCGCCGATCGCATGTAAAAAATTAAACACTAAAAAACAAAAAATGATCACTAATAAAGGGATTGAGAATAGAATCACCGATTTTATTGATTGCAATACTAAAGGGGTTATTTATGGGTTTAGTTGTCCATGTGGCAAATTATATATTGAAAGAACCATTCGTCCAATGTGGGTACGAATCGCTGAACATCTTCGTAATATTATCAATAAATTTACTGGCCATCCTCTTTCCAATCACTTTTTTACACATCATGGAGGTTCTATTAGTGGTATTACGGTAACTGGTATTAGAATAGTTAAGAAAAACTGGAGAAAAGGAAATTTTATTGAACAAATGTCTAAAGTAGAAAGTGAGTGGATATTTAAAATGAACACTCTTAGACCACATGGCTTAAACAGCAAGATTGAATTATTTGCTTTCAATAAATAGGTCCAATACATTATATGGACTGGGTATATATGTGTCGCCTCAATGACAGCAAACATCCCTGAGGAAGGAGGCAGTGAGCCTCCGAAACGCGTAGGATTGGATGCGAGTTCTGTCAGTCTTACTTTGCCGATCACGTGATCTAACACGTGACTGTGACGTCACGCAAGGTCCTGTACCTTGCCGGCATTTACCGCGTCTCCCGCTGCATGTTCCATTGTCCACGGACATTGCAGCACTGGGGAGACTGGGCGATTGCTACCGGCCGGAGCATCGCCCGTTAGTATATTAGAGGTGACCATATCATTTTTTACCCATTATTACTCCTCAATTTTTTGGACTTACTATTTTCACCACTATTGGAGTTCATCAAAGTTCATCAGGAGAGGAATTGCCAGGTGCTGAATCCAAGACTGTCACACATCGCATATGGTCTGAACAACAACCTGAATGGTCAGTACGATTCCCCTCCTTTGGTGAGAGACGCACCAATGTATATTCAACATTAAGATTGGCTGCATTTTTTTAAAAGTTTTGCTCCTTGGTTGTAGTGAGATATACATATTTACACGTTTATACTTGAAACCCTGTTTTCTATGAAGTTAGTGTTTTATGTGGGTGGTTTTTCTCTTTATAGTGAGATATATAGGTTCTTATACGGAGACATATGAAACTCTAGACAATAATCCTGCCTCCCACTAAGAGAGTGATTATATGTGGGTATTACTAGCGCAATTCTTTGTTTTTATTTTCTTATACTGGCTATACATTGCTTTTCTATACAGTGTGTGACATGCTGCCTGCTTAGTGCCATACATTGTCCACATGGTTAATGCATGTTCCCCAGAAATGGGGACACTACTGCCAGATGAAAGCAGCTTCCAGTGTCCTGTGACTTCCTCACACGCTCGGACCCACCTTTGCCGGCCGCAGCTCGTCTCCCATGTTTTGGCTATAATTCTGCACAGTAAGTTCAGGCTCAAAATCCAAAGGGAGATTTGCAAGAAAAATCATCCCAAAATAGTACAGATGCCAAAATTTCAACAGGAATCAGGATATGCAAATGGCCTCTTTAGAGAGAGGACTTGTACTCTTTTTGCTAATAAAAAATTGGTCTACTCTTCTGTCTCTCATGCTAAGAATTTCTGTTGGTTTTCCTTGACCTGAAGGAGCGGCCTGCTGAGGAGATGCAGGAAGGTGTAGATACGCAAGTTGCACTAATTGCAAATTCTCGCCCTTGGAGAGTCTGCAAATTATTGAAACCTCTTTAGACTGTCTTCTACCTGAAGATTCACCAAACATCAAGTATCACGTTCATAAATTGGCACAGAAAAGGCGTCTCGGAGGGGTATCTATAATGTGGTGATCTAGCATTGCACCAGATACACTGAAATACATCTGTCATTGTACTTCTTGTATTGGTTGGCACAGATTGTACATAACATGAATATTAATAGTTGTAAGATTTTTGGGCAGTTAGTGGGGTTTCCATGAGCCGGGTATCTGCTCCTGACTGATGTCTCCTGAGTTGCACAGGAGGGAAGTAAACAGCAGAGCGGCTTCACTCCACCTTCATAACCCCGAGACACTACACATTGTTTCTAGAAAGCGGAGCGTCATCACGAGTCCACACATGACCAATGACTCACGCTCTACTATTCACGGGGGCTCGGTTTCCATTACACTTTGAGTTGTGACATTCTATTGTATGCGGAAGCTCCTGCTCTTAATCTGAGTATATACAGGATGTGAGTGTTACTTACAGAAGCATTGTCTCTATGGGCAAAGCTGAGAAACGGAGGTTAAATGACACTATTGTCCCAGAAAGGGCCAGAAGTGTCCGATGATCTGCCTACATTTTTTGTTTCTCTTTATGAAATAGCGTAGCAAACTGTGCCGGTCCCTGCTATCAGACATTTAAAAAAAGACGACAAAAGTTAGTTTTTTTTTTTAAAGATGATTTTTTTCCCCCCTATGTACTACACATGCCCCCTTTTTCCTGTATTTTCCGCAGAAATGTATACATGCAGTTAAAGGGAATCTGTCAGCAGGTTTTTGCTATGAAATTTGAGTTAGCGACTGAGGGACAGATTTCAGGGACATGTCACTTTTTTGGCTGTGTGCTGTTTCAGTGCAACAAATGTTTTATCAGCAGGAGATTATCATTGCCTGGACTACAGCTCACATGAGCCCTGGTCTGACCACACCCCCTTCCTGTGATGAGCAGCTCACTGTCAATATGCAATGTAGATAGAACTGCGGTGTGGAAAGGGACAGCTTTCTTAAGCTCTGCTATATACCACATCTGAAAACTGCATTCAGTAATCTAAGTGATACATCATTGGAATCGGGGTCTCTTTTCATTCTTTATTCTGCTCAAGATGAAGTAGCAAACGTAGTGACAGATTCCTTTTGTGTAGACATACACACCATTACAAACGATATGGCTGAAAGTACTGGCACACCTCCACATGACCTCTACAAGGAGCAGTTATGACCTCTCGTTCCAAATCCATAGGCATTAGTATGGGGTCCTTTGCTGCAGTAACAGTTCCCACTCTTATTCTGGGAAGGCTTGACACATTATTTTGGAGGGATCTGTGGGAATTTGTGTTTGTTCATCAAGAAGAGCATTTGTGAGGTCACACACTGATGTTTGAGGAGAGGACCAGGCTCACAATCTCTGGTCTTCATCCCAGAGGTGTTAGATGGGGTTGAGGTTGGTCTGACTTCATGGATCTTACTTTGTGCATGGAGGCACAGTCATGAGGAGCAGAAAAGGGCCTCCCAATACTGCACAGAAATGTTTAAAATGTCTTGTTCTTTCACTAGAACTAAAGGGCTAAAGACAAACCCTGAAAAACAACCCCGCAGCATTATCTCTCCTCCACCAAACTTTCCATAAACAATGAAGCAAAGCAGGTACTTGTCCATCAAGATGTCAGATGGAGAAGTGTCAATTCCTCTCACTGTAAAGGCCCATTGGTGGTGCCCATTGGTGGTGGTTTTACACCCACTCCATCTGATACTTGGTATTGTGCTTGGTGATGTAAGACTTGCATTCACCAGCTCGGGCATTGGGAACGCAGGCCACGAAGCTCCCGGTGGGGGACAGTTTTTGTGCTGCTGTTAATACCAGAGCAGGTTTAGCCTCTGCAGTTATGGAGTCGGCAGAGCGTTAGTGACTTTGTGCCCTCTGCCCCTCAGACCCCGGTGACCTCGCTCTGTGATCTTATGTGGTCTGCACTTCGTGGCCGAGTTGCGGGTGATGGTGGAATATTGAGTAGGGGAAGAAATGTCACGTACGGACTTGTTACACGGGTGACGTCCTGTTTCAGGACCACACTGTTATCGGTGAGATCATTACCACCATCCATTATGTCACATGTTAGTAAAGGCAGACGGCATGAGGGGTCCGGATATTACACACCAGGGGCAATTGGGAAGAATTTTATGGCTAATACGTGTCCCTGTATTTCTCTGTGTTGTATGGGAATTAAATGTCTGTGTTGTATTACTTACTAAAGGTCATTGAATAGTAACACAGGGCTTAAATTAAAGGAAGTGAGAGCTTTTTGTATACAATATGAGTAATATAGGAACACACATTCAGCAGCTCGCTCATATAAATGAACAGCAGGGGGGTCACGTCATTCAGTGCAACCCTCAGCACGCCCGTGACATAATCGCTGGTCACCCATGGGTTGCTATGAGAGCAGAGGATCTGTTGAAGACCCCCATGCCTGTCATTATGGAACTAATCTGAAACCTTATAAAAATACATGCGGTATCACTGCGTTCAGAAAAGTCTGATCTATCACAATATAAAATCAACCGAAAATAAAGAACCCCAAAATTAAGGGGTTTATTTTGGTTGCTTTAATGCCACAAAAAATGCTGTAACAAGGGATCAAAACGTCATGCCCATCCCAAAATGTTATCAATAAAAACGCTGTCTCACCCCGGAAAAAATAAGCCACCACACAGCTCCATCAACCTAAAATTGAGAATGTTATGGGTCTCTGAAAATGGTGACACAACCCAAAAAATGTTTTTTTTCTTCAAACTTCTGATTTTTTTTTTTCCACCACTAAAGTAAAAAATTGTGACGTCATTTTTGCCACACATGGTTTGCCCAAAAAACAGTCAGAATTGTTTTTTTTTTCTTTTTTTTCTAACAATGAAATTGCACTTTTTATTTTTTAATATTTTTATGTCCATTATGTGATAAAATGAATGGTGTCATTCAAAAGTACAACTCGTCTCACAAAAAACAAGCCCTCATATGTCTATGTGGTCAGAAGAAAAAAATCGGCTCTGGGAAGAAGGGGAGGAAAAATGAAAACGCAAAAGCGGCAATTGGCCCTCGTCGTGAAGAGATTAAAATATATTCACCCCAAAATGGAGTCAATAAAAATGTCAGCTTGCCGCTCTAAAGAACAAAGTTTTAGAAAGTCATGCCTTAAAACGATTTTTTCCCCAAGACTTGGACCTCATTTAGATGTCAATGCTTCATGTACGTGTTCTACCTGTTTTACCTGTTTTTCACAGAAGGTTCCTGCTGTGATCTAATGAGCTGTTCATATGGCTTTGTTTTTTGGGGACAAAGAAAATCGCAGGCATGTCTGATTTTAATCTGTCATTGGTCTAATGTTCCCGTTACACATAGCGATGCACCAGCGATCCCGACAACGATACGACCTGGTAAGGATCTCTGGTGCATCCCTAAATGGTTGCTAGTGAGCTGCCAAACAGGCAGATTTACCCAACCGCCGAGGTCGTTATACGTATCGCCGTATCGTTGCGTCGTTGGGTAAATCTGCCTGTTTGGCAGCTTGCTAGCGACCATTTAGCGACGCACCAGAGATCCTTACCAGGTCGTATCGTTGTCGGGATCGCTGGTGCGTCGCTAAATGGTCGCTAGTAAGCTGCCAAACAGGCAGATTTACCCAACCGCCGAGGTCGTTATACGTATCGCCGTATCGTTGCGTCGTTGGGTAAATCTGCCTGTTTGGCAGCTTACTAGCGACCATTTAGCGATGCACCAGCGATCCTTACCAGGTCGTATCATTGGGATCGCTGGTGCGTCGCTAAATGGTCGCTAGTAAGCTGCCAAACAGGCAGATTTACCCAACCGCCGAGGTCGTTATACGTATCGCCGTATCGTTGCGTCGTTGGGTAAATCTGCCTGTTTGGCAGCTTACTAGCGACCATTTAGCGACGCACCAGAGATCCTTACCAGGTCGTATCGTTGTCGGGATCTCTGGTGCGTCGCTAAATGGTTGCTAGTGAGCTGCCAAACAGGCAGATTTACCCAACCGCCGAGGTCGTTATATGTATCGCCGTATCGTTGCGTCGTTGGGTAAATCTGCCTGTTTGGCAGCTTACTAGCGACCATTTAGCGATACACCAGCGATCCTTACCAGGTCGTATCATTGTCGGGATCGCTGGTGCGTTGCTAAATGGTCGCTAGTAAGCTGCCAAACAGGCAGATTTACCCAACCGCCGAGGTCGTTATACGTATCGCCGTATCGTTGCGTCGTTGGGTAAATCTGCCTGTTTGGCAGCTTACTAGCGACCATTTAGCGATACACCAGCGATCCTTACCAGGTCGTATCATTGTCGGGATCGCTGGTGCGTTGCTAAATGGTCGCTAGTAAGCTGCCAAACAGGCAGATTTACCCAACCGCCGAGGTCGTTATACGTATCGCCGTATCGTTGCGTCGTTGGGTAAATCTGCCTGTTTGGCAGCTTACTAGCGACCATTTAGCGATGCACCAGAGATCCTTACCAGGTCGTATCGTTGTCAGGATCTCTGGTGCGTCGCTAAATGGTTGCTAGTGAGCTGCCAAACAGGCAGATTTACCCAACCGCCGAGGTCGTTATATGTATCGCCGTATTGTTGCGTCCTTGGGTAAATCTGCCTGTTTGGCAGCTTACTAGCGACCATTTAGCGATGCACCAGAGATCCTTACCAGGTCGTATCGTTGTCGGGATCTCTGGTGCGTCGCTAAATGGTTGCTAGTGAGCTGCCAAACAGGCAGATTTACCCAACCGCCGAGGTCGTTATATGTATCGCCGTATCGTTGCGTCGTTGGGTAAATCTGCCTGTTTGGCAGCTTACTAGCGACCATTTAGCGATACACCAGCGATCCTTACCAGGTCGTATCATTGTCGGGATCGCTGGTGCGTTGCTAAATGGTCGCTAGTAAGCTGCCAAACAGGCAGATTTACCCAACCGCCGAGGTCGTTATACGTATCGCCGTATCGTTGCGTCGTTGGGTAAATCTGCCTGTTTGGCAGCTTGCTAGCGACCATTTAGCGACGCACCAGAGATCCTTACCAGGTCGTATCGTTGTCGGGATCGCTGGTGCGTCGCTAAATGGTCGCTAGTAAGCTGACAAACAGGCAGATTTACCCAACGACGCAGCAACGATCCAGCTATCTGTATAACGACCTCGGCGGTCGTTGGGACCTAGTCACACAGCAGCGATTCTGACAACTCTCGCCTGCGTCCCTGTGTTCTGAGTCACCAATGAGGTCACTCGTCGGGTCAAACACAAAAATGCACGCTGGCCAGTGGGACACTAGCGATCAAAAAATGGCCCAGGACATTCGAGCGAGATCGCAGCGGGGGGCCCGGTCGCTGCTATGTGTCACATGTAGCGAGATCGCTGTTGCGTCACAAAATCTGTGACGTTTCAGCGATTTCGCGAACGATCTCGCTATGTGAGACGGGGCCTTAAGTTACCCATCCATATCTATGGGTCTTTGAAGATAGCAGAGAGCAAACGATGCACTGCCACCATTAACATTGTGAGGTGTAGGAGAAGCTTTGTATTAATACGTGAATATCACTGATAAGATGCCAATGGTAAAAACTGACACATGGACCAAACACTCATGAAAATCTGATCCAAAACCGCGTTGACTGTGTTTTTATGTACAAGAAAAATCGCGTCCATCTGAATGAGGCCTTAAAGCTAAAGAAAAAATAAAATGATCCCCCCCTGATATGACTATTTCAGCGGAAAAATAAAAATGCAGATAGCTCTTTGAAACAACTGTAGGACAAAGATATACAGTATTGTATTTTATAATATTTTTTGGAGGCGAACAGTTCCTTTTAAGAAAGTCTCTTGCTCACATGTGAACGCATTCAGCGATGCACTGGGGTTGAGCAGGGCTGGCTTGTCCTGGAACAAACCTCCAGTTTAAAGTGAGATGCTCCAGAGTTATTAAAAAGAAAACCACTTTTTTTTTATTCTGGTAATCACTCAAGAAATGCAAAAAAAAAAAAAAAAAATCCAGTAAAGGTTAATATCCAGGGAGACATTCTCAATATTGACCTGTGATATGTGCCACCCAATGGGATTTAAAGGGACTCTGTCAGTAAGATCAGCCCTCCTAAGCCGTGTACAGGGGCGTGGGTCATAGGAAGCTGAACAAAATGATACCTTGGTATCTGAGATCCTATGTCTTGTTCCAGAGTAATCCATGTTTTTCTTAGATGCAAATGAGCTGTTAAGATCTCTGGGCCGGACACCGAGCACATGAGAATCTGCCTCCAGAGAGTATTTTACATGTGTTGGAGTTACCAGTGTGATATGTTATGACTGGCCGTGTGAGACAGCATGTTCGCTGCTTCCAAAGCGCTGCCTTCTAATGAACGCAGGTAAATCCTCTGTGTTCACTAAAGCGTACCGATTCACCACGTCCAATACATTCTATTGATGTCATTTCTCTTGCAGAGATGCTAGAAATTGACTTTCAGCTGTCTGGAGAGACGCGCCGCCTCTCCGTCTCCCTGGGTGATTAGTGGGTGTCTGTGGGTGCATAGTGGGCATGGGATTTCTTGAGTTCCCACCCACTATGCTGTAACATCTGGACACTGCGGGTTTGACGCTACGTAATTATGCAGTACATACCCACAGCAGTTCCTGATCGTGGGCACATACGGTACCCTTTCAGTATACTACTGGATCAGTGTTTGTAAACTCCTCCATCTGTTCTGTTGTTCTAGGGTCCTATGCAATTAGCAGAGAGTCTGCCTCCAGAAATGACGCCACTCCTGTTCACTGGCCGCGTCTGGCATTACTGCTGTACTCTATTCATTTGGCTATAAACCAGAGGTTTGGACTCGGGGGTTCCAATATCAGGCTTGGCAGCCATTAAAAAGAATCTGTTACCAGGTTTTTGTCACCTAATCTGATGACATCATAATATAGGGGAAGAGACCCTGGTAGCAGAAATGTGAAGCTCACTGGGCTGCTGTCTGTAGTTTTATCAGAAGGAGATTATCAATAAAAGACTAGTAAACTTGCTGCTAATCCTCAATATTCATGAGCTCTTTATAACTCTTCCCACAGCACTGATTGGCTGCTGTCTGCCTATGCACAGTGTGCACAGAGAGCTGCCAATCACTGAGCTGGGCGGGGTTATACAACTCCTAATTCAGAGAGCTTATAGATCAGTAGCAGACAAACCACGGATTTTATCAAAACTGCAGCAAGATACCCAGTAAGTGACACACCGCTGGAATTGGGGTCTTTCCTCATTTTGCTCTCAGATGGGGTAGCAAAACATGGTAATAGGGTTTTCCAGGCTTCCAAAATGTATGACCTTTCCTCTTACGTGCCTGCTTCGCATGCACTTTGTATCTTTTTATGGCTATGCCATGTACTCATTATAGTCCATGGTGCTGTTCACAAGGTGCGTGAGGTTTTTTTTCGTGGATCAAGTGACCACAAAAGAAAAATATGGAATAATGTTTTATTTTAATCCCATTTGCAGATCCAAATCTCCCTTTTCAGACAATACGGTAAGTCAGTGAAAAAATGGACTGAACATGGAAGCCGTTTTCGTCCTCTGCTTCAGTCAGGTTTTTGGCATTCCAATGTGTAGGAGAAGCCTGGACATTTGTATTTGTATTGTGTTTTGGCATGTGATGGCACGGGGATTATCACCACCAACCAGAATCTGTTTTCTTGTACGTACAAAAAAAAATCTGTGTCACCAGGTCATCAATATCAGATCATTGTGGGTCAGACAATGACGCCCCTTCTTATCAACTTTTATCGGCTCCGGTGGTGAACAGCTCAGATCCTGTTAACTGACCTCAATAGGAGCTGAGCTGCAGCAACGGAGAAGGGCCACTATAGGACATCCATATAGGAAGCCTGGGAAATCCCTTCATCTCGTGACTTTTTTTCTTTTTCTAGTGTGAGGGGTATAATTCTTTTTAAGTTGAAGATATAGTCTATTCTAATTGTTTCTTCTCTCTTTTTAAGCTTTAGAGTCTCAGCCATCTGTTGACCCAAGTGCAGCATTGCCAAGTACGAGTAACACCGCGGACTCCTCTTCTGGTGGCCATCCGGAATATGTGGCCTTCTACTTGGTTCCAATTTTCTTCATCATGGGTCTAGTAGGAGTGCTCATCTGCCATATCCTAAAGAAGAAAGGATATCGTTGCACTACAGAAGCCGAGCCAGAGGTGGAGAAAATCACTGCGGAGAAAATCGGTATGTATAGCTAGAGACAATCAGACCCGACGCCATATAACTGGTGATTATGGCCACTTTTAGTATGTGTCCTGCACAGAGGGTACATTTAAAGGCCCCAACATACAAATTGGACTAATGTCGACCAAACCTGCTGATAATGACTGGTTCCGCCATCACTGATTACAGGGGGGATGTTGGTCCGGCATGTCCGATTTCTGACTTCTTGCAATTTTCTTCACAAGAGAAGCCACGGGCAGAGATGACTGTTGATCGAATGATCAGCAGAAGCATCATTGGGTCAACAGCTATCTAATATACACGGCCGGCCTTACACTGGCTGACCGTGCTCAGAAAACGACTGCCTGCTGATGATCAGGATTAGTTTTCGGCTCACTGTTGAAGCAAACAGGTCATTTCAGGGATTTACCTGCAAGTGTGACTTCTGTTCACCCAGGAGCTGCCGAGTCTGCAGTGTACCGGTCATGTCACAGTCCTGGGGCGGCGTGCTTACATCCACCCCTAACAGTATAGAGCGGTGACTGTAGCCACACCGCGCACGTGCTCATGACTGAAAGCTGGCAGATATCAGGAGAAAAGAAGTTCATTTTCTCCCAGTAGCTGCATTTTTCACACTATTGACCTGCAGATTAACCCTACATCGGCAGGTTAATAGCGTTGTTTGAGGCGACTTGTTCACTTTCACTAATCTCTCCTTATTCTAGAGCACAAAGATGTATGATATTGACTCCTTCACATCCTTACACCATGATAGAAGTTTTAATTAGCAGGAAATGTGTGTTTTTTTTTTTTTTCTTTGGGTGTGGATCTGTGGTGCCTTCTTTAGTATGACAAATTCACTGTATATGAGTTGGTGTGTGAACGTAATTTCCTCTGCTGCTTGTTTTCTTTGCATAATTTTCTATATTTTTTATTGAAACCGCTGAGTGTTATGTGCAGGTTGTGGGTTCCTTGATAGAAATCCTAGAAATGCCGATCTGTACGGGGGCCAGGTTCCTGTGTATTCAGCTCAGATTTTGATGGTCCGGGTACCAGCAATGATTGCATCATGAGCTCCAATTCTGACACCATAAAACCAGCGCTGGAGTCTTAGAAGACGTGTGTACGTGATCTGCCAACTGGAGGCTTGAATGAACTCGTACCTCTAATAATTTCACAGCTTGTATTTCCCCAGCAGGCAAATATTACGTGAGTCATTACGTTTCAAACCAGTGAAAGAACTTCATCTATTTATATATGCGTAAAGAAAATCCCCTGCTGCAACCCATATATCACATCTATATAATGGCCACTGATTGGCTGCAGCGGTGACCAACTCCTCACCGCTGCAGCCAGCTGCTATGATCACATGACTGTATGACCAGAGCTGGATGTGCAGGGACCTAGCGGTTTTATGTTCATCCTAAGGCCCCCGTCACACATAGCGAGGCATCAGCGATCCCGACAACAATATGACCTTGTCAGGATCGCTGGTGTGTCGCTACATGATCGCTGGTGAGCTACCAAACAGGCAGATTTCACCAGCGATGAGGACCAGCGACGACGCGGGTAACAAGCGACGGCGTCGCTTAGTTACCCGCTGTGTACCTTAGATACCAGTGCGCTGGTGCAGGGAGCTGGTAACCAAGGTAAACAGCGGGTTTCTAAGTGCTGCGCACGGCTTAGTAACCCGTGGTTTATCTTGGATACCAGGCTCCAGCTCTCTGATCGCTGGTTTCCCACCTGCCAAAAGCAGCGATGCGTGAGGGCTAGCGGGAGACCAGCAATCAAAGAAATGTCCAGGGTTTTCCAAGAGTGATCAGTGATACCGGCAGGGAGGCCGGTCACTGATCGCTGTCACACACAGCGATCTCGCTGGTGAGATTGCTGTTGCGTCACAAAACTTGTGACTCAGCAGCGATCTCGCTAGCGACCTCGCTGTGTGTGACAGGGGCTTTACTCCGGTGACATGTATTGTGACCCTTGCAGCCAAGAGTTGATTGTCATCGGTGGAGCCTGGTCAACTGAGGCCAAGGAAGTGATGACCTGGGAGGGACAAAGGATTGGGTTGTATAATCCTGAATGCTATCTCTGTGTTTTCAACTCTGCAAGTTTATATCTGGTAACCAGCTTTTCCAATCTCTGCTCTGAATCCACTCCTGTGTCTCCATTCAATGTCAGCAAGCAGTTAATCCTGAATGCTATCTCTGTGTTTTCAACTCTGCAAGCTTATATCTGGTAACCAGCTTTTCCAATCTCTGCTCTGAATCCACTCCTGTGTCTCCATTCAATGTCAGCAAGCAGTTAATCCTGAATGCTATCTCTGTGTTTTCAACTCTGCAAGCTTATATCTGGTAACAAGCTTTTCCAATCTCTGCTCTGAATCCACTCCTGTGTCTCCATTCAATGTCAGCAAGCAGTTAATCCTGAATGCTATCTCTGTGTTTTCAACTCTGCAAGCTTATATCTGGTATATAGTTTTTTCAACTTACTCTGCTTGTCCCCTTATGTTGTGAGGTCAAGAAACTTTTCAAAGTGCTTTATGATCCATGTAGTGCTGGACATGTGTTTATTTGACCACAACATTTTATTGGGTCCTGGTGTCTCAATTTAGTGTGATTGATTAACGAGAAGAGAGAGCCAACAAAAAAAAAAAAGAAATAAAAAAACTTAGCCTTAACCTCCTATATATTCAGACCTAGCTAGGGGGAGCATTTATGCAGGGGGCATTTATGCACATGTAATCGAAGTACATGTATCAAAGTACTATTGGCAGTTATAACATGGCATGTATCAAAGTACTATTGGCAGTTATAACATGGCATGTATCAAAGTACTATTGGCAGTTATAACATGGCATGTATCAAAGTACTATTGGCAGTTATAACATGGCAGTTAGACAGGGCAGGAGACAGGTAAGACATTTATATACATCTACTCCCTGTACATTTGGAGTACAACAAATATATACCTATGCATTTGTGTAACTTTAATCCTGGCCGCTGCATTCACACACATCCATCGCCCTGGCATTAACTCTCTACACTCCATCCATATCGGCCCCTCACTCCTTTCCTCTCATATGTATAGCACTCACGCTCTTTTCACATTGTTAAATTGCACAGATCCAGTCAGTCCCACCATTCAACATCAGAGACGCTCTCACAAATCACTTAACCATCTGCTCACTCTTTCTATCCTCCTCCTAGTCGCAGGAGACATTGCTCCCAACCCGGGTCCCCCATGTTATAGAAAGTCAAACCCCCCGACTGCTACACTTAGAAACCCCTCTATTCTGATTAATATTCCCTGCCTGCCATCTGTCTCTCTTAATCGTGCACTTTGGAATTCTCGCTCAGTGTGTAACAAACTCTCCTTCATCCATGATTTCTTCCTTTCTAATTCTCTTAACCTCCTGGCACTTACTGAAACCTGGATCCAGCAGTCAGACACTACCGCTGCTGCTGCTCTTTCATACGGGGGGGCTACACTTCTCTCATACCCCAAGATCAGACAATAGAGCAGGTGGAGGCGTTGGTCTGCTCCTATCACCAAAATGTACCTTTCAGATTATCCCTCAAGTACCCTCACTTGTCTTCCCTTCTTTTGAGGTCCATGCCGTCAGACTCTACACCCCCCTCTCCATGCGAGTGGCGGTGGTGTATCGTCCTCCGGGCCCCTCCCATCAGTTCCTGGATCATTTTGCCACTTGGCTTCCACATTTTCTCTCCTGTGACATCCCTACCCTCATCATGGGAGATTTCAACATCCCCATTGCTCTTCCCCTCTCACCATCTGCTACTCACCTTTTATCTCTAACCTCCTCATTTGGCCTTTCGCAGCTTACTAATTCTCCAACGCATGAAGATGGAAACTCCCTCGACTTGGTCTTCTCTCGGCTTTGCGCAGTGGATGATTTTGCAAACTCCCCTCTCCCGCTCTCTGACCACAATCTTCTTTCATTTTCTATAAAGAACTGCCAGGCTGCTCAGGTCACCCCCACTGTCCAGACTTATAGAAACATACAGGCCATTAACACCCAGAAACTTATGAAGAACTTGCAGTCTTCATTGGCCCCTATCTCCTCCCTCTCATGTCCTGATTCTGCATTGAAGCATTACAATGAAACACTTCAAAGTGCCCTGGATGAATTTGCACCCCCTATAAATAGAACACCACAACGCAGACGGCGACAACCCTGGCACACGGTGCAAACACGTTTCCTGCAGCGGTGCTCCAGGTGCGCCGAACGTCTGTGGAGAAAATCCAATCTACACGAAGATTTCATCCATTTTAAGTTTATTCTTAGAACATACAACACTGCCCTTCACCTCTCCAAACAAACCTATTTCAACACCCTCATCACCTCACTGTCCAATAACCCGAAACGTCTCTTTGACACTTTTCATTCTCTACTCAATCCAAGAGTACAGGCCCCAACCACAGAGCTCAGAGCTGACGATCTGGCCAATTACTTCAAAGAAAAAATCGACCAGATTCGACAGGAAATTATCTCCCAATCACCTCATACCATGCACTGTCCTCCCTCCCCCACTGCATCTAGCTCACTCTCTGATTTTGAACCAGTCACAGAAGAAGAAGTAAGCAGGCTCCTTGCATCTTCTCGCCCAACTACTTGCACCAGTGACCCATTTCCGTCACATCTCCTCCAGTCCGTTTCCCCTGCTGTCACCCCTCACCTAACTAAAATATTTAACCTCTCTCTCTCTTCTGGTATTTTTCCCTCCTCATTTAAGCATGCCATCATACATCCACTACTTAAAAAACCATCCCTCGACCAAAACTGTGCCGCTAACTATAGACCTGTCTCTAATCTTCCCTTCATCTCTAAACTCCTGGAACGCCTGGTCCACTCCCGTCTTATCCGCTATCTCTCAGAAAACTCTGTTCTCGACCCTCTCCAATCCGGTTTCCGCTCTTTACACTCCACTGAAACTGCCCTCACTAAAGTCTCTAATGATCTGCTAACAGCTAAATCAAATGGTCATTACTCCATGCTAATTCTCTTGGATCTCTCGGCAGCATTCGACACTGTGGATCATCAGCTCCTCCTCACTATGCTCCGTTCCATTGACCTCAAGGACACCGTTCTCTCCTGGTTCTCCTCCTATCTCTCTGACCGCTCCTTTACTGTATCTTTTGCCGGTTCCTCCTCCTCTCACCTTCCCCTTACTGTTGGGGTCCCCCAAGGATCAGTTCTAGGCCCCCTCCTCTTCTCCTTGTACACTGCCCCTATTGGTCAAACAATCAATAGATTTGGGTTCCAGTACCATTTCTATGCTGATGACACCCAACTATACGCTTCTTCTCCTGACATCACGCCAGCCTTCCTAGAAAACACCGGCGATTGTCTAAACGCTGTGTCTAATATCCTGTCCTCACTATATCTGAAACTGAACCTGTCAAAAACTGAACTCCTGGTGTTTCCTCCCTCTACTAATGTACCTATACCCGACATTGCTATTTCTGTGGGTGGCTCCACTATTACTCCCCAGCAACAGGCCCGCTGTCTTGGGGTCATACTTGATTCCGAGCTTTCCTTTGCCCCCCACATTCGATCACTGGCTCGCTCTTGTCATCTGCACCTCAAAAACATTTCTAGAATTCGACCTTTTCTTACTTTTGACTCTGCAAAAACTCTTACTGTTTCTCTTATTCATTCTCGCCTCGACTATTGTAACTCTCTTCTAATCGGTCTCCCTCTTAACAAACTCTCCCCTCTCCAATCTGTCTTGCATGCTGCAGCCAGGATCATATTCCTCACCAATCGTTACACCGATGCCTCTACCTTGTGCCAGTCATTACACTGGCTACCCATCCACTCCAGAATTCAGTATAAACTTATTACACTCACCCACAAAGCCCTCCATGGCTCAGCACCACCCTACATCTTCTCCCTTGTTTCAGTATACCACCCTACCCGTGCCCTCCGTTCTGCTGATGACCTGAGGTTAGTATCCTCAATAGTCAGAACCTCCCACTCCCGTCTCCAAGACTTTACACGTGCCGCGCCAATTCTTTGGAATGCACTTCCCAGGTCAATGCGATTAGTCCCCAATCCCCACAATTTTAAGCGTGTCCTGAAAACGCATTTATTCAGACTGGCCTATCGCCTCAACACATTAACCTAATCTATCCCTGTGTGGCACAGCCAAAAGTTTTACCATAACCAGATTTCCCGCATCATGTTCCCACATGCTTTATGCCTCCATTAGCCCTCTGTGTCTGTACTGTCACACACTTAACATTATGGCTGGTCCATACAATCAGGGCAACTGTTAACACCCACCTTTCGTGTCTACCTCTTTCCTCATAGACTGTAAGCTTGCGAGCAGGGCCCTCACTCCTCTTGGTATTTGTTATAATCTACTGTATGTGATTATTGTTATGCTGTAATGTCTATTGTCTGTACAAATCCCCTCTGAAATGTAAAGTGCTGCGGAATATGTTGGCGCTATAAAAATAAAATTTATTATTATTATTATAATATTTTATGGGGCTGGATAACACAACACCTACTGGTTTTATGAGATTTGAGATTCACTTGTTTACTCAGTGGAGAAATCTTGCAAACTTGACCCTGATGGGTCATGGGTTCACATCAGAAAATCATATTTTAGTCCATGTAGTTTCAGACTTTGGTGGAGTTGTAAAAGAAACTGCTTCTTTGGTTAAGGTTCATGGAAATGTGACATCTCCAATATATATTTTTTGAATTGTGTTTTAAGTGATGGAAATCTTCAGATGCCTAATTAGTGGTCACCGGCGGCCATCTATGCTCAGACTTGACCCATGGGAACTTTGCAATCACTTTTCAGTTAATTTTCCCTGTTAATCTCACTCATAAAACTGCTGTATGGATATAGCTGATATAACCGAAAAGCATCATCAATTTTTTTTAATGCATTTTACTTGATGTCTTCATCTTTTTTATTTATTTTTTTATATTCTTGAACCTTCTGCCTATTTACATGGTTTTAAGAGTAAATCTTTGAATTGTGTGATGTACGAGTCACATAATGTTTAGTGTAAAAAAAAAAAAAAAATATAAAAAAAAATAACAAAGCAAAGCGCTAAAAGAGAATCTTTAACAGAGAGCCCAACAACCACTGAAAGGTTTAATGTCTGAGTGAGGATAGTCTTATGGGTTGTATAGTTAATCCATTTATGGTCAGGAAACCTTTTTATTATATTTTGTTTTTTTATGACCTATTATATATTCTATGTTTTCTATGTTTTCTTTTTATTGTATTCTTTGCTTAAGTAAAAATATTAATAAAACTGATGGCTTCCCTGAGTGCACATTGTCGCTGGCTTGGGATACCGGCAGCGCGCTTGATGCCAGGTCTGGACTTTACATGACGTTTCCTCTCTTTTTGTGTCTAGTGGGGGCGGATATGTTTTATCTTCTTATCTTCTGTGGCTTTGGGGAGGGGAGGTTATGGCTGCCGTTTCCTTGTTGTGCAGCTTGTAAACTGGTTTGGTCACATGTCTGATGCGGGAAGAGATGTGCACAGGATTTCTGTCATCTGTATTAAGATGGTGGTTTTCTCTGTGACATGTCATTTAGCAGGTTAAAAATGTTTTCATTTTCATAGAGGTGTAAGTGGCTCACACAAGACCTTTACGTGCCTTGGCTATTCTTCTTCTTATACATGGAGGTCATACTCAAATATACAGAGGCCAGAATTAAAAGCTTGGACAAAGTCGCTGGCCAACTTTAATATTTATTAAAAAAAAGTCACAATTGAGCAAGGTTTTCCTTATCAAATAGTACTATGAACTTTTTCATATGTCTCACAAACAGAGCACATTTTAATAAATCTTATTTATATTATTCCAAAAATGTATTCTGTATTCTTTTATGTAAGAGCAGTAAAAACATATGGATGGCCCAATTGCCTAATTTAAACAAGTAATAACAAAGGATAAAAAACCTTGAAAAATACAAAGTATGATGCAAACAAAATTGCCCCCAAACACAGTAGAATACCCCCACAGTAAATTCCTCCAAAGTACCCTCCACATGCACGGTATGATGACCCTACTCTTTGCCCCATCCCTCAATCCCCCCCGATAGTGGTCAATCCATCACAGTATGATTCTCCAACTATAATCCCCACACAGCCCTTCATACAGTATAATGGCCACAAACAGTGCTTCATACGGTATAATGTGTCCCACATAGCCCTCCATACAGAATAATGGAGCCCTGCATTGCTTTCCATACAGTATAATAGCCCAACATAGTGCTCCATACAGTATAATGGCCCCACATAGTGCTCTGTACAGTATATTGGCCCCACATTGTACTCTATACAGGATAATGGGCCCCACATAGTGCTCCATCCACGATACTGGGCCCCACATAGTGCTCCATCCACGATACTGGGGCCCACTTAGTGCTCCATACAGGATACTGGGCCCCACAGAGTGCTCCGAACAGGATGCTGGGCCGCCCCACATAGTGCTCCGTACATGATGCTGGGCCGCCCCACAGAGTGCTCCGTACAGGATGCTGGGCCGCCCCACAGAGCGCTCAGTACAGGATGCTGGGCCGCCCCACAGAGCGCTCAGTACAGGATGCTGGGCCGCCCCACAGAACGCTCCGTACAGGATGCTGGGCCGCCCCACAGAGCGCTCCGTACAGGATGCTGGGCCGCCCCACAGAACGCTCCGTACAGGATGCTGGGCCGCCCCACAGAGCGCTCCGTACAGGATGCTGGGCCGCCCCACAGAGCGCTCCGTACAGGATGCTGGGCCGCCCCACAGAACGCTCCGTACAGGATGCTGGGCCGCCCCACAGAGCGCTCCGTACACGATGCTGGGCCGCCCCACAGAGCGCTCAGTACAGGATGCTGGGCCGCCCCACAGAACGCTCCGTACAGGATGCTGGGCCGCCCCACAGAGCGCTCCGTACAGGATGCTGGGCCGCCCCACAGAGCGCTCCGTACAGGATGCGTGTCAGATTTGGCTCATGTACTCTAATATAAATGTGTGTTAAAAAGGTAAGGGCACATTGGTATCTAACCCCCCAGATCCCTCTTCTGCACTGTTGGACATGTCTGGTTTTACCAGACCACCTAAAGGCTGATTTCCAGCAGCAGATTTCCTGCTCTAGCGAGCACCTATACACCATGTAACAAGTCGATTAATTCTCGTATAAAGGCCGGATGAGGCAAACTGTATGTGTGTGAATGATCACTGATCTGGTCCACAGCTTGTATACTGCCAGCAGTATGTCTGTTATCGTCGTCTTTTATGAGGGCGGCATATCTATAGTAATCAGCTGCCGATCACTGCACAGGAAATGGCGGGTAACAAAATATCTGCCCTTCAGTGTGATGCTAATCTGACTGACTAATCTGTTGCTTTTTCTGTTTTCTGTGCAGTATCTGCTCACTAATCATTGTAGCACATTTTAATAGCACATGATAGTCTGCACCAATATTTTCTTTAGCTTGTGATTTGGGATGTGATCCCTAATATTTGTAGGTTTATGGGGTCATGGCAGAGATTGAGTCCACAATCGAGATTTGACACGATCATTAATTAGAGCGCACATGACCGCAGGGTCCCACACCGCGGGTACAGCCTGGAGACGGCCGCGATGCCACTCTATCGTGAACGTGGCAGGGGCTCTTAAATGGACACTTGGCAATTAAGGGTAAGCGTATTGCATTAGTGTTCAGCAAGAAATTAATTTCCCCTCAGTTACAAATAACTCATTTGAAAGCCACTGTGTGTTTTTCTGATTTTACGCAAGTGTCCGCCTGATTGTGGTAAGTGGCTGCAGGGGAAATCGGGCAATTAGTCGTCCAAAGCTAGTGAGTGGGAACTATACAGAGAAAAAGTATGATGGAAAGATACTGCAAAATACTGACCCATTGCTGCGGTGCACAAGAGGCCTAAAAGCCCTTATTTCCTCTGGACTTCCCCCATACACAGGATCGCCCGCCTCCACCTAGTGCTCCTCTGTTCTCTGGCATTTCTGGTGCCAGACTCTTCTGGTGACGGCTTATCTCCCGGAGAATAGAAGGATCAGCCAATGGAAATCTAATACAGTTGTGGACAAAAGTATTGACACCCCTGCAATTCTGTCAGATAATACTCAGTTTCTTCCTGAAAATGATTGCAAACACAAATTCTTTGGTATTATTATCTTCATTTAATTTGTCTTAAATGAAAAAACACAAAAAGAATTGTCCTAAAGCCAAATTGGATATAATTCCACACCAAACACAAAACAAGAGGGTGGACAAAAGTATTGGCACTGTTCGAAAAATCATGTGATGCTTCTCTAATTTGTGTAATTAACAGCACCTGTAACTTACCTGTGCCACCTAACAGGTGTTGGCAATAACTAAATCACACTTGCAGCCAGTTGACATGGATTAAAGTTGACTCAACCTCTGTCCTGTGTCCTTATGTGTACCACATTGAGCATGGAGAAAAGAAAGAAGACCAAAGAACTGTCTGAGGACTTGTGAGGAAGCATGAGCAATCTCAAGGCTACAAGTCCATCTCCAAAGACCTGAATGTTCCTGTGTCTACCGTGCGCAGTGTCATCAATAAGTTTAAAGCCCATGGCACTGTGGCTAACCTCCCTAGATGTGGACGGAAAAGAAAAATTGACAAGAGATTTCAACACGATTGTGCGGATGTTGGATAAAGAACCTCGACTAACATCCAAACAAGTTCAAGCTGCCCTGCAGTCCAAGGGTACAACAGTGTCAACCCGTACTATCCGTCGGCGTCTGAATGAAAAGGGACTGTGTATGGTAGGAGACCCAGGAAGACTCCACTTCTTACCCCGAGACATAAAAAAGCCAGGCTGGAGTTTGCCAAAACTTACCTTAAAAAGCCTAAAACGTTTTGGAAGAATGTTCTCTGGTCAGATGAGACAAAAGTAGAGCTTTTTGGGCAAAGGCATCAACATAGAGTTTACAGGAGAAAAAAAGAGGCATTCAAAGAAAAGAACACGGTTCCTACAGTCAAACATGGCGGAGGTTCCCTGATGGGGTTGATTTGCTGCCTCTGGCACTGGACTGCTTGACCGTGTGCATGGCATTATGACGTCAGAAGACTACCAACAAATTTTGCAGCATAATGTAGGGCCCAGTGTGAGAAAGCTGGGTCTCCCTCAGAGGTCATGGGTCTTCCAGCAGGACAATGACCCAAAACACACTTCAAAAAGCACTAGAAAATGGTTTGAGAGAAAGCACTGGAGACTTCTAAGGTGGCCAGCAATGAGTCCAGACCTGAATCCCATAGAACACCTGTGGAGAGATCTAAAAATGGCAGTTTGGAGAAGGCACCCTTCTAATATCATGGACCTGGAGCAGTTTTCCAAAGAAGAATGGTCTAAAATTCCAGCAGAGCATTGTAAGAAACTCATTGATGGTTACCGGAAGCGGTTGGTCGCAGTTATTTTGGCTAAAGGTCGTGCAACCAAGTATTAGGCTGAGGGTGCCAATACTTTTGTCTGGCCCATTTTTGGAGTTTTGTGTGAAATGATCAATGTTTTGCTTTTTGCTTCATTCTCTTTTGTGGTTTTTTCATTTAAAACAAATTAAATGATAATACCAAAGAATTTGTGTTTGCAATCATTTTCAGGAAGAAACTGAGTATTATCTGGCAGAATTGCAGGGGTGTCAATACTTTTGGCCACAACTGTATGTTGGATTCTTCTCCCTTTTCACATCATGTCGGGGGGATAGCCAGGAGACCCCCAGACACATTAGTCAGTAGACTGACATTGGCAGGTTCGCTAACATTCTTCCAGTGTGTATGAGGCCTTATAGCTGGAGTTGGTCATGAGCAGATCATTGGCCCATTTCTGTAGCATCTGCCATCAGTCTTGGGCTTCATTCAGGCGTCCAAATTTCTCACGTACGAGAAAACGGACTTATTATTTTGATCAGTGTTTTATTAGTGTGGTCTGAGTGTCATAAGTTTTTTTTTTTTTTTTTTTTTTTTCCGTACGTGGAGAAAAAAATGTCACAATCTTCTCCTTTCTGTCAGTCCGTGAAAATTGGACCGCACTCTGATGTCATCGGACATGTCACTGCAACTTTCCACAGGCCGCTCGGCCCCTGAAAAATCCCATACCAGTGAATGGCCCCGCAGGCTATCACAGGAATGAGTGCGGTCTGTGAAAACCATGGATATCCCTTGTACGTGAAAATCTGTCATACATGTAAGGCCTCACTCAGACGTCAATCTCACACAGCAGATGGGCAGAAATTATTTCATAACTAGGAAAATCCCTATAACAAACGTCTGTCATATATCATACAGTTTTGTGTGCTTGATTATTTTTTATTTAATTGCTTGTTTGTTTTTTTTTCTTTCCAGAAATGCAAGATGGTGTTGCAGAAACAAACAATGATACTGTAGGACAGATTGTGAGCTTCATCATGAAAAATGAAGGTACGTCTGTACAGCAGACAATTGTATTACAGTGGACGATAACGGTCTCCTTACCAACTGACATCAGCATCCTACTGTCCTTACAGCGTCGGTGTTCTTAAAATGGTTTTCCACTATTTTGATACTGAAGACCTGACCATCAATATCAGCTTGGTGGGGGACTTACACTTGAGTACCCCACTGCTCCGCTGTTACCTGCTCTGGATGCCGGCATTGTACAGGGCTGCACCGCTCCATACACGGTGTACTTCCGAGTCACTTCAATAGGAGTGGATCTGCAGTACCCTGCAGCAGCCACTACACTTTATGGCTCTGTGTTCTCCCACTCCAGTTACTGTTTACATGCAGTCACTTACCTTGTCTGGACACAGCCGATCAGTGTGGGGGTGCCGAGTGTCTGCCCCCCACCGAGCTGATATTGATCACCTGTCTGAGGTGTAGCTCATCAGTATCACAGTACTGGAAAACCCTATTAGATTAACAGGTAATTAGCAGATCATATATATATTTCATTTTTAAATTAAAACATTAATGCTTAACATTGTTTCAAGTATGGAGAATTTTTTTGATACAGTCTATAGTGGCACATGCGTATGTACAAGTCTACAGTTGCTGCCCTCACAAGCATCCCGGGCTCGCAGTTGCCCCCTGCATACGCTTGTTTGCATTTTCACCATTGTCTTGTTTGGTTTCTGCTGTGAATATTCGATAAGTTCCTGGTCTGATTGGTATGGGGGTAACACTTTCCTCTGGTTGTGCTTCCTGTTCCGATTCATTTCCTCTAAGTCTTGATCCATTTGTGCCTATTGTTACTGGGCAAAGCTCCAAAGGTGGTCATTTTCGATGTACGTTTGCACTAGAACATGTTAGTCATTAACTTATGGTATGTTTACTTACATTGATTGTCTATTGTTTGTCAAAGTGAATGTCCCCTCAAGGTCTCCTGGAAGAAAATACTAGGTATTGGCCATAAAGCTTAACCCATTAAGGCACTCGGGTCATTCAGGCTGTGTAGATGTAGCTATACTGAAGAGGTTTTATCAGGGAGTGTGAGCAACTGGGGGCTGCTCAGTGAGCGAATATTTCACCCGCGCTGTAAGGTATCAAACGTGGTGTCACATGTATTCTGGTATAACTTATCTGTTCAGTACATGTCCTGTGATGTAGAGGCGTCGTGTCTCCTGTGTCATGCCCTCAGCATCCTGGACACCTCTAGCATTTTCCAGGCATCATTCATGTGCCTAGTAAGCGACTAGGGCACTGAGTGCAGAAGTGAGGATCGGCTGCCATGGATGACCAGACTGGATGCCAGACCAGGGCAACAGAAGTCCTCTCGTAATTGGTGCCACTGCACCTCTGCTTTCCCGCCTGTCTGTAACAGTCAGTGTCCCCATACATAAGATTGGGTGGTAGAGGGAAGGGGCAGTGATGCTTCTGTCTACACTCCCAGCTTTCCCTGACAGTCGGGCACCCAGTCGACATCTTGTTGGCTGTAGAAGCATAGGACTCAGATCTGTTCCTTAAACCTCAGTCACCTAGAAGTGATGGTCGCATGTATTCATATGTCCACCTGAGCGAAGGCCTTCTCATAATTTTGTGTTACTGCCGTGCTGGTCAGTGGGGCATCCTTGTGTGAAGCACTGAATTACATTTCCAGCAATGCATATTCTGTTATCGGAGCTTCTGCCTTTGTGTGGAGCGTAGAAGCCACACATATTCTATTCCTGTGCTCTGCTCCTCTGTGGACATTACATGTTATGTACCTGTATTCAGGTAGAAGATTGCCCCTATAGGGTGTGCATTTATTGAGGTGTCATTTTGCAACATCCTCTCATTTGTCTCTGCAGCAAATGCTGACGTTCTGAAAGCCATGGTCGCAGACACATCCGGCGTGGGAGATAACAGCCTGTTTGATCCAGAAAGGTAAGGTCTTCAGTAACCGATTATAGATCACAGTTCACATGATGTTAAGTCTAGCTGTGCAATTGTGATGGAAATATCCCTACTTATCTGTAAGATGCCCATAAGTTTTCAAGTTTTAGCCTTCAAAGATTCCCATCATGCAGGTATGTGGGGGAGTGGTGATCTGTGTACCTGCCTAGCATCCTGCTAGAGAGGACGTGGTGTAACTGCCTAGCATCCTGCTAGAAAGGACCGCCGATCAGTAAGTTTACCATTTGGCAGTAGTATGTACACACAGTAACATTTGCAGAAACACACGATTTTTGCAGGTCAATATCTGGATCTTTATATTCTAGTAAAAAGCAGCATACATGGTTTGGTGCAGTGTTAGGCTGTGTGCACACGCTGCGGATTGGGGTGCGGGTTTATCCGCGCAGATTTTGTAAAATCCTGCGGATTGCTCTGCGGTTTTTCATCTCCTCAATGGAGGAGATGGCAAACCGCAGCGGAATCCGCAGAAAGAATTGACATGTCAATTCTTTATGCGGATTGAAAACCGCAGATAATCCGCGCGGAAAATTCTGCACCGTCTGCACTGCGGTTTTTGATTCCCATAGGGAATAATGGTACTGTACACCGCAGCAAAAACTGCTGCGGGTCCGCAGCGGCCAAATCCGCTGCGGAACCGCAGCAAAATCCGCGGCGTGTGCACACACCCTTAGGGTAACACAGGATCTGTGGCCAGTGTCAAATAAAATAAATGACCGTGTGTTCAGTCATAGCTGCTGACATCCAGGAGAGGATTAGGAGAAGCCCCCAAAAAGAGGCATGAAAATAAGCCCAGCAGCAATATGTCAGCAGAATGTGTCTACGTGCCCTGGAGTCACTGGAGTGTCACTTGTGTAAGAGTGATAGGAGGAGGTATCCAGAAGCCTGTGATGTGTTGTGAGCTGCTGAGAGATACGATTGCAGAGAGACGGCCATTAGGAATTAGTGAAGAGTGGGCCGTCTATCTGGGTGGATTACCTCACATGGTGCATGGATTGTGGGTGCAATTTTCTCTGAGGAAAATGTGATAATTCCATGTGCAGTTACCTGGCCACAAACCTGAGGATTATTTAATTTGTCCGTAACTTGCAAGTGTCCCACAGTAGCAGAAAAGCGTACTGTAATCAAAAGTTTGAACTCTGTGTTCCCCAGACTCAACAATATTTAAGACAAACTCGCCATACAATATACTACAGCAAAAATCTCAACTTTTATTCAATATTCTTAAAAAATATATATTAATAAAAATGCAAACCTCTAGAACAGTAGAGACCGTCCATAATCAAAAGGCTACCAATCCAACGGTTTCCAAATGTCCATTCTGAATGGTCATTTAAATGGACTAACCCTCCTCCTGGGCTCCTGCCCTGCCCCTCCTGGGCTCCTGCCCTGCACTCCCTTACACCTCCGTTCGACGAAGGCTAGTGCACCCTATAGACAATATGATAGCCACCGAGCACACATAGGACATAACTCTGTAACATCAGCATCCGCAGAGACAATGCTGGCAGAACTGCAGTAGTCCTGGACCATATGATGCTGTTTTTTTTTTTTTTTTTTTTTTTTTTTACATGGGACATTTTCATTTTGGAAGGGGTTCTACATTTAGTGGACAACTCTTTGAACAGTGTCTAATAGCAGCAAATAATACACTGCACAAAAAAATAAAGTAAACACTAAGATACGACATCCTAGATATCAATGAATGAATTATTGCAGTTGCAGATCTTTATTCATTACATACTGGAATGCGTTGAGAAGAATAAAACGTAAAAATGATCAATATAAATCAAAATTTATATCCCATGGAGGTCTGGATTTGGAAAAATACTCAAAATCAAAGTTCAAAATCAAATTACAGGCTGATCCAACTTCAGTGGAAATGAATTGCCTCAAGACAAGGAAATGATGCTCAGCAGTGTGTGGCCTCCATGTGCCTGTATGACCTCCCTACAATGCCTGGGCATGGTCCTGATGAGGCAGCAGATGTTCTGAGGGATCTCCGACTTGGATTAAAGCATCAGTCAACTCCTGGACAATTTGTGGTGCAATGTCACGGTGGTGGATGGAACGAGACATGATGTCCCAGATGTGCTCAATTGGATTCAGGTCTTGGGGAACAAGCAGGCCAGTCCATAACATCAATGCCTTCATCATGTCCATGCTCAACTTTCCTCCCACCTCTCATCTAACTCCCTCCTTGACATCCTGCAATCTGGCTTCCGCACCCACCACTCCACTGAAACTGCCCTGACCAAAATTACTAATGACTTACAGCCAAAGCTAACAGACAGTTCTCCATCCTCCTGCTTCTTGACCTGTCCTCTGCCTTTGACACAGTTGACCACTGCCTACTACTACAGATTCTTCCTTCCCTTGGCATAAAAGACCTCGCCCTGTCCTGGATTTCCTCATACCTTTCTGACCGCAGATTCAGCGTTTCCCACTCCCACACTGCCTCCTCATCCCGCCCCCTCTCTGTTGGAGTCCCCCCAAGGCTCTGTCCTGGGGCCCCTACTTTTTTCCATCCATACTCTTGGCCTAGGACAACTCCTAAAGTCCCATGGCTTCCAGTACCACCTGTATGCAGATGACACTCAGATCTACCTCTCTGGCCCAGATGTCACCTCTCTGCTGTCCAGAATCCTGGAGTATCAGCCATATCCTCCTTTTTCACCTCTCGCTTCCTAAAACTCAACGTAGACAAAACTGAACTCATTATCTTTCCTCCATCTCACGTATCTTCCCTACCCGATCTATCTATTATGGTAAATGGCATCATGCTCTCTCCCGCACCTGAAATCCGCTGCCTTGGAGTAACTCTCGACACTGCCCTGTGCTTCAAACCGCACGTCCAATCTCTTGCCACCTCCTGTCGCCTCCAACTCAAAAATATTTCCAGAATCCGCCCCTTCCTCAGTCCTCAATCTACTAAAACTCTTGTACATGCCCTCATCATCTCCTGCCTTGACTACTGCAACACCCTCCTCTGTGGCCTCCCTGCTAACTCTCTTGCACCACTCCAGTCCTCAATTCTGCTGCCCAACTAATCCACCTCTCTCCTCGCTACTCCCCTGTCTCTCCCCTCTGCAAATCCTTCCATTGGCTCCCAATTCCCCAACGAATCCAGTTCAAACTACTAACACTGACCTACAAAGCCATCCACAACCTGTCCCCTCCCTATATCTCTGAACTAATCTCCCAATATCTTCCCTCACGTTCTCTTCGATCCTCCCAAGACCTCCTACTCTCCTCCACACTTATTTGTTCCTCACACAACCGCCTCCAAGATTTCTCCCGAATATCCCCTATCCTCTGGAATGCCATGCTTCAACACATCCGATTATCCACCACCCTCGGATCCTTCAAACGGAACCTGAAAACCCATCTCTGCAGGAAAGCTTACAGACGGCAATAACCATTCTGCCGCCTCATCACCACCAGAGCTGCTGCACCCCGACCTTCTGTCTCTTCCCCGCTATCCCGTAGAATGTAAGTCCGCAAGGACAGGGTCCTCTCCCCTCTGTACCAGTCTGTCATTGTAAATTTGTTGTGGAAAATTGTTTACGATATCTATAACTTATATCTTATGTACATCACCATGGAATTAATGGCGCTATATAAATAAATAATAATCATGCAAGAACTGCTGACACACTTCAGCCACTTGAGGCCTAGCATTGTCATGCATCAGAAGGAACCCAGGGCCCAGTGCACCTGCATGTAGTCTCACAGTGGGTCTGAAGATCTCATCCCGGTACTTAATGGCAATCGGGGTACTTCTGGCTAGCACATAGAAGGCTGTGCAGTTCTCCCAAGAAATGCCTCCCCAAACCATTACTGACCCACTTCCAAACCGTCATGCTGAAGGATGTTGCAGGCAGAAGAATTTTCTCCATGGCGTCTCCAGACTCTGTCACGACTGACACATGTGCTCAGTGTAAACCTGCTCTCATCCGTGAAGAGCACTGGGTGCCTATGTCGAATCTGCCAATCTTGGTGTTCTCTGGCAAATGCCTGTCGCCCTGCACGGTGATGCGCTTTAAGCACAACACCCACTGGTAGATGTTGGGCCCTCATGGAGTCTGTTTCTGACAGTTTGAGCAGACGCATGGATGTTAGTGGCCTGCTGTAGGTCATTTTACAGGGCTCTAGCACTGACTCTCCTGTTCCTCCTCGCACAAAGGAGGAGGTAGCGGTCCTGCTGCTGGTTTGTTGCTCTCCTACGGCCCTCTCCGCGGTTCCTGGTGTACTGGCCTGTTTCCTGGGATCTGTTCCATCCTCTGGACACTGTGCTGACAGACACATTTACCCTTCTTGCCACAGCTCGCATTGATTTGCCATCCTGGATGAGCTGCACTACCTTGGCAACTTCAGTGGATTGTAGCCACCGTCTCATGCTACTGTACAGTACCTTTATGAATGAGAGCAGTGACAAAATGCAAAAGTGACCAAACAGCCAAAGAGGATGAGAACAGAGAAATGGTCTGTGGTCACTCCCTGCAGAATCACTCCTTTATAGGGGTTGTATTGCTAATTGCTGATCATTTCTACCTCTTGTCTGTTCCATTTGCACAACAACAGGAGAAATTGATTTACTATTAGTGTTGCTTCATAACTGGACAGGTTGATTTCATAGAATTTTTTTTGTATTGTATTTGTTCTAAGTTTCACCATGGTAGCCACAGCCCATGTACAGATCATTGATTTCATTAACCAGCTTTTAACTCCTTCGTTACAGGGAAATTTTCTCTTTTACTTTTTCCTGTCCTTCATTCAAGAGCTAGAAGTTTTCTTTATTGCTTTGTCCACATAAACGTATGAGGGCTTGTTTCTTATGGGATGAGTCGTACTTTTGAATGACACCATTCATTTTATGTAATGTACTGGAAAGCAGGAAAAAACATTCCAGGTGATGAAAAATTTTATTTATCATGTTTACTATACAGTACAACTGACCTGGCAGTACGATTCCCCAGGTCAGCATGATAACATAGATACCAAACATGTATTTTTTTTGTTTTTAAGTGGTGCAAAAAACTTTGGAAAATTTATAAAAAAAAAAAAAAAAATCACTTGTCTCTATTTTCTGAGATACAGAATGTTGTGAATTTTCGGGATATGGCGCTATCTGATGGCTTATTATTTGCGCCCTGACGTTTTTATTGATACCATATTGGGGTGGATGCGATGTTTGGATAGACTGTTACTGCATTTTGTTGAAGTGGCAAAAAAAGCCATGTAATTATGGCTTTTTGATTGATTTTTTTTTTTTTCTCATCCCGTCATTTAGTAGTCTGGTTGAATTATTGTATATTTTGATATATTTGGCTTTTATGAATGCAGTGATACGAAATGTGTATGTTCTTTCTTTTTTTTTTTTTTTTTTTATAAATGTATTTTTTATTTTATTTTTTTTTGAATTTTTTTTTCACTTTTTACTGTATTTGTTAGTCCCCTTAAGGGACTTGAATCTGCGATTGCCTGACTGCTTCTCCTATGTACAGCAATGCCACAGTACTACTACGTATAGCAAAAATCACCGTCTCCTGTGGTCGCCAGCTACAGGATGCCTTTCACAGGAGTACAGATATCAAACTGACCATCACTTCCAAACAGAAAAACAGGTGTGAACAGGTGCAAGCTAAGAGAGCCACCTCCATATGTAATTAAAGCTGCACTCTGTTCACACTATGGCATGCATACTTGGAATTGCATTGTTGCTCTAGAAAATGGGTTAAAGTGAAGAAACGTAACGCATAAATTGGCCAATTCATGTGTGCCCATCAGCCATCGACAAGGTGACCAGTTTTTCTGTTTGGAAGTGACGGTTAGTATTTTTGTTACTTGTGTACATGTTCCCTCTGACCGAGCACCCCACCTATCAGCCAATGGCTGTTTTCACAGGAGTTACAGTCATGATGGGCATGGCTGTCATCAGCAGACCCCTGGCTGGGTTGACAACCCTTTGGCACCTGTTAAATGCCGCTGACAAATCTATGAAGTAGCCTTAAATGTGCACTGGCAGGGGAGTGCGTCATTCTATGCCGCCAAAATGCGATTGGGAGGCGCCGATGGGTGCATAGAATGATGTGCCGCCACGCATTAATTGCTGCTTCTCCGATTCAGCAGCGTCGTTTAACAGGTTACCAGCTCGGGCGTAGCTAGATAATAATAATTCAGCCATTATCTGCTGGGAAAGATGCCGACTCTGTTAGCAAGCCCACATCAAAGTCAGGACGCCGGCATATGACTTACCGTATCTCAACTGTCGTTAAGGGGTTAACCCCCTACCTATCATGGCAGTTTTTTCATTCGTGCCTTTTTAGTTTTTCTACATTTTTTTTCCAAGTGACATAACTTTTTTTTATATTTCCGTCAACATGTGCAGTCTTATGAGGCCTTGTTTTGTTTTTTTTCAGGGGTAATCATTTGTATTTTTAAATGACACCATTGACCTTACCACCTCATGTACTGAAAAATAGGAAATAAAAATTATGCGGAGTGAAATAATATATATATATATATATACACACACACACACACACACACACACACACACACACACACACACACACACACACACACACACACACACATACATATATATAGTCATATGTTAAAGTTTGGGCACCCCTATTAATGTTAACCTTTTTTCTTTATAACAATTTTGGTTTTTGCAACAGCTATTTCAGTTTCATATATCTAATAACTGATGGACTCAGTTATATTCCTGGATTCAAATGAGGTTTATTGTACTAACAGAAAATGTGCAATCTGCATTTAAACAAAATTTGACCGGTGCAAAAGTATGGGCACCTCAACATAAAAGTGACATTAATATTTTGTAGATTCTCCTTTTGCAAAAGTAACAGCCTCTAGTCGCTTCCTGTAGCTATTAATGAGTTCCTGGATCCTGGATGAAGGTATTTGTGACCATTCCTGTTTACAAAACAATTCCAGTTCAGTTAAGTTTGATGGCCGTCGAGCATGGACAGCCTGCTTCAAATCATCCCACAGATGTTCAATGATATTCTGGTCTGGGGACTGGGATGGCCATTCTAGAACATTGTAATTGTTCCTCTGCATGAAAGCCTGAGTAGATTTGGAGCTGTGTTTTGGATCATTGTCTTGCTGAAATATCCATCCCCTGCGTAACTTCAACTTCGTCACTGATTCTTGCACATTATTGTCAAGAATCTGCGGGTACTGAGTTGAATGCATGCGACCCTCAACTTTAACAAGATTCCCGGTGCCGGCATTGGCCACACAGCCCCAAAGCATAATGGAGCCTCCACCAAATTTTACTGTGGGTAGCAAGTGATTTTCTTGGAATGCTGTGTTTTTTAGCCTCCATGCATAACGCCTTTTTGTATGACCAAACAACTCAATCTTTGTTTCATCAGTCCACAGGACCTTCTTCCAAAATGTAACTGGCTTGTCAAAATGTGCTTTTGCATTCCTCAGGCGACTCTGTTTGTGGCGTGCTTGCAGAAACGGCTTCTTTCGCATCACTCTCCCATATAGCTTCTCCTTGTGCAAAGTGCGCTGTATTGTTGACCGATGCACAGTGACACCATCTGCAGCAAGATGATGCTGCAGGTCTTTGGAGCTGGTCTGTGGATTGTCCTTGACTGTTCTCACCATTCTTCTTCTCCGCCTTTCTGATATTTTTCTTGGCCTGCCACTTCTGGGCTTAACAAGAACTGTACCTGTGTTCTTCCATTTCCTTACTATGTTCCTCGCAGTGGAAACTGACAGGTTAAATCTCTGAGACAACTTTTTGTATCCTTCCCCTGTAAAGCTATGTTGAATAATCTTTGTTTTCAGATCATTTGAGAGTTGTTTTGAGGAGCCCATGATGCCACTCTTCATAGGAGAATCAAATAGGAGAACTACTTGCAAGTGGCCACTTTAAATACCTTTTCTCATGATTTGATGCACCTGGCTATGAAGTTCAAAGCTTAATGAGGATACAAAACCAATTTAGTTCTTCAGGAAGTCAGTTAAAACTAGTTAGGAGTGTTCAAATCAAGAAAATAATAAGGGTACCCATACTTTTGCACAGGTCAAATTTTGTTTAAATGCAGATTTCACATTTTCTGTTAGTACAATAAACCTCATTTGAATCCAGAAATATAACTGAGTCCATCAGTTATTAGATATATGAAACTGAAATAGCTGTTGCAAAAAACAAAATTGTTATTAAGAAAAAAGGTTAACATTAATAGGGGTGCCCAAACTTTAACATATGACTGTATATATCTCTATCTATTTTTTGTTTGTAACTGCATTTACATCCCTGTGAAAGCTCTTGGAGTTTCCCGTGAGCTCGCTGCCTTGGGGTTACCCTTGACTCTGATCTCTCCTTCAAACTACACATTCACAAGTCCTTTCTGCTTCCTGCCGACTCAAAAATATCTCCCGGATCCGCACATTCCTCAACCAAGAATCTGCAAAACACTAGTGCATGCCCTCATCTCCTTTCATGACTACTGCAACCTCCTGCTCTGTGGCCCCCATTCTAACACTCTTGCACCCCTCAAATCTAACCTAAACTCTGCTGTGTGACTAATCCACCTGTCCCCCCGCTATTCCCCGGCCTCTCTGTCAATCCCTTAACTGGCTCCCCATTGCACA